>NC_051154.1:173255617-173598659 GCF_013339745.2 Dermacentor silvarum
AGAAAAACCTCGTGTATGGCAATCATCTTATCCAGGATACAAGCAAACTAGTTGGCGCGCAAGCCAAATGAAAACTGGCTTGTACATCATTTTATTTCACTACATCTGCAATTTAATTTACTGGCCTACATAACAGAAGACATGTCTGCTGAAGAAACAGCATGTGGAATGTTAGTGCTTTGTGATTCACTTCAGGTGGGCTCCTTGGGTAAGAGACAGATTGTTTGAAATGCCTCAACAATTCACATGTTAGAAAAAAATAATAAAAGAGCGAGAGAACTGTACATAATAGCGTACTTTATTGCCAACAGTGAGTTTTTACAACTACGTACATGTAGATAGGTTTGTCCCTAAATAAAACAGTGTAACTGTGCCACTAGTATACAACAAGATGCGCTCCTGCATTCCTCATCTGTGTAAATACTGTGAGAAAGGTGTGACACTTCTGCTCATCTCTGACAATGTTCTGACACTGAATGTGCAGTCAGCAGCAGTGTAGATAGACCTTGCCTCTTTCCTTATTGTACTTTGTCGAAAGCAGTATAGTATGACTATAGTGCAGTAATATCTCGAAAAATGATTTCCTACTTTGTGTTGTATCGTGTAACAGCATCACTTTTCTCAGTGAAATGAATCTAACTTCATAATGAATTTCACTTCTTATACTTATGCTCAGTGTGCAACTTTTTTTTGTTGTTGTTCATTGTTATGCTTTGATTGAGTGGAATTTGTGAATGCTTGAGTGTTCTTCCTTGCTGGAGCACAAATTACTGTTAACTGCCATGACCCTTAGAAGTATGAGTGTGCATAAATGTTGTACAGCAATTTTTCTTGTCCCGATTTTTTTTTTTTTACAAATATTTTTTATGCAGGTATTGTACCATCCGCGCAGTGCGAGTGCGATGTGCTACAATAAAAAATAAAAACAATTTTACAACTTACTTGGGTTCTCCGGCTGTTTCATGGTCTCTCTGTTCCAAAACTGTTTTTCGAATGTTGACTGACCTATGCGCGATTTAGCAACGCTGTATGGTAATCGCGGGAAATGCGCCCGCGCGAGCTATCACGAATAACAAGTATGGAGAGGACAAGCTTAACTTTAATACCGGTACTTTTATCGAAAAGCAACAATTGAATGATTAAGAAGCAACGCAAAACACGAAGTGCTGAAAGAAAGGGCATACGCTGAAACCAGTGAAACTCTCTAGTGAAACTAATGCAACCACGGTAAAACCATAGAATAAAGAACCAACTTGTATTTGCTTGTATTTGGAATTCGGCACTACGTCATATATAGACTACGTGCTGTGCGCAGCTAGCGCTGCTTGTCATCAGGAACTTGCTCAAATTGTTATTCTAGTTTAACAACAAAAAAATATAACCCCCTTAATTGAAACAGTAGTTAGCAAAAGTCTAAATTGACACCGAGCAGGAAGAAAAAGAAAATAGTAATAATAATAATAATAAAAGAAACGAGACGATCTTTCAGTTTCGAACAAAGCGCCACCAAAAGGGAAGCAAAAACGAAACAAAATCTAGCGCGCGATTTTTGGTTTAAAAAAATAGTTACAGTATGTTCCGATGCATTATACGCCGTAAATTAATGAAGCCCCTACTTAATATGCAAGATGTTTCTGTTTTACTCTCATTTTACATATTTGTGCCTCTTGAATGATTTTATGAAAACAATGACTAAACTGTTTGATATAGCACCATAACAATAAGGCGGATGAGCACATGACGTTGCTGCACAATAACGTCACAGCTATAAAAAGATGGAGTGCCTCGTGGAAGTCGGTGGTTTCGGAAAGTTGATGGGGTGGTTGTGCACGAATTTTACGGGATTATGGAGTCATTTGAAGTAACGTCGACTCATTCGTCGGAATTTGACGGTTCTAGCATAGTCGGAGACGAAAGCGACCCTTCGAATGCATTTGTGGAAAGAGTTCGAGTGGACCGCAAGAAGCTTGAAGAAATGCTTCAAGGTAAGCGTGAACTGTCAAAGTCGCAGCAACTGGTTCGTGTCTTACGAGCCAGCCATTTCTGCCTAGTGTGTTGTGGAAATCATGAAGGCATTTGGCTCCGCTTACCGCCTTGTGGGCCAACCCGCGCATGTTTGCCTGTTGTGCTGAGCTGTCGCGTTGAGTTGCCGCGAAAATTCAACGCTCGCTCGTTTTCGCCAGCTTGCTCGCTTGGGTGCTTTCTGAAGCAAGGTGCGCTATCGTTTCGCTTTGTTTGTTCATCGCTAAAGTTAATCATTGTCCGCTTGCATCTAGATTGGGTGCATGTTGAACAGCTTGTGGAAGTTCAGTCGCCTCCACGGATAGCTTTTTTTTTTTATTATTTATGTGTATTGTTTAAATTTTATTATACTAGGATTTCACCTAACTAGGCCATGAAACCATTCCGTTCAGTCCATACGTTGCCCAACGCACATGACCTTCAGTGCCGTCCTCCCCACCCCCTTCGTTTTCTTACCCCGCAATTATCGCTTCCGAATTGTATAATCATCACGTAGCTTTGTTTTGTTGCTGTTTGCAGTGTGTCTACATAAGTTCATGCCTTCAACTTGCTGAAGGTCTGTTGCTTGTTCGAAGCTCCCGAGACTGTCGGTAGTTTCGGCTGCACGTTTACGCTGGAACATAATTGAACTAAATATACTCATTCAGCGGAAAGTCGGTATCCACCTGTAAAGTGGATGCATGCACTAGGGTAATCCAGTTGGTGGTTTATCCGGTGATAGCTATTTCAATGGTCTTCTGCATAGGTTTACTCGTCTAAACCGCTACAGCTGCGAGTACCGCGTACTTTATCAGCGGTCGTCGTCTACGTCGCGCCGATTTGGCGCGAGCAGGTTTTTCTCTAAAGGGCGAAGTTATGGTTCAACTCCGAAACGAAGTAACTATTCAAGCTGGTTCGAGCCGGTTTATGTTCGTCTGCGTAGTCCAAGAATGAAAGGAAAATGCATAATTTTTTTCCTACGAAACCTCGGAGCTCTGAATGGCTCATGCGCGACGGAGGCCCCGGCCCGTGTGCGTTATTTCCGAGCTCGCGCAGGCTGTCGGAAGGTAATTATGAACCACTAATTTCTGGCGAACCGGAACTGGCTCGAAATTTTGGAACTAATTCAAACCGGCTAAACGATGGAACCTTACAAAGAAAAAGAAAATCGTTAACTCGTTTGGCGGGCAGTTCCGAAAGGGGCACGAAACTTTTTGAACGCGGTAAGGAAACGTTCACGATCTGTTGCCAGTGCAAGCAGCGATTGTAGTACGATCTCGCGCATCTCCTCCGGCTTTCGAAGCTCTCCGAGATGTGACCAAGCAAGGCGAGAATAAAATTAAGCTGTGTTAGCAAATTGCCCTACTGCGAACCCCAAAAACCACTCATGCCTCGAGAGGAGGCTTCGCAAGAGAAAACGAGACGAATGACTCCGTCGCATATGAAGTTTCGCATACTCGTTGGGACTTATCTTGTCCCATAGCAATAACCAACTGCCTTGCTTGAGTTTCCTTTCTTGAGTACTCTGCATTCTCGACAGGAAAGTAGCGAGCGCGATGTCGGCGCTGATGACGCGCATGTCATTCATGGCTTGGAAGTACCGGGCGCGCAGTGTTAAAGGAACCGCGCTCAAGACAGATGACTATTTTTGTTGTTAATAAGTCATAAAGGGTGCACACTTTTTTAAGAGTGCAGGATGACTTGATACCACGATTGTGGCGCTGACATCGAGGCAGTCTAGTTCCGCAACTACTGTACCGCAACTCGCCGCGACGTCATGCGTCTATCGGCTTAGATGGACTGCATTGTATTTTAAGAGCCAAAGACAACTAAACTTACAGCACGTCTCGAGAATGTCTGTGCAGCAAGCGGCTCAAATACAAGAAAATACCTTGAAATCCGTGGCGTCACGCTGATGCACCGGCGCGACGTTTCGGCGCGAAATTGAATAAAATTAAAGTTTAGCCTTCATTTTCTCTTCTAGTAATCCACTTATTGCGAAATTAACGACGACAGTTTTGAAATGCTTCAAAATACTATTTAAAAAATACTAGTTAAAAAAAAAACGGCAAAGCTTGCACTATGCCTCGCAAAGCTAGAGAGACAGCGAAGCTAGCCGATCGATTGCGTCATAACCTAAGAGATACCTGTAACCTGGCATAACCGAGCTCAACTCAGGCATAGCCGAGGCCGAACCTAGATACAACCAAGTTCAACCTCGACATAGCCAAGTTCAACCTAGCTTCTACCAGGAGACGCAATCGATCGGCCAGCTTCGTTGTCTCGAGCTTTGCGTGGCCTAGTGCAAGCTTTGCGTGGCCTAGTGCAAGCTTTGCCTCCCCATTACGACGACAGAAGAGAAGTTGCACGCTGGAAGGATTAGCGGCCACGCAGCCAGCTGTGGAAGACGACGAACGCGGTAGCAGTGGCACGAGTACGAGCGCTAACCGAGGGGCGCCAACGAGTCAGCTGCGGTAGACGACGCGACGACCCTCGAGCCAATGCTGATAGTTTTGTGAAACGCGCACATATTACGGCTGGCTTAAACAGCTTCGCTGTTAAGACTAAACCGCTTTTGTTTAACGCGAGCCAAAACTCGGGCGCGCATGCACAGCCTGCGTCTACCGTTCCGCCCGTTCTGTCACCGCTCCTTTGTAGCTCTGACACCTTTGTCAGAAACCAACCTCTACCGTTAGCGCACCACAAAAAAGACAAAGGAGCGGTATTCACGGCGTTGCTGTCGTTCCGCCCGAGCTGAGGCAGGTAATGGGGAAGTCAACATTGCAGTCTTATCTCCGTTCATATTAGACCCTTGAAAGGCAATCGCACTTGATCCAGCGTGTTCAAGTGCGATTGAAAACTCGTTTCAGGCTGTCTTGGATGTTTCGCTAGAAAATGTATGTCAGGGCGACTTATTTGTGGTTTCGCCTACGAAAATAAGGCGTACCGATTCGTAAACCAGGCTTTGCAATCCAGCGCGACATTTGTATGCCAAGAAATCGCCGACGCTTACTATTCAATATCATGCAGTATTGATCTTATTTGTAGGAGACCAAGGCTTCATATGGTGTTGTATAGAATACTCAAATATTCTTGCACTGATTGCAGAAAACAAAACTAATTCGTCAATTCTCTGAAGTGTGGCGCCAGCTGTCTTTTGATGCTGCTTTCTACTGTATACCGGGTGCACGAGCGCATATGCCCCTGCACAAGGCAGAAATCTGTTCAGTCAAATGCCACGTGCGGCAAATCTTGCTTGGGCTCTGCTTTTGCCATTACATGAGACACACCTTTGAAAATTATTCACTTGCAAAAAGGTGTGATGAGGAAAATAAGTTAAATGGTTCTCGCGGCGTACTCCTGAAAAATTTGTCAGCCCCATCGAATACATCGATATACATATACGATGGCACCGTTGAAAGTGGGATACATGCAAACGACAGGCTGATAGGGGACCGTGTTTGCGCTACGGGCGCTCGATTCAGTCACTCGCAAACCCTGCTTGAGACATCCGCGAGTTTTTCAACTACTTAGGTGGCTCGCTGTCCACACACACGCACACACACAAAAAAAGGATAAGAGAGGACACTTCCATAGGCCCCTGCGGCTGATGATGATCGTTGTGGCCTTTCCCTTTGTATCGGGTGGGCACTTCACGGTGCCCACCCGATACAAAGCCGATTTTGGTTCGCAGCACACCTAGCGGGTGTGTGGAATCTACTCGGAGATTGGGACCGCAGGAAAACTAATCTCGAAGGCTATCTTCTGGTGATTAGAAAAATTACACGGCCTCCAAGATTGCTTCCGTGCGAGTGCTCGTCCCGGAGGTTAAATTTCGAGTTTTTTAACGCGTTGCTTGCATGCATCGAGTAGCTTCGTGTAAGCTGTACCGCCAGAGCAGCAAGCACATGATGCCACTGTGTGTTTCTGCAGACATTTTAAATAAACATGGCAAGTGTTGGAAGAGACGAAACATTTTATTTTCAAGTCATATTCTCAGTAAGCGCATGCACACTTTTTTCGCAACGTTCGATGAACGCAAGCACAGAAAGATGGTTTCACTGCAAAGTGCAAGACATGCCAATACAGGTGCCATATGTTGAGAATAAATTTCACTAAAGGAATAAACAGGCGATATTATGAAAAACCCCACAGAACAGTAAAACTGCAGAAGACGGCATTAGCGTTAAAGAGGAAAACAACGCTCGTCCTTTGAAGCCTAACCTTTCTTATTAAGTGGTAGTTTCGGGCTGCATAGCAAACACGGAATGACGGCTGCTCACTGCAGTTGTCAGCCAACCACGCTCTCTCCCTGTCCTGCCGTTGTTACTGCACCACGCAGCACAGCAGTAATTCCCGTAGTACGTACTAGACTACGGATGGCATGACCTGAAAAAAAATTTAAATATTGGTTATGGCTTCTCGTGCAGTTTCGGCGCATCGATGCGGTTTGACATAAAGTAGCGACACTCTCCTCCTCCGCCTTCCCTCCTCCTCGTTTCTCCTCTCTTTCGCGCTCCTTTCTCGACCAAGGAGCTGCCTACACCGCTTGAGACACGTGCACTTGTTTGTCTTTCACCGTTGACCGCTTTTCACCGGCTAACAAATGTTAAACGTTATCGTTCGGCGCAGGACGCACCTGCATGTATCGGAAGTTTCTCGAACGTTATCGATGCGTCTATCCGTTGTCTGTTGTCACCGAAGTTTACGTAATCTGATTGTTTGAGTGTCGCGAATTACTTTCTGGAAGACACGCGGGCACCAGGGATTACTGTCGAACCTTCGATGACTCATGTATGAAAGCCGACACGTTTCGCCGCTATCGTTGTGCTCCTCGCCAGTCGGTAGACGCTTCTCGGGAGAAAATCGCGATAGAGCGCGATCGTAAACAAACGCAGCCAGCGCCCGGCGGCGCGATGGCCCACGTGATGCGATTAGGCCAATACCGACGCGGCGTCCGCCTCGGACAGGGCGTACGAGGAGGAGGCGGCATTCTTTGCGTGTCTCTACTTTTTGGGCCACGCTGGTGTCTCCGTGCGGGCCGCTCAGCTTTGCGCCCATTTCTGCGGCGAGCTTCAGCGGCGGCATGCGCCCACGCCGCTTTGCCGACAGTCGCAGACAGTAGTAGTAAGTGGTTCGTGTGGAAAGGGAAATGTCGGCGCTATCTTCTGCAGCCCTTGAGGGAGCACGGCTCAGCGCCAATCACAGTAAAATCCCTATATAAGAAAAGTACCGCCATCTACTCTTTCTTCCGCCGCCTCCTCTCCTAAAGCGCTTGCTTTTTCTTTACTTTTTGCTTGCAAAAGCCAAGTCGACGGTGGCGCACCTAGAAAGTCCACGTTGACGCTTTCAGGCCTGGCGCGCGCCGCCGCCGGCGACTGCGGCTGCGCAGAGGACTTTCAACATGGCTCTGAGGCGGAAAAAAAGAAAATATAAAGAAGTGAAAATTCGTGCTATCATCGTCCAATCGGAGATACAGGAAAGAGAGAAGCGGCGTTTATCAAAGGATGGCGGTACTTATATAGGGACTTTAGCAGACAGCCGTTCAAAGCGGCGCGTGTTGGGGATCGTTCTGCAGCGTGCTACGAAGTAGAGCTGACGGCGCGCGACGTCATTTCGGCCGGCGTAGCGGAAGCGGCGTAGTGTGACTGGCCGCACGCGACGCTTGCCCGCGCACCGAAAACGTCGGACTGCAGATCGCAGTTTGGACTGCAGGCGTGCGTCGCTGCGCAATCTGCGCCGTTGCTACCGGAGTGTCACTCCCCCCCCCCCTCCCCTCCTCCTTCCTGCTTTCGTACCTCGTGCGCGATTCGGCTCACCGTCGTTAGTGACCTAGAACTTACTGTCGCACGCTTGCATTCGCATACGGTGCGCGGGGACGATGTTATCCCACTTGGACTTTATGCGTAACATCGCGGCGACCACGACGGCAGAAATTGCTATCGCAATTATATATGAATGGCACCCATACGCTTGCGCGTGACTCGCGTTAACGAAGTGAAGCGTCGCTAATTTTTCTTTATATCCCTAACCGAATGAACAGATGCATCGTATATACTGGTGCGACGTGTATACGTTTTTTCAGAAGAACTGCCGTTTTAAGGGGTGTGTGACTTAGACCGGAAAATACGGGTTATACGCGCCTTAGCCGAGCGTTTTTTCTGACTTTCATCAGTTCTCATTTTGTATAATTCGAATTTCCGTAGCATCAGCATAGCCGCCACACGTTACGCATAACACATTCCGCACCACGCCGACAGCTTATATAATGCTACTCATGCAGGGGGGTCATTTCAAAGTTCTCCGGAATTTTGAAAAATCGCCTGAATTTTGAAAAATAATTGTTGAGCTGGATTATTCGAAGAGGCAGACATTACTGGGACGAGAAATGCAAACGTATATTCCACTAATTAATGCAAATTGACTAACTCCTTAATTTCTTAGTGTTCCATGATACATATTTCTTCCCACTTGCAATATCTAGTAGTTTATTATCTGATATAACTAGTTTTGTACCTACCTCTATCTTGCTGTTAGGTTTTTTTTAGTTATCCTACTTTGTATAAACAAAGGGGGACGCGTTCTGCACTCACGGCGCAGAACGCGTCCCCCCCCCTTCCACCGAAGCCTTCTGGCGCGGCGGGAGCGTGCGACCGCCGTAAGGCGCGGCCCCTCCACCTCCCTCCCCTCCATCCGGAGCTTTGTGTGCGACTGGACGACTGCGCTTCCTTCCCGCTCCCCGTGCTCCCCGCTCTTGTGTGCGCGAGCCATCATTGCCGGTTCACCGTCGCATGCTTTCACTCGCACCCACGGAGTAAGATAAACAGGAGCGCCGACTCCGCCGCCGCGCAACGCATTCGCTCGGGACAAACCGTGCAACGTGCGTGCAACGCAAATTATACATCGCGTAGCGCCATCTGTCGAGGCGCGTGGAAAAGACTCAACAGCTTGCTTCCATGTGCGCATGCGTTGAGTGGCGGAGACCGGCGGCGACGGCGGCGCAGAACGGGCAGCGCGGCACCCGCAGAGCGTGTCGTCTGCTACAAACGTGGACCCTCGGCCGTCTCAATTTGACAGCGGTGAAACACAAAAAATATATGCGCACAAATAATAAATGCGCAAATAAACACGCGGTAGCGCTTTTATGCACGCATACGAAACATTTTTAGATGTCTTTAGAGGAAACAGACGATAAATGATGCTGTACAAAAAGACACAACAGAAGTACTTGTTTTTCACTCCTCTACGTCTGCGCGGAAGCGAAGGTGCGAAATTTTCGTCTTCGTCGCTTTGTTTACCATGTCTGCAGTATGTTTATTCATGCCTGACGGAACAAGGTATCTTCATACTTGTGCGTGAAGAGACTGAGCAACAGGACAGTGTTTTGTTCCCGGCTGCAAATCTGGTTATGGCAAAGGACGCGAGAAGTTTCGCTCTTCGCTTCGTCATCTGATCTTCAACTACTGCACCAGTGGCGTCAAAAAATTCCTGAAATAAGCGAGCGCAGCAATGTACAAAATATGTGCGCGACACTTCGAGAAGCAGCTTATTTTTGATAGTTACTTCAGCAAAGACAAAGGCGATGTCCTACTAGATCTAAAGAAAGTGCCTCGACTTCGAAGCGGAGCAGTTCCTTCAATTTGTTTAGGGAAGCCTGGCGTAGCTCAATGATGCTGAATGCCAGGAGGAACCAGAAGACGCCAATGCGGAAGGACGGGAGGAGCTCAATTTAAATTTCTCTTCAACTACACACAGTGCAGGTGCCTTTCCTTGTCCAGAGACATGCCGTAATGTAGAGAAAGGTAAAGAAAGACCAGGAGGTTAGCCAGTGTAAATACCGGCTGGCTACCCTGTAAATTCTCAGCCTTGCCTTCGAGATGATTCCCCCAGTTATTCAGACACATAATCATAGCTTCTCTTGTGAAATAATAAGCAGGAAACACTGGCAGGAATTCCCAATTATTATGTTTATAGAGAATGTGGCAATTCTGCTCGCAAGAGAACCGGGCGACACGAAAAGCACCGCGAGAAGCAAAGAAGCAAGCGAAGCATCTTAGCACTTGATGCCTGCTCAGATAAAAAAGAGTGATAAACGTACGTCAGCTTTTGTGTAAAAACTTCTTTTCGCTGTCGTCTTTCATTGCTTGAGACCACCCGGACTGCCGTTATATCGCCTTACCATTTGCTATAGTTTTTCTTTCCATCTTTGTTTATTTTCTGTTTCTGTGCCTTGTAAAGTTCCATGTAGGCCACCTGACAAATGCCCTGCATTTGGCCTGTATAAAATAAATAAAATGATACATGACTTGTTTCTCCTACTAACGTCACTCCGTGAACCGCAAGAGCTATGTGCGCTACAGGCGTCAGGGCGAGCGCGGAGCAGACGACAAAACGGATAGGCAAGCAGGCACCGCGAGAGTCTCCGCGCCTTTGCTCCTCTCCGCTGCAGAGTTTTTCTTCATTCGTAGCGCCGTCTGGCGAACACGCTGTGAAGCAGGAGCCGGCGTTGCAGAAAGTGTCCCTTCCAGACGAGCCAAGTCGGCGCTCCTGTCTTATCTTACTCCGTGCTCGCACCTAACGCGTATGACGCGCGGCGACGATTTTATCGCGGGTGGACTTTATACGGAACCTCACGGCGACGACGACTACGGCGGAATTTCGCCTAGAGTGTCCATATAATTGCTATCGCAATATAAAAGTGCACCAACAGTGCATTTTTGGGGCTAGTTTGATGGCGCATATCTCCAAGTTACTATAATGATGATGATGAAATACTTTAATTTACGAGACAGTAGAGAGTTTTAGAATGGGGGCCCCAAAGAGCTTTGCGGGTGTTAGCGTTGGGGCATGCAGGAGTGAAGAGTTTTAGAATAGGGTTTTGCGTTTGCGAATAGCGTCTTGCGCTTGCAGCGCCACTACGACGTCAAAGAAAAGATATTATTATACCTCCACCACTTTATAAGACCGAGCCCGACCAAGCTGTCAAGCGCTTTTTATTCCAAAAAGGAAATGCTCAAGCGCGAAGTAGAACAGGGAAGATGATGATGGCTATGTACAAATGAAAACGACGAAGTACATCAGTAGTGCTTACAGTATTAAAATAAACTATACCATTTTAAGATAAGAGTAATTTTGACTTTCGTGTTTTTGCATTTAATTACAGTTTAGAGGTTATTCTATTAGCATCCAGCGATTTGTTGCGTTTGATTTTGAGCAACCAACTGTATACGTGCCTTCACCAGCCAAGCTAATTAAGAGCCATGAAATCGACAATCGAATCCGGAATCAACGGCCTCTAATGATTCAATCTTCATTACACACGTTTGTTGAGAAAGCGATAACCGCAGTCACTTCTCCTAGCTAACGAACTTCACGCGTTATCCCGAATCGAGCCCAGTTGGGTGCTGTTAAAGCCGCCGCTTTGATGGGTGCCGCCATGTTTGTTGACGCAAAGCTTTTGGGGCAGCTTTTGGGGCTCCCGCTAAATCGCTGAAATAACGTGCCCAACGCAAAACCCAAACTCAGATTGCGTCTCGCACATGCGCCTTGGGCCCTATTGTAAGTCTCTCTAGTGTTCCCGAGCGTTTGAGCAACGCCTACTATAAAGACTTTATAGGAGGCGTTGGTTTGAGCTTTGGATCACTGTATAGGTGGGAGGGTCCCTCATTCCAAGAATCCTATGGCCGCGATAGCATCCCGGGTTCCGGCGACAAGACGTCGTTGGTCGTCCAGGGCCGGGGTGGAGATCTTGGCCTCCCACGTATCGGCGAGGAGGTTCACGTCTTCGGTCGTTGTAGGCTTGGTAACGGCGTCTTCGGGGCGGCACGGACACTCGAGTAGTAAATGAGCCAGTGTCTGGTACGACGCAGATCGGGCAGTTGTAGGTGTGTAGTGTTGGGTGGATGCGATGCATAAGGATGCCATGGGTGTTTGTATTGCTCTGCAGTCTTCGGAATGCGGTGCTTTCCTTTTTCGTCAGTTTAGGGTGAGGTGGCGGGTACACCCTGCGACCCTGCGTCCCAGTCGGTAGTGTTGGAGGATGGCGTTATACGGGGGGGGGGGGGGGGGGGGGAGAGTATGGTTTCCGCTGCGACACCAGTTGGTCGGGGTCTCGTGAGGTGGTGAGAGGCCCGGTTGACGTGACCGCGGCGTGTGCCACTGCGTTTACCTCGTGCCCTGGTACACACGTGACGCAGGTGTAAGGGAGCGGAGTGTTTCTGTTCAGGTTTTTGACTGCTTCGACCGAGATTCGGCCTCTAGTGTAGTTGCGTACTGCGGATTGGGAGTCCGTGAAGACTGCGACCGCGCTCGTGCTCGTGGGGGTGGCGAGGGCGATCGCCGCTTCCGCGGTCTCAGAGTTCCGCACCCTGACGGTGGCGGACGCCAGTTCTTTGTCTCTAGAGTCGACCCCACTCGGGGCGTAGGAGGTTTTGCCCAGGTATTTCGACGCATCTACGTAGCGAGCATCTGGATTGTGCTTGTGCCCTGTTCGGATGGCGTCGACTCGAGCGAGCCGGTGTCCCCGATGATGCTCGGGATGCATGTTGCGCTGTAGTTTGTCGATGCTCAGGGATTCTTATGTATGGCGGTATCTTGACCTTGCGGTCCGCATCGGAGACGTAGCGTTTTCCGTAGTCCAGGAGCGCAAGGACCGATCTACCCGTCGGCGTGAGCTTCAGCCTCTCGAGTTGGTTGGTCTTCTGGGCTTTCACCAGCTCTTGCCAGGTGTCATGAGCAAACCCGCCGCGGTGGCCCAGTCAGCTAAGGCGTTGCGCTGCTGAGCACGAGATCGGGGGATCGAATCCCGGCCGCGGCGGCCGCATTTCGATGGAGGCGAAATGGAAAAACGCCCGTGTGCTTGCGTTGTAGTGCACGTTAAAGAACCCCTGGTGGTCAAAATTAATCCGGAGCCCTCCACTACGGCGTGCCTCATAATCAGAACTGGTTTTGGCACGTAAAACCCCCAGAAAGGTGTCATGAGCACCCATTTTGAGAAGTCGGGTGGTAGAATGCCACGGGTGGTAGACCCATGGCGAGCTTCGTAGCTTTGCGGATGATGACAGTGAGCTTGTCGACTTCGCAGTTCTTGAGAGCGAGGTACGGGGTTGCGTACATTATTCTGCTGGTCAGTAGAGCTTGAACGACTGTCAGGGTGTCTTGCTCCTTGAGGCCACTGCGTCGATTGGCTACCCTCCTTACGAGGTATGTGAGTTGGGAGATCGTGTGTTGAAGCCGTTTGAGCGTGGCGACCCCTGATCCGTCTCGGTGCAGGTGCAAGCCGACTACTCGAAGCGAGGCGACCTTCGGTATTTGGATCCCTTTGAGCGTGACGCACGTGTCTGGCGCTTCACGGGTTGGAGGTCTTCCCCTCGTGCGTACCTTGAGTACGAGTAGCTCCGATTTCTCAGGTGCGCAGTGGAGGCCGCAGCTATCAAGGCAGTGCTCGATGACATCAACCGCTTCTTGGAGGTAACGTTCTTGCTCTCCGGTGTTCGTGCCTCGCGTCCAGAGCGTGATGTCATCCGCGTAGAAGGCGTGACGCAGGCCTGGGATGTTTTCGAGAAGCAGGGGGAGCTTGAGGAGTGCCACGTTGAATAGCAGAGGCGATACGACGGAGCCTTGCGGCGTTCCCCTGTTCGGCAGCTTGAATTCTTTACTGCGTAGGTTGGATATCCCCACCGTGGCCGTCCGGCCGGTGAGGAAGTTACGGACATGGCCGTAAGTCTTGGAACCGCAGCCGGTCTCCTCGAGGTTTTGTAGTATGTATTGCTTGTGGCTTACATTGTCAAATGCGCCCATCTCGTCGATGGCAAGGACGCATGACTTGTTCTTGCTGAGGTGGTCAATGAGGTCATCCTTTAGAAGAAAGACGTCTTGCGTAGAAAGAAGCTGGCGGAAGCAGAATATGGTGTCTGGGTAGTGCCCATTGTCTTCGAGGTGCGATGTGAGCCGGTCGTCGACCATATGCTCAAGCAACTTACCAATTCATGAAGTGAGAGATTGGTCTGAGGTTCTCGAGCGCTGTGGGCTTGTTGGGCTTGGGTATAATGAGCACTTCCGAGTGCTTCCACGCGGCCGGCAGCTCTCCTTTGTCCCAGCACTCATTGTAATACCGGAGAAGAGCCGTCAAGGCCTGGTGGGGAAGCTGTCGTAGTTGCTTGTTGACTATCCTGTCCTTGCCTGGGCTCGTGTTTCTCGTGAGCTTGGAGATTGCTGCTTGGAGCTCTGCTGGTGTGAAGGGCTGGTCCAAGTCGACGTTGGGTCTGCCTTCATATTCTTTGAGTAGTTGTGGTGGTGTCGCTGGTTGGGTGGGACCGCGGAGCTTGTTGCATAGTTCGCGGAGTAGGTCTTTCTCCGAGCCGTCGTAGTTGTGTGCTAATCGACGGACGTGTTGCCGTTGCTGCGTCTTGGTGGGACCTTCGTCGAGGAGAGCGCGCATCAGGTGCCACGTTTTCTTGGTACTGAGCGTGCCCTGTAGCGTATCGCAGAAGGCACGCCAGTTGCGTCTCGCTAGCTGTTAGCATATTCTTGCGACTCTTCTGTCAATAGGGCCATTCTTTTCCCGAGTTGCGTGTTGAGTTTCTGCCTCTTCCATCTCTTGAGTAGGGCCCTTCTGGCCTTCCAGAGGTGGAGTAGGTGGGTGTCTATGGCGGGGATGTCCTCATCAAGTTGGATTGTTTTTGTCAACCGTTCGGTGGTACCCAGGATCTGTTTGAGCCAGGCATCGATGTCCGATATGGTGGTTTTATCGTCGAGCTCGTTTCCCACTCTCGTAGGCTGGAGCGAATCGTTCCACAACGTGAGGCCGGGTTGCTGAGCGGCGTTGTGGACTCTCGCGTAGTGATGCTAAACTATCTGTAAATTGACTATCGATGGCATCGATATTCTTGAAACTATCGATAGTGCAATCGATAGTATTATCATCTGTAGTGCAATCGGTGTTACTGTCGATATTACCATTGGTAGTATTATACTACCGATAATACTATCGATAGTGTTGTCAATAATTATGCTGTTGTTGGCCGGCGATATTGCCAAAACATTTGCGATAGCCTATCAGCAATGCTCGGTTCGTTTTATTTATGAACAATTTTGGGGCGAATGAAATTATTTCCGCAGTGAATATTCTAGAATATGTCCATATTCAGTGAGAATATGGGATTTTCAGTAAATTCACTCAAAAGTAACCAGTTACACCTTACCAACATACTTAGTCCTCGATATTTTTATTTTATAAATCGCAAAATGCAATATAAATTTGAAGCCCTGTAGTTCCGCCACATGTAACTGCTTCCTTTCCGCGACAGCTGAACAGTTCAACTTATGTGTCAGCCAAGCATTCTGGCGAAGGGAGACAAACATGTCAACTTTCTTGCCCTTCAGCCTGCTCCTCCTATCTGCCATCGAGTGTTGCGACTCCTTTTTGTAATGTCATCATTTCCGCCTTCTCCGTGTCCACCCCTCATGTAATGTCCTGTTGGGACCTTTGAGGTATTAATAAAAAAAAAAAAATTTGTCCAGCCGCTGAGAATACGCGTTCTGCCAGCACCGACGTTGCTGGAGTGCACAAGTACTTCCTAGCCACTTAGAGAACGGTGTTGTGGAGCCTTGCCAAGACTTCCAGACTTCTAAAGGGTTGCTCTTCCTTTCCTGTGGATGTAACTCCAGGCACTGGCGCACCATTAACACGCCAAACGGTGCCTCTCGGGTCGCTGTTGCCAGCACAACAGGGACATTTGCGACACTAACACTTTATCCAGCAACTGTACGTAAGGTAGTGCATCTGCAGAGCTCGGTGACGGGTAAACTGCGATAACGAAGTGTCCTGTCATCGTTACTACCACCAACATCTACCACGCACTCGGGGAACCAAGTTTATGCTTCAATGAGTTCGCGCGATTGATTCGGGGCACTGTAGGATCTACAGTGCCAGATGCGGAAAGTCGATTGCGAAATGGGCGCTTTGCAGTTAGGGGTTGCCATCCAGGAGTCCCAGGTGCGAAGAGTTCGAGCGGGAAGGCGTTGGCTGTGTGGCCGTGGTTTCTTCCTTCCGTGCCATTAATTCGTTTCGCGTGGCTCGTGTAGTTGTTCTTGACATGGGCTATGAAGTTAGCGAGTTGGGATTTGATCTCATTGATTTGGGCTGTATGTGTGTCCATGGTGTGGCTGAGTGTCGTTAACTTGTTGCCGATTCGGGCATTGATTGGCTGCAATTTCGCCTGTACGATTGCTTGGAGGTTGGACTCAACTATCGCCGTGAGCTTCATTTCAATTGGAGACTCGAGTTTCGTTTCCATGACGGGGACAATCTTCGCCTCCACGAGAGCTTGAGGTTCTTTGCTTGTTGTTTAACTAGTAGCTGTTCTTGACATACTTGAGTGAGCTTCTCCATGTTGTCATTCTGCTTGGGTAATGTTTTCCCGTTATTGGCATGCATAGTTGTGTGAGCTTGTCGATGACGGCACCTTGACTTTGGATCTGGTCGCGAAGGCTTTGCAGCGCCTTCTGCTGGTTTCGAGCCGTGTCCTGAGTGTCGTGGTGTCTGCAGTCGAGAAATCCGAAATGCTCGTGTTGTGGGAGTAACACCGCGCTGCAGCAGCATAGTTGACTCGCTGAACGGAGCGCGTTCGGGATCTCGTGCCAGGCTTTGACCTCGATGGTACGATAGACCTATACTTGCTTCGGCCGGCATGGCGTCGCGGTGCGCTATACCCGAGCTTGTGGACGGGTTGTCTAGCTTCGGAAACTCGTCGTCGCTGCTTAAATTCCACTGACTTTCTCGGACTTATGCAAGTTGTCTCACGTGGTAAGGTGGTGGGTTTGGTCGTAACTTCTTGCACTCCTTTCCGGCGGGGTCGTGTGCTTCTTCGCATATTTTGCACTTGGGTAGGCATTCGTGATCCTCGAGTACTGCGTCCTGTCCGCACTTGTAGCAGGAATGTTTTCTGGGACTGGGGCAGATGTCTTGTCTGGTGTCCAATGACACCGCACGTTCGGCAGTACTGCACGAACTTTCGATAGGGCTTACGGCGATAGTACCCACTTTGGCAGGACGTCGAAAGTGATGACGGCCGTGGAGGATCAACCGAGCATGCGTGCGCCGAGAACCGTGTATCTCGGATCGAGGCCAGCTACGATTTCGGCACTTCTGGTACCTGGCATGAGACCGTAGTAACCTCTGCTTACGTCGTCGGGATGTCTTACGTGGGGGTTCACTTTGAAGAAGGTGCCGCCTGACTTGATGGTCGTTACGCTTTTGAGCTTGGTTGCACGTTCCGTGTCGGCGGTGCTCGCAATGATGACGTTTTCTATCCTCCGCGTCTGAACTCGAACGTTATCGTGGAAGTCCTGTTGCGTGAGGCTGCTGGATCTTCCGATGGCGTGGGTGACTGCGGTTAGGTTCCATTTCGTTAAGCCGAATACGACTTCAAGATCGCTGTACACGATCTTGAAGTCGTCGGTTGGGAAAGGCAGCATCTTCAGGTTGCGTTGTTTTGACGGTTGCGGTGTGGGTTTAGTCTCTCGTTTCGGCATTTCGTTGTGTGCTTTTATGGGTTCTGATGCTTGATTTCTCTTGCGTCCGACTTGCAGCCATTCAATATGTTGGTTTTCGGTTGTTTTCCCGCTGTTAGCGTCATAGGTCCATGCCGACGTCGTTGCGGAATTCGCGTCAGTCCCATCGGTTTGCACTGTTGTCTGTTCCTCCTGTAGCAGGGTAGCCATCTGTTTTCCTCGAAAGTGTAGGCGGCGGGGAGCAGGTGGTGTTTTCCTCTCGGCTTTCTTCGTCGAAATAGGCGCGCGATGCTCTCAATCAGACGCCGTGCGCATGACGTGGGCACGAGCCGAGCGTGTCCACGCGCTGCTACCGCGGCGTTAGTGTTAGCACAGAGGGTTGCAGCCTCGAGATGTTAACAGTTCGATTGCGCGAAGACTTCCTTGTGACTTGCTGAATCGGCGAGCACAAAAACCAAGAACTTTCCTAGCCTTGGACCGACGTTGGGCTGCGGCACCAACTGCATATCTTGCGACCGGGCGCAAGGGGAACTGGCGGCCCAATCTCGCAAGCGAAAGGAGGGAAGTGGGAAGGCAGCGCGGGAGGGAGGGTGTGTGGCTTCTACTCTGCCAGCAACTGCGTACTTTGCGCGGCTGCGGGCGGTCGCGCGCACCGTATCTTGAAAGCGGTCTGCACACGGCTCTCACCTTTGTATGCGCTGTGCTTTCTCCGCTCAGTTTCCGTTGAATCGCGATAGACTGCACGAATCTTCGCTCGCTGCTGCTGCCGCGCTATCCTTACGCTAGCGTTTTGACAGCGGTTGCCTGCGGTCGTCGGAGTGGAATCTATTCATGTTTGCTTGTGCGCGCTGACACCATGCTTGTTTATTCAGTTAGTAAGCGAATGTGTCCAAGTTTGTGCAGCCGATAAAACTACTATATCCTTAATCCGTATAGCTCTGTACTAATTTGCTATCGCAATTTATGCTTCGCCTTTCGGGTGAAACTTCTTTTTTTTAAGCGAAGCTTTCTTTGCTTACTCTCCCGGGTGTGGCGTGGCGGCTGGTCGATATCGGGTGGATATATTTTTAGCTGCACCAAGTTTCTAAATTGCCCGTGGCAGATAGCACAATTCAACCCTTGCTCTAATTTATTCGATGAGACGGTCATTCTATGAAAATCCAATGCTTAATTGAATAATTAACAGTACGCTAATCAACTTTTAATTACCTTGCGGCACATTTTAGTCTACGAATTGTAGCTAGTGAGCTTCCAAGGCGTATACTTAAAACGAGTTCTGAGGATGGCACCGTTTTCGAGATATGCGCAGCAAACTTGCGGTAAAAATGCACTGTTGTTCCAGTTCCTTTTTTAAAGCGAAGCTTTATATGGCTAGGTGAAATCGCCTGTTCACAGAAAACTATCAGCATTGGCTCGAGCGTCTTCTTCCGCAGCTGGCTCGTTGGCGCCCCTCGGGTTGCACTCATACTCGGCACGCGGGAGCAGTGCGCTCGCACCACTGCTCCCGCGTTCATCGTCGTCGTCTTCCACAGCTGGCTGCGTTGCCGCTCATCATTCGAGCGCAAAATTTCACTTCTGTCGTCGTATGGGGAGGCCGAGTTTATGGGGGTATGAGCCATTCGTTCTCTCACGTAACGGACAGATTTAATTTTGAAGCAATTTCGAAGAATCGCAAGCGGCAATGGCGGGCGAGTGCTGCTGATCACGCAGCCGAGCAATCTCGACATCGAACGTAAGCGACAACGGCGGGATGCAGGCATACGTCAGTGACGTCATTCTCTCCGTCGCATCCGAACGTGTGTGTAACCTCATAATTGAGAAATACTTTAATGAACCCTCGGGATTAGCCCAGTGATAAACACCGGGGCCGCACGTTTCAGATTCGCTGGCTAACCATCTGTGCGGAGTGGAAGGGCCGACGAATTAAAAAAAAAAAAAAAAACGCTGTTTGTGCATTGAAGCACAAAAGCAATTGGAACGCAAATGTATTTCGTTGAGCACTAAAAGTTTATCTCGGAACTGGCGTAGTCCTCAGAATTCTTTCTTAATCGATATGCCTTGCGTACTCACTAGCTACAATTCGTAGATTGAAATTTGTGCCGTAATTAAAGTTTATTAACGTAATTATCTTAAGTATTTAATTAGGTATTTTGATTTCCCGTACAAGTAATGCCCGCCACATCAAGTGATATAGATCGAGGGTTAGAATTCTGCTTAGAATTGTGCAATTTTTCAAAATTTGGTGCAGCTAAAAAAACAAACTCCTGGTATAAGAAGTATAACTATATGTGCGCCGAATGCAGCACCAGCCAACGGGCTTATATGGCCTCTTTATGCTGGTTTACAAAGTAGGGCCCGTAAGCTCACCCCCCTGTTCTGCGAAATAAAAAAAAAAAATACTCTTACATTACACCTAAACATATACGGTGTGTTTCTTAGATCATACAGTATTTTGCAAATCGCTTGTGGCAGACAGCGCAATCCTAGTTCTTGAGCTGGATTACTCGACGCGGCGGACATTACTCGCAAGAGAAATCTAAATGCATAATCTAATAATTATCAGAAAATGCTAATTAACTTGATTATTTACTTTATGGTATTTTTTGTAATTTACGAATTGTAACCGATAATATTTCAAGGCATGTCCACTTGGAACGACTTCTAAGGAATCGGTGCTTAAAGTCGGGGGGCTCTTAGACCCTCCACCAGTGTCGACAAGGGATCTGAGACCAACCAACCCCCTTGCTAGACTTCCCCGCGCAGTTGGGTGCCTGTGCGAAGGCGCTCGCGGTCCGTAAGGCCAAGACACGTCACTCCTGCGAGCAGACGACGTTCGGACTGATGTCCCCTGCGCACTGGCCAACTCGCCGATTTCGCCGGTTCGCGCCGTGTTAGAATTGTCGACGATCGCACGTTATTTAAAAAAATTGCTGTGCTGTTGCCTGTCAAGTATACCAAATTTGCTCTTGTAATTTTCATAATTTTCGTTTCCTTCACGTGCGGAGCAATTATATTTACCCCGCTTCGTTGATTGTTTCTATAAAGTGTAATTGAATGCCGGGTTTTTTGTCTAAAGCGTAATTAACGTTTTTCTTTCTTTTTGCTAAAGTTTTATTTACTTTTAGTTTTAGTCTCCGTCGCACCAGACCGTCGAGACTGTTCAGAAACTCCACCTTTGTCCTTGATGTCATGATTAATATAAAATAGTGGCTTTGCGAATAATATTACACGCGTTAGAAGTGCCGACGTTTCGTTTCACTGAGCTGTTTTACAAAGAAAGAAGACGCCTTTAAAAATGATTTCGCCCGTTTGCATAAAACGATGTAGCTATCAACCCCTTTTTCTCTCCCTCTTTATTTGCCTCTCCACCTTCGCTCGAATCACTTCGGTGGAGCCAGACTTTAAGTATAAACCGCATTCACGCGATCTTGAGCGCGACAGCGCCAAGCGACGCGATGGAGATGGCTGTCGCGGTCGCTCGTCGCCTACAAGTCGCACCGCATGCGAGCGACGACATTGAGCGACGTCTCCCCGGTGTTCACTTCTAAGGATCGCAGGGTTTCGAGATAATCACCGCGAAACTTGCGGTAAAAATGCACTAATGTTCCACTTACTTTTTCAACGAACCGCCGTTTTATGCAGTAAAACACAAAAGTAACTGTAACGCCAATGTATTTCGTCGCACACTTGAGTATAAACCGCATTCACGCGATCTTGCGCGCGACAGCGACAAGCGACGCGATGGAGATGGCTGTCGCGGTCGCTCGTCGCCTACAAGTCGTACCGCATGCGAGCGACGACTTTGAGCGACGTCTCCCCGGTGTTGCCGGTATGAGGGCAGCAAATACTCGCCGAAACTGGCGTGACGCTTGCTTTATTAATTTAAGTTGATGTGTTTTAGTGTAAAGAGCTGCATAAATATTTCTAAAGGACTTGCACTACGTTATTATCCTTGCACGTATCAAAATCTAGTCGTTTACTCGTTCCGTGCGACAATCGGTAGTACTTGACTGATGTAAATCCAGTTTCGGCTTCGCGCTATTGGCTAGTCGCTCATAGCACTTCCGGGCGACGAGCGACGAATTTTATTATTTATTTTATTTATTTTCCAATACTGTTAGCCCTTCCGGGCTGTTACAGGGTGGGGAGGGTACATTCAATCAATACAGCACAGTTCCAGCTCTTTTTCAAAGGTTTCTAATGAACAAGTATTGTCAAATACTCGTCGGTCAAGGTTATTCCATTCTATAATTGTTTTAGGCAGAAACGAATATCTATAGACGTCAACTCTTGGCACATAGGGCATAACTGCAAATGGATGGTTAGTACGTGATGACCGTCTACCGGGCGGCCACAAGTATAAGCCGGAATCCAAATTGAATGCATTGTGATAGAGTTGGTAAAGATACTTAAGCCTAGCAATTTTTCTGCGAACAGCCAAAGTTGACAGCTCTGCACGTGCAAGAAGTTCTGTTAAGGACTGCGTTCTTCGGTAACAGGAAAATACAAACCTCTGCCATTCTCTGAACACGCTCAAGCTTGTCAATGAGATATTTCTGATTTGGATCCCAAATTATACTTGCGTATTCCAGAGTTGGCCTTACTATTGATTTATATGCTTTTAGTTTGACATCCGGTTGTGCATCTTTTAGTTTTCGCCGTAGGAATCCAAGTTTTCGTTGGGCTGTTCCACATATATTTTGTACATGATCACTCCAGTTCATGTCATGAGAAATCGTAATTCCTAAATACCTTAATTTACTGGAACGTTTTATTTCTATGTTGTTAATTATGTACAGGAACACAAATGGCGTCTTCTTCTTAGAGTACAATCATAAAAGTAGACTTTTCATAATTGATGAGCATGTTCCACTTTACACACCAGTCATATACAACTTTCAAAGAGTCATTCAGCACGACCTGGTCTTGCAGGCTTTTTATGCGACAAAATAACACAATATCATCCGCAAACAATCGAACTTCGACGAGAGGATGTATGTCCTTCGCGATATCATTGATATATAATAAAAACAATATAGGACCCAGAACGGTCCCTTGCGGAACCCTGGATGAAACTGATGCAGTCGAAGAGCATTCTTAGTCTATTACCACAAACTGTTCTCTGTTAGTTAAATAAGCCTTGATCCAATTGATAATTTGTTCATCAATACCAAAGTCGTGCAGTTTGTGTAAAAGCTTCACATGACACACTGTCGAAAGCCTTGGACAGATCTATAGTAATAACATCAATTTGTTCTCTCGAGTTTAAGGCTGTAGCAAAATCGTGAGTAATTTCGAAAAGTTGTGTTGTTGTCGAGAGACGGCTACGGAAGCCATGCTGCTTGCCGTAAAAAAAAAAAAGTTGACTTTCAATGTATTCTACAACATATTTAGATATTATATGCTCTAATATTTTACATGCAGAACATGTGATAGATATAGGACGATAATTGGAAATGTCCAATTTGTCACCAGTTTTAAAGACGGGCACAACTCTTGCTAACAGCCAGTCACTCGGTACAGTGCTCTCACGTAACGATGCTATGAATATCTTCTCTAAAAAATAGGAAACCCATTCACAGTAACGCCTCAAAAACTCATTAGGTATCGTATCAGGACCAGGCGACTTCTTAGGATCCAGCTTTAAGAGTAATCAAATTACACCTTCTCGCGATATGACAATGCCATTACATTGCTGTCTGCCTGACGCTTCCATTGAGGGTTCGCCTTGTTTTGAACTAAATACCGACACAAAGAAACTATTAAATGCTTCAGCGATTGATTTCGGTTCACAGCATAAAGCGCCGTTTATTAGTACTCTGTTTATTATTAAATTAGAGCCGGAGAGATAGCTCCAAACCTTTTGGGGAGCGCTCCTCATATACTGTGTCAGTGTTGTAGATAGGAAATGCGTTTTGGCCTCCTTGAGCTCTTTTCGCACTTGCGCACTGAGAGTAGCAACTACGCTGTCATGTTTGGGTTTGTTTTTACGAGCACGTTGGAGACGTCGTTTTGAATGGATATTTCGAGTAAACCACGGATTTTCTTTTCGAGACCGCTTTTCTTTGAGTGGCACAAATTGCTTCAAACAATTTCTCACAGTTGAGACGAAATATTGCCACAGGTTCTCAACGCTATCATCTTGTGGCATTGTATCAAAGGCAGATTCCAAGTAGTCAATAACTGAAGTGTCATCAGCTGCGTTAAAATTACAAATGTCTACCACCTTCTGTTTTGAGGCGCACTTCTTATTAACATTAATAGTAGCAAGTACACTGTTATGGTCCGAAATTACCTGGTGAATATCTATTTTATAATCAAAAGCTTAAATCCGACAGCGAATTAGTTTCCTTGAGTTCGAGTGGGTTTCTTGACCGTCTGAATGAGACCATACTTCGTCATAATCTCTAACATCGAGTCAGCATGAGACCTTTCCATAGAGCCGGGAGCCAATCTACACCGGGCAAATTAAAGTCACCTATAAGTATAATTCTGCTTCTACTGTTCGTTAGAGTACTTAACTGTTCATCAGTCTTTTGGAGGTAGTCGACAGGGCTTGCTGGAGGTCTATATTTTAGATTTCTAGAACCGAGCGATTGAGCGAAAAGACCGAGCGGATCTGTTCGCTCGAAGCCGTCGCGCACAAAATCGCTCTCATGCGGTTTGGACTTAAGGGAATGAATATCTCACAACTGGCGTCATCCTTAAAAATTGTTCAAGTGGCACGCCTTGCGGACCCACCGGCTACAATTCGTAAATTGCAATATTGCCCTAAATTAATTCGTGTGATAGTTCGTTAGGAAATATTTGTTAAATAGTGCAAGTACTGTCCGCCTCTGAGAAATCCAGCTCAATGACTAGAATTACCTGCCACTGGCGATTTTTAAAGGCTCATTCACACTAGGCCGACACGGCACCGATTTTGGTCTGCCGGCTGTTGGCGACAGCGTTTTCCTTCCTGTAAACTGCTCGCGTTCATCAGTCAGTAGACCAAAAACGCTCTCGTGTCGGCGTAGTGTGAATCAGCTGTAAGGATTCTAAAAAAAGTTGTCGCAGTTTCACCTGAAAGGCGAAGCATCAATTGCGATTGCAAATTTGAAGAGAGCTATACGGAGTAATGATAGCAGCTTTATCAGCTGTATAAACTTGGACATGCAGCAGCACCGGCAACACGTAGAACTGTTGTCGACGCCGCCGGCGTTTTGCCCGCGTTCGCTCAAAATGCGTGCGGCGTTGGTGACTGTTGCCGGAGCCTCTGATATAAATAGGCACTTGGTGCCGCAGCTAAACGTCGCCTCCCTTCCCTGCCCCTCCCCCCCCTCCCCCACATCCTTTCGCGCGTCGGAAGAAGGTACGTTTACTCTACATATATGGTGATTGTAGAGGAGGAAAGAGACGCCTACTTCTGCAGCCCTTAAGGGAGCACAGCGCAGAACGCGTTTCTTCTCCGCCGTGCGTTCACTCCCCGTGAAAGCGCGCGTCCCTAGCGCTCTTTCACTCGCACATACAGCGTTCGGCGGCGCGCGGCGACGATTTAATCTCCATTGACGTCATACGGAACCTCACGGCGACGGCGACGCCGACGGCAGAAATCTGCTTTTGAGTGTCCATATAATTGCTATCGCAATAAAAAAAGACTGCACACTTCGTGTGACCTTGCAGAACCACAACCACATTTCCAGCGAAGCTGTTTCTTTCGAGCAGTTGCAATAAACATTTCAGTTTTCTGTCTCAAATCGCGCACCTAAAACCGTTGCCCCTATGACTGGTCCGTTTGAAAGCTTCCTGCTTATAACGCATTCGCGCACTTGTTAAATTTTACAAATGCATTAACTCATCCACACACATTTTACTTTGCGAGAATATTGGTGATAGTATTCCCCCAGTTTCACGAGATATGGTATTGTTGGAGTTTAGTCTCCGCAGAGGAGTATGCTAAATTATGCGTTGTTTCCAACAGTTATAACGCTCCAGGTAGCCTCCATACGTAATTTGCTGCTAAGGCCTGTAATTTATCAACACACGTTGAATTTTGTTTACACATTACCTATAACATCTAATTTTAACATATATAGACAATGTGCCTTTTGTAGTTAATAGACGACACCGTAGAACCTACTATGAATCTCGTATAACAAAAAAGTAATATAATAAAAATAAGCCAACAAAAAAAAAGTAGTTATTTGCAACGCTTCTAATCTGGCCACGAAAGTTTCTTCACACACTGCACTAAACATGTCCCTAGTTTCCAGTAAAACTTGGTATGCAATAGTTATCTCTGGTTATTAGGAAGCATAGCTGATAACGGCATTGCGTCGTTGTGCGTCATTAGGCAAAGTGAGTGGCCGAGATTCTCGGGTGAGAGAATGCATCTGCGAGCCGAAGGAGCATATATGGAACGAGCACGCGGAGTTCGCGGGCCTCTGCGCCGGGCGCGGCGTTTCTTGCGGCGCTAACTTCACAAGTTTTAAGGCAATATACTTTTGGCATCACGAAAACCAGTGCACGAACAGAGAGGAGGATGACACCGTCCGTGTGTTTGTGCGCCGATTTTCATGATGCAATCATACCAACTCGCCTAGCTTTCTATGCTTCTGATACTTATGGCCGTCGAAGGGGAGCACTCGATATGTAACCGCGGGCTAGTGAATGCGCGTGCTCATTGCCTTCTATCCTCTAGAAAAAAAAAAAAAAAAAAACACACACACAAAAAGCAGAAAGCATGTTCAATAAGAAAAAAAAAAAAAAGATGATTGTCAATGTTAGCGAATAGCCGAACGCTTTCAGAAAGCTATTCACTTGATTAAAGGGTATGAAGTGCGTTACAGCGAATATTTATTGGTGCTAGCATAATTAGGTGGCGCTTGTTTTATTGCGCAATTCCGTAGAGAAGATTTGTTAAACAGCACATCTGGTGTCAGGTGGCGCTTGTTTTATTGCGCCATTCCGTAGAGAAGATTCGTTAAACAGCACATCTGGTGTCTGTTGGGACGAAACGAGGGATTTAGCGTTGTTGTGGCAATATCTAAGGGTCTTTAAGACACTGATCTGCTCTGGCGTACTTCCCAACGACGGAATCGCACAAGGGAACCGAATTTTGTATCCATTTCAATGCCAATTACTTTCCTCCGCCGTTAGCTGGGACGTTATGGTCTGGATCGGCCACTTGGCGCGACGGATGTGACAAGTGAACCTCCCCAAAGCGGAACGTCTAATGTAATCTCCAGTACAACGCTTGATGCATCACCGCAGAGAATAAAGCAACACTCGCAACGTGCCACTGGAATGCCGGGTGTTTTCGCGGTGACATTAAGCAATCTTTCAAAATCATCTGTGGCAGATATACAACTATTTCAGTCCTTCAGCTGGTCTTCACGCTGAGGCGGACATGCACGATAAATCGTAATACATAATCGACTAATTGCAAGGCTTATCCACTTAATAATTCTGTGGATGACACTATAGGAGATGTGTATAAACTTCGCAAAACCGTCTTTATGCGGGTCACTCGTAAAAAGAAGCGCTTGGAGTTTCAATACCAATTTAATAATTTGTTTCTGTCTGAGGTGTCCTATTACAAATATCTTGGGTGTTACAGCTAACGCATACCGTAGGTTATTTTTCTTGAGAAAAGCACTAACCCTAGCTACCCCCGCTGTTCGAAGATTAGCATATAAATCTATTGTCCTCCCAATTTTAGACTATGCTGTTGTAATATGGGACCCCTATATAAAAGGTAATATTCAGAAAATTGAGAAAGTGCAAAGAGCCGTACAGTTCATTTATACCAATTTCAGACGCAGCTCAGTTACTGAGGTTCTCGCATGTGCGAACCTTTATCCGAAAGAAAACGCTCTTCAAGACTGTTTTAAATCAATTAAAGGGCAGTATAAAGTTGACATTAGTGAATGGGTTTCTTTTTCCTCCGGCTATTCGACACATCAGACACACCACCTAACAATAACGCCTTTTCGCTCCTATGACTGCTTTAAGTATTTTTTTTCTTTTCGCGTACAGTCCGGGACTGGAATAATCTTAGCACTACCGTTGTCCAAGCAGATTCATTATGTTCATCTTTTTTTATAACTATATCAGCGTAATGCAGCGTCTTTATGTTAGTGTTATTTTCGTAATGATGAGCCTATTTTATGCAGATCTCTAACCTCTGCATGTTTGTGCAATTATGTAGTATTTTCTTTTACTTTGTATCCCACCATGCTAAAACTACTGTAATGGTGGTTGCAGTGCCAATAAATAAAATAAATCAATAATATGCGCCATCAAGCTTGCGGCGAAAATGAACTGTCGGTCCACTTTTTTTTTTTTTTGTAACAAAACCCCGTTTAGCATTGAAGCACAATAGTAACTGGACCGCCAATCTATTCGCAAAGTTTGGGAATTATCGCGAAACTGGTGTCATCCTGAGAATCCGTTCCAAGTGCCCTGCGAACTCCCCGGCTACAATTTGCAATATGCCGTAAGATAATCAAAATCTTGTAGAATATTTGTTAATTAGTAGATTATGCATTTTGGTTTCTCGTGCACGTAATGTCCGCCTATTCGAGTAGACTAGCTTTAACACTAGGCTTGTTCTATGTGCCACCGGTAATTTTTAAAAATTGCTTATTCTTCGCGGAAACACCGGGTATATACGCGACACCTGCTGCGTACGAGAGGGTGAAGGAGAGAACGCTTGACGCCACACCCAAACACCTATACATCCAATCGCCGTTGTGGCTGCAGTGCGTGGGATACCGGTTGACGAGAGGAAAATGTGGGAGTGAGCGTATACACGGGCTTCGCATCGAGAAGATCTGTTGCCCACTGTGTTTCGCACCGAGTCAACTAAATCTCGAGCTCCCTAACATATCGCTCTTCTGCAAGTCGACAGTCGGCGAGTGCGCGAGACGAGCCGGAAAGGAGGAAACCGCGTCTGGCTGGGCATAGTTTAAAGGGACACTAAAGGCAAATATTACGTCAATCTAAAGTGATACATTAGTGCTCGAGAACGTCTAAGGCGTCAATATTATCGCAACATAGCTTCAATAATCGAGAAAATGAGGTAAATGCAGCACACGATTACTCCCCCGGCACATTCAAGTGTAATCCCGATGACGAAGGCGCTCCTCATAATTGTCACTAGAACTAAACCACTCGGAAAAAAGAAAAAAAAAAAAACATTCATGAGCCATTCCACTTTGTGAAGTTGGATGGCCAGCGAAGCGGTTTAGCGCACGATACAGAGGGGGGACGGAATTTTGAACAAAGGTACGAACGTATTTATTGTCCTGATCGGTGGTCATCGTGACGATAAGTACGCACACACATTCGCATATCACCTGTTTTTAAATCTGTCCGTCACGTAAGATCTTGGTGCATGGTAGTCGGGGCACCCCGTATAAGCTATGCATTTCCTTGTAGAAAGTTAGTCGTATTGCGCGCTGGCCCACCCCCAATTCATATGGTCCACCCCTACTATAAGCTTGCCCATACATTTTCTATGGAGCCCTATGTATCCCCATAGATATTCCCTCTGATCAATTTTCTAAATTGTTCCTCTTATAAAGATACTATTAATCTACATTTATATTATGATTAAACATTTTAAGTTGGCAAAATATGCATTTTTGTGCAGATACAAGCCATTACTTTTCGCTTGACGGACCTGTGGTACTCGCCAAAGACTGTTTACGCATTAAAAGTAGCGCTTATAGCTGACGACTTGTAGCCGCTTGTTCAACCCGGTGCAAAACACGTCAGCATATCGCATGCGCGAAACAAGCCAGGCATCGCACCTCTGCAGACCAGCGCGAGCACTCAAACCTCCGAACGAACTTCTGCAGGACGCAACAAATGCGCAGCAACAAAACAACCACACGGGACGCAGACGCAGCGAAGACGGCGCGCAACCGGAAACGCTGCCGGTAGCGCGACTCGATCGCATCGCCGTTAATTCTCGCGACCGCCACGGAGCCCATGTTTTCAGCGTAGCTGTGAAACTGATTTGGTTCTATACACGTTGGTGCGAAGCGAGCGCCTCTATGTGGTTTTCAGTGAAAATATGTCGGAATCGCATCGTTTTAGACACTTGGATGTTTTGACGATTTTTCGCGATGCGAAAGCCGCGTCCTCCTACTAATGAAGTGGTAGCAGCGAGACGTGAATGCCGCGCTTTAGTTTCGTGTCACGATGTGTTGATCACTCCGCAATCTGTGACACCACGAAACATTAACTGGGTGGCGTGACCATCACTTCTTAGTAGAAAACTTTACCGTGGTTAAACGCGGTTAAACAAAGTTCGTCGAGCGATAGCACGGTTTTGCTTGCTTGGGAAAGCACACAGATGCTTCTTGGCGCAGCAGCGAGCGAATTCACCTTCATGCCGCGTTTCGCTTCAACACGAACTAAGCGTCGAAAGTACAGCGCATACGAAGCTACCAGCACTCGGTGCACTTTGTCCACATCGTAGATCACTTTCAAGATAGCGGCGTACGCAGCAGCCGCTGGTAGTGGCAGGCTAAGTCCCAGTTTGACCTTGACTGAGCTTGAAGGTCAGATTTACGGAACCAGGCGTTTTCTGGGTTTGTACCTGGAGTAGTAGTTATCGCTTTAAAAAGAATCGTAAGCGTGCAGGCATTTTCTTTCCTCCCTCACGCCGCAAGTGCTTTCCTCACCTCACCCTCGTCCTCACTTGTACGGATACGGAGAACTTTATTAAAAGCATCCTGAAAAGCGTCGCCCTTTCGGGCGACACCGCGGGCCGCTCCCACGTGAGGATGGTTAGGCCCAACCTAACCGGCGCATCGCAGGCTCTCTGGACAGCCCAAAGCTGACGATGGTATTCCGAGCTCTTGATGGCCGTAACCTCTCGTAGCGAGGGACACCGCCAAAGCATGTGACCTAAATTGCATGTCCCCCGAAGCTAGGACACTGAGCTGACAACGTCCGGGAATAAACAGTGCATGAAGGCCAGACTAGAATATGAGCTAGTCTGAAGCATCCTAAGGGTTATAGCCTTAGGTCTTGTGAGCATTTTATGTGGTGGATGAGATTCTTCTCTCCAGATAGAAAGGTTTAGTGAATTCATTAAAGATGAACAGTGTCCCGGAACTCTTGGACATTGGACTGCGACATGGCTCCTCCTACCGCGCGGAGTATTAGTACGCGCGCCTGGGAGTGGGCAATGTCATTGAGGTTGGTGAGTCCAGATTTAGGCCCAAGTGTGCCGAAAACCAAGAGATCGTATGTGGAGTGATTGCCCTATTCCTGAGAATACTATGGGCCTCTTACGCGATGGAGCCCGAGGCGAACGCCCTGACTGCCGATCTAGTCTGTGTAGATTTGCCTTCTGTTGTCGTCCAAAAGAGACAAAGCGACAGCAACCTGCTCCGCTTTAGAAGTCGTCCCAGCCACCGAGGCTGCCGAAACAGCATGACCTTTGTGATCTATTGCTACTATGGCAAAGTGAGACGAGCGGCCATATTGAGCCGCGTCTACTAGCAGACCGATTGGGGTTCGTCCTTGATCTTCAGGATCGCAATGGCCCTGCGCCTTTCCCCATTATGCTACGGGTGTGCATTACGAGGGATTGGCGCAACGTACATGCATTCTTTGCTCGTCAGTGATTCGATGCCTTCTCTCTTCAGCAAGTACTGGGTTAAGGCCCAGAATGGTCAGAATTCTCCCCGCCGAAGAGCAGGACAGCCGAGCCAGTTAGGCAGATTCCTGCGCCTCGATGATCTCCAGTGACTTGTGTACTCCCACTTCATAGAGGCGTTCTGTACTGGGGGTCATGGGGATGCCGAGTACATTTTTGATGCTTATCCGAATGAGGATGTTCAACTTTTTCTCAGAAATGTGCGAATTGGGCATAGCTGCTACATAAATGTGACTCATAAGGAAGGCGTGGAAAAGCCTGATCAGATTGTCTTCCTTCAAGCCTCCCATTCTGTTATCGACTCTGTGATGAGCCTAATTACAGCCAACGTCAGGTTGTAGGACCCATTGGATTCAATAACCATGCCTTGTAAACGGATAGAGTCGACTCTGGGAATGAGGCTTCCGTTACGTGTAACTAGCTTGATATCAACGTTCGAGAGCGGCTTCCAACCCTTGTGCTTGGGGGGCCCTTTCTGATTGGCCTGTAAAGGAGTAGCTCGGATTTACTAGGTGAGCATCTCAGTCCCGTGTTTTCCAGATATGACTCGGCCTCATCGAGTGCCGTCTGAAGGCCTGTTTCAACCTCCCCTTCGCTTCCTTTGGTGCACCACATGGTTATATCGTCTGCATAAAGCGTGTGACTGACCTCACCAATGGCAGAGGTCTTTTCTTAGAGACCTCTCATTGCTATGTTGAAGAAAAGTGGATATACCACCGTCCCTTGCGGCGTGCCCCTAGGCCAAAGCTCGAATACCTCTGTCTTGATCACTAATCGTGAGTGTCGCCTGCCTCTCCGTGAGAAAGGAGCTTATATAGCTATGAAAGGCAGCACCAAGATTGAGCTGATATGGCATTCAGAATGTGAACGTGAGACATTGTCAAAAGCCTTCTCCATATCTAAACCCAGGATAGCCCTGACATCTCTGGTTGCGTTGTCAATGACTTGGCATTTTATGAGCTCCTGCTACTCACAACGAGGTTACGAACTTCTTCATGTCTAGAAGGGTCTTTCCACCCCCTCACCCCAAACTCGCCGGGGTTGCTCAGTGGCTATGGTGTTGGGCTGCTGAGCACGAGGTCGCGGGATCGAATCCCGGCCACGGCGGCCGCATTTCGATGGGGGCGAAATGCGAAAACACCCGTGTACTTAGATTTAGGTGCACGTTAAAGAACCCCAGGTGGTCCAAATTTCCGGAGTCCCCCTCTACGGCATGTCTCATAATCAAATCGTGGTTTTGGCACGTAAAACCCCATAATCTCTCTTAACCTCTCTTAACCCCCTCACCCCGAGTTGAATAGGGCGCAAGCCGTTTCTCCTAGACTTTTACAGACCGGCACATATCCGTGTCTGGCCGTTCTACTCGAAGTTCACCCCGACGTATATCGGGACAACGCCTGCCCGTTCTGCGGGCAGACCTCCATTGTAGCACACGTGCTCTGGGAGTGCGGGTCGTGATACCCCAATTTCAGCAAGGAGGAGTGGGACTTTCTTCTGCGCGTAGCCCCGCTCTAGACAAGCAAATCCTGGCTGTCCGGCGTGCCCGCGACCGCGCCGGTGGGCTAGACCGAGGAGTTTATCGAGGAGGCTATGGCTAGACCTGCCGGTCCCGACGTGGTACGTACTAGCCGGGTGCGCGACGAGTTCGCGTCCTCGCCGGACCTCCGCCCCCCCCCTCCCCCCCCCCCGAAAAAAAAATGAAGGACACTGTGAATTCCAAAGTGTGTCCGGTGAAAGCCTGTGGCCATTCGACTGACTATGCCATGTCTTTTTTTTTTTTTTTTTTTGTGCATGACACTCACAGTGGAATGGATTGCTGAGAGTGTAAGGGGGAGAGGCCACAGCTGTGGCGGCGCAACTGTTGCTATGCGCGGCTGTGCCATCACGGGATTGCTGAGTGTGAGGGGGAGAGGCCACAGCTGGCACCGTTCCAGGGCACGGACGGATGGTCGGACGCCGCGAGTATGAGCCATTAAAGGCTTTCGCCTTAATAAAGTTCTTCCACTCCTCACTCACTCACTCGCTCACCGCATCCTGTGTGGAGAAAGCCGGACGAAAGCAAATCATGTTGTATGGAAATTGTTCTCAACGTGTTCTGAAATATGGTTGTGAATGTCGTGCTCCGCCACCTTACCTACGCAAGACGTGAGAGATGGGCCGAAGATTTGCAAGGCACGGGGGCTTTCCCGGCTTCGGAAGGAGGACAACCAATGCCGACTTCCAGGTTTCCGGCACCAATCCCCGCTCCCAGACCCGATTAATCTCTTCAGTGAGGTGCCCAATGGAGTCATCGTTCAGGTTCTTTAGAGCTCTAATGGAGATTCTGTCTGGACCTGGGGCAGACTTCCCATTTAGACTGTGCCGTATCGCCCTAACTTCGCTAGTGCTTAACGGCTCATCGACCTTTGGATTCGGCTTGCCCTTGTATGCAGGGTAGTCGATTGGACTGGCGTTCTCGACTGGAAGAGATGGGCTTCCCAGCCGATCTGCAATAGCATCTTCGGTTTCCGATTGCCTCGCCTCGTGGAGAACCTTCTCAATCGCTTGCATTTGATTAGACTTCGAGTTCATGCCATCGAGGAGGTGTTTCAGAAGGTTCCATTTACCCCCTACTCTCATTTTACCATCCACCGAGTTGCATACGTCATCCCACTGCTGTTTGGGTAGCTCCTAACAGTGCTCTTCTATAGTTCTATTCAGTTCTGCAATCTTTTGACGAAGTTAGCGATTGAACCTGTGACCTTTCCACCTGTCGAGGAGCGACTTTTTGGCTTCCAGAAGATGCGCCAGACGACTGTCCATCCTGTCGACTTCGAGGTCGGTTTGTATCGACTTGGTGGCCGCCCTGACAAATGCTTTGAGCTGCTCTGACCATTGGTCTAGGGTCTTCTTTACAGCCTCCCCCCCCCCCCCCCGCCCCTCTCCCTCCCGCCCGGGGCGGTCTCCCGAATTTTCATGTTGCTAGGTTGGCAGGTAGGCTATTGTCAAAACGTGCCGCTCTGCTTTATTTTTACGCGCTTGACCATAGTTCGGCAAAATAAACAGCTCACTCGCTCACTCAATTTTTTTTTTCTTGAATGATTCCGAGTGAGCTCGGAATCATTAACCAGAATTATACTCAGCCGGGCTCGCTCGGACTTTCTGACCCAGAAAGGTCTTCTTGGCCCATAGATCTCACGAACTCTTTCTCTTGACTTGAACCTACCAATGACAAAAATAGGGCTACTTTTTTTTTTAACCTACACTGGCTACACGAGTGTAGCTAGTGTAGGAAGTCGCCATTTCATTTACTTGGTGTAGAAAAGCGTAGCTCCGCCCACCTACACGAAGCCATTTTTATCGCTGTAGTGTAGCATGAAAACTACTTTCTACACTGAAAACTACTGTCAACTTCGCAAATATAAGAATTGTCAATGAGAAAATTGTAGAGCAACATGAAAAACTCCTGATGCAGCTTTCTGTTTCTCAATATGTGCTGCATAGAAGTGTGTTTCCGAGCGCGAAAGAAGTCCGAATACACGCAGAATTGCCGCGCGACTGGCCGCTCGAGGCACTTTGCGTGTATTCGCGGGCTTCTTTCACGCTCGCAAAAACAATTTTATGTAGCACATATTGAGAAACAGAAAGCTGCATCAGGAGTTTTTCATGTTGCTCTACAATTTTCTCATTGACACTTCTCATCTAATTATATTTGAGAAGCTCATTAAGACTAATTTTGTAATTAGGCGGAATGCAAAACCTAAATTTCAGTATCTCCAAGCGACGGCAAACATTACCTTGGTTCTATCCAGCTACGTGGCATTTGCCTATTTTTAAATCTTGGTGCATGATAGTTGGGACACCCTGTATACTCGGGTGGCGGATCTATATCGGCTTATGTATAAAGTGCCTTAGCACAGGTGTCAAAACTGATGATGGATGGCCAATTGTTATACCCCTCGCCACCGCCGATGCCTCTTTCCCAAGTGTTGCGGTACTCGGCGGCGACACTTCCCACTCGCTATGGGACGCATGCGTGTCGTTCGCTGGGAGGGAGAAGAGCGTGAATTGAAGGAGCGCCAACGCGCACAGAAGGGCGAAGGGGCGCGCGCGAGAGAGAGAGCGAGAGAGAAAGCATTTATTGTTTATGAGATGGGGCTCCATCCTCGTAGGGTGGAGCCCTTAGTTCAGGACCCCATCACCCCGCGTGCCCGCTGGATCAGGCGTCGCTGCTCTTGCGTGTCTGAGCTGGTCAGCGCAGTCTCCCAGGAGGAAGGTGAAGGAATAGGGGAGTAGCCAGGAGGGTTTGAGTACTTCCAGGTGCAATGATGTACTGTTCGCCCACAGTAGGGACAGAATGAGGGACATTGTGTGGGGTGGAAGAGGTGAAGGTAAGCGACAGGGGAATGAATTGCCGTCGCGTGGCGACAGCTACAGACCATCTTCTCGGTTAAGAGACTTGTCTGGTGGCGGGAAGTGTCTGCTGCTATCTCTGTAATGTTGTAGTGTGTCGGTGTAGTTCAGTGGTTCTGTCCAGGGGCGTAGCCAGGGGGGGGGGGGGGTTCAACCCCCCCCCCCCTACTTACCCACCCTTTGTTTTCGTCGCTTCGCGCTGACATAATTCATGAAACCGGTGCTACTATCACAATTTAATTCCTGGGCGCTTCCGTTTGGGTTGGTAATTTACAGCGAATCATGTCTGCATATGGAAAAAAAACTGTCACGGTGTTTGTCAAGGCTTTGACACTCTGTGAAGTTTTGGGCGAGAATGTGGCGGCCGCATTCTGAAGCAACAAATGCGCAACAAATGAAGCAACAAATGCGGCAGCCGCATTTTAGATGATGGCGAAAACGCTCGAGGCCCGTTTACTTAGATTTAGGTTGCACGTTAAAGACCCCAGGTGGTCGAAATCTCCGGTATACATTTCCGCCGCTTCCCTTCAGGTGCCGGTTAGGCCGCGCTCGCGCAGGATCTTAGGCGCGGAAAAAATTTTCCGGCCGCTTTGGCCTTCGCCCGCTTGCCGCTTCCCAAGTGTGAACGTAGGCTTAAGGCCAAACCCCATATGCGCGAAAATGCACGCGACAGCGACGAGCGACGCGACGTAGATCGCCTTCGCGCAAGCTATCGCTTGCACGGGCAAACCCCATTCACGCGACTGCTTCAGCGAGCGATCTCCATTGTTGCTAGTATGAGGGCGTCTACTCGTACCGAATGTGGCGCGTTGTCAGCGGTATGCAGTGCAAAATAAGATGTTTTGTCGCACAATAACACATAAAATTTTTGATAGTTGTCCTGCAGTATTTTTTTTTATCTGCACGTGCATAAACATTACTGTATTTGCTCGCTGTGTGCACGTTGCTGCGAGTCGAAAAGCACGTGGAGACAACCGGCAGTACGTCACTGATGTACATCCCGTTCCGGTGTTTTACTATTGGCTGCTTGAGCACAGCACTTCCGGGCGACGGGCGACAGATTTCAAATGTGAAAAACCGAGCGATCGAGCGATTTCGACCACGCGACACGTCGCGCGAACAGCCCGTTTCGTCGCTCATACCGTCGCTCGTCGCTGTCGCGTGCATTTTCGCGCATCTTGTTTGCGATTGCGCCCCTACGGAAGGCTGGTAATTACTGTTGTGTTGTTGAATCCCAAACCAGCAATTACGGAAGGCTGATAGTTGCTGTTTTGTTGTGGAATCCCAAACCAGCAATGTACACACGAAGGGGTTGATGACAGCAGTGAAATTACACCGACTCGCAATAGAATGCACGAAACAGACAGCCGACAAGCATGAATTACTGCTGTGCGCAGTACAGCGTAAGTAAACTTCTTGTTGCAGGCGCTGACAGTTCTCGTCGGAGTTCACGCGTCCTGAGAAATTGATTATGTGCACCATGCACTGAACAAGACCAGAGTTCATTCCTGCATCACTAGTACACCAATCAGTCGACATTCTGTGAGGTACAAGGCCGCTTCCTGTTTGCACCGGCGTAAGTGAAGCAGAAATGAGTTGCACACACTACTTAAAATGCGTACACATGCCATATCTGTGCTGTGCGGTGAAATATTCTGTACAATTCTGAATCTGTTGACGTAAAGGCAAATGACGGCTGCACGCTCGCACACAGCGGAAGACACAGCGGCCCATGCACTTGCCGCAGGAAATGCAACCCTCTCGTATGAGGGAGCAGGGCGACGAAAGCTTCGAAAAAAAAAAAAAAAGCCTTACGCGTTTTTGCGCGTATTTAAGTTTTCTAGCGCAAAGACGCAGCGAACAAGCTATTGCCATGGGAGTAGGTATAGCCTGGTCACACGTGCATTTTCACGAGTATAGCCGTCCTTGACTTGTGAAACGCACTTCGCCCCGACGAGGACGACGCCACCTTCGCTTAACGGAAATTAACAATTAATGATGGCTTCTCCGATCGCACGGGTCGTCTCAATGATGCGTTTTCGAAGACTGGTCCATTCAGTGGCGCGATGAGGGACCGTTGCTCCAAACGCCCACTGTACCTGTCGTACTTGCTGTATTTACTGAGCTTTACGTTTTACTTAATTTCTTCACACGCGAGGGGGGGGGGGGGGTGCGGTCCCATGTCTTTGATATACACGTATAGAGTCTGCTTAAACTACCGCTATTTATTATCGATCACGTGACCTAGAGGAAAGCAGAAGCTTGCCCCCCCACCCCCCCGAAAAAAATTTCTGGCTACGCCCTGGTTCTGTCGGTACGTCATCTGGGTTGGACAGCTCTTCCAATGGCGCCCGGTTAGCGAGCTCTCGGACTACCGCATTAGCTCGTTCATTACCATGGAGAGGCATGTCCAGGTGTCCAGACGATACGCACCCTGTGTAACACTGTGGGGTGTAATGATGTAAGGATGCGGCGTGTGTAGGGTGTCACCATCCCTTGTGCCAAACTGCTGCACGCGGTTTGGGAATCGGTGACCACTGTGATAGGTCCATCCTTGGCCGGTATTGTTGAAGCGTGTACGACGGCTAGGGCGATAGCAGCCTCTTCCGCCGTGCCACTGTCCACAGTGTTGATGTGGCCGAAGCTCTGAGTGTCTGTGCTATCTAGTACGACTAGACACGCAGCAAGACTTTGTGGGTACCGGGCCACGTCGGTGTAAACGACCGATGTATCCGATGTGCCATCGCCAAAGATTCGAGCCAGGGCTTGTGCTCTTGCCTGTCTCCGGCGGGTGCATATTTCGGGGAATTGGGGCCACGTGAATTTTGTTTCGAATGGTAAGCGCGAGAAGTGCGCGGTCTTCCTGTTGTGGCTTAAATTTCTTGGTGTTTGGTATCCTAGACGGGATAGCATGAGACACCCCTGCCTTATTCGTTGGAGGCGTTGTAACTGGATGTTAAGGAGGCCTTCCACTAGTTCTCGGATGGTGTTGTGTACCCCGAGTCGTAGTAGGAGCTGCGTGGGCGCATGTTGGGGTAGTTCCAGCGCTGCCTTTATTGCCGTAGGGAGGATGTGTCCATCAGGTTCGTAAAGAGCATCGTCCTGATGCTACAAACACGGGAGCAAAAACGAAAGCACAAGTAGTAAAGAAAGATAACAAAACGATGTCCCAGCGTTCGTTATCTTTGTTACAAAGGCTTAAGGCGCACAACATGGGCTACATCAGGTCGCGAGCGGCGCCGCTTTGATTGCTTAATGCCTTCTGGCACGACCTTGTAGTCCAGTACGCCAATACGTAGGATGATTTTGAAGGGTCCGAAATACCGTCGCAAAGTCCTCGTCAGTGAATCGGGGTCCAAACCCAAACGCGGTCGCCGGGCTGTTATTCCACGTAGCGTCGTCGAAGATTGTAGTGTCGGCTGTCCGTCCTTTGCTGCTTCTTAATGCGCAGGTGGGTGAGTTCTGCTTTTTCGGCGCGCTGCAGATAGACGGCGACGTCGAGATTCTCTTCGTCCGTGACGTCCGGCAGTATGGCGTCGAGTCATCGTCGGGTTCCTTCCGTAAACCAGCTTGAACGGCGTGATCTGCGCTGTTTCTTGCACTGCCCTGTTGTAAGCGAAGGTTACGTACGAAAGGAGGCATCCCACTTATGTCCGACGTTACGTACTACATTGCTAACAGGTGGGCGAGCGTCCTGTCCTGTTCAGGCGTTCCCGGTTAGACCATTCGTCTGCGGGTGGTAGGCGGTTGTCCTCCGGTGACTTGGCTGGCTATACTGCAGCATGGCTTGAGTACGTTCAGATGTTAAAACCGTTCTGTCGGTAATGAGAACTTCTGGCGCACCATGGCGCAGTAGGATGTAATCGAAGAATTTCGCTACTTCCACCGCGCTACCTTTGTGCATTGCTTTCGTTGGCGTAGCGGGTAAAGTAGTCGGTTGCCACGACTATCCACTTTCCGGATGTTGCCATTTCCAGATGCTGACGTCGGAAAGGGCCCCTACAAGTCCATCCTGATCAGCTGAAACAGTCGGCAAGGAGGCTCGATCGGCTGTAGCAATCCCGCTGACCTTGTCTTGCGTCGCTGGCGGTCTCGGGTCATCTTGACGTAATGCATGGGTGACATCCGATGGGGGTGAAATGCAGAACTTCTTCTCAATCCCCGCAAGTGTACGGGAAAGCCCGAGATGTTCTGCCATTGGGTCATCACGAAGGGCGTGGAGAACCTCTAGCCGCGGTGCAAAGGCACAACCAGAAAGTATAGTTGCCGCGGACTGGCGAGTTTTTCTTTACGAGAACGTCGTTTTGTAATGAAAACGAAGGCAATCCGCGCTTAAATACCCTTTGTATAAAGTCGGCCTTCGACGAACAGCAACGAGCCAGACCCGGAGCGAAGTCATCGGCACTTATTGTCCCTAGGAAAGAGCCGTCGTCCTGGTCGTTTTGCGGCGGCAAGTCAATAGGAGCGCGGGGAGAGGCAATCGGCATCAGTATTTTCGTCCGAACTTCGACATCTCCGTGATATGCAATTCTTGCAGTCGGAGGCTCCACCGTACTAGGTGTCCTGAAGGGTCCTTTAAGTTGACTAGCCAACACAGTGCATGATAGTCGCTTACGACTTTGAACGGCCTGCCATATAGGTAAGGACGAAATTCTTGGTAGCCCAAATTATGGCATGGCATTCTTTTCCGTCATTGAATCATTGGATTCCGCTTTTGACAGCGACCGGTTATCGTTAGATATGACCCTTTCAAAAGTCTGTTTCCTCTGGACTAAGACAGCGCCTACGCTGCTTGCGCGTCGGTGTGGATTTCGCTGTCGTAGTCTTCGAAATGGGCGAGTACTGGTGGTCACTGCAAGTCGAGGCATTTGAGGAATTAAAACGACGCCTGCAGTGTTTTCTACTTGAATTCGACGTCGGATTTAGTGAGAAGAGTCAGAGGCGCGGCGACGTGTGAAGTTCTTGACAAATTAAGCGCCTATAGTAGGCACAGACCAAGAAACCTGCGCACTAGCTTCAAGTCGATGGGCCGCGGAAGCTTTCCAATGATAGCTGCTTTTTGCTGATCAGGAAGGACTACAGACTTGCTGATGACGTGGCCTAGGAACAGAAGTTCTTAGTAAGCGAAGCGGCATTTATCCGGCTTTAGGGTCAGCCCATATGACTTCATGGCCTCTGGTACTGTCGCAAAGCGCTCAACTCTTTCCCTACCATGGCTAAAATGGGTGTTTTTTGTGTGTTACGGCAGGTGTTTTTTTTTTCTGAAGGAACTACTGCACTCAATATTTAATGTAACACATAAACAGAAAGCAAAAGGAATGCAATTTTCACGCATAAGTTTTATTAACGAGATGTATGTCATAAAAAAGATACATTCTTAAAATCAAGATTGTGCGATGAAACTGAACAAAGTTTGTAAAGACATGCTTGTATCTACCAGGAGAAATGTTACGAAAATTATGAGATATACAAAATGTATTGCGTCTATTAGGCACTATCTCCGAAAAAAATCAATTTTTTTATTGAACAAGTATTTCCCTACAAAAATTTAACTGCAAGCCCCACAGTTGGGCGTGCCGGGCTGCGGCCGCCGATGTTCCGGGGTGGTTTGCGTCGTCGTCGCTTTCAAAGTCCGACGAAAGGTCAGCGTCCTGACTCGCTGCTATTCGATGTATCGATAAGATCAGCCGCAGAGGCAGCGGAATCGCGATATCTGCGATCTCCCGAAGCGCGCGCGCCGTTTCCGGAGCCGGACATTTTTGCGTTCTGCTTTGACGATCGTGAAACTTCAGAGCGCGTCTAAAAATCGCAACTTGGCGGGAAGAAAGCGAACTGCTTAGTAAGCAAAAATAGTTTCTCCTCCTTCACTCCCGTTAACGCGGTATGTCCGTGAGCGGCGCGGAAGGTCTCGAAAGCAGCGTTTCAAACCATCGATAAAGGACTAACCATGGCCAAAGGGTGCGGTACGGAAAGAGTTAACGTGATCGTCGAATTTTGAGGCAAAGACGACGACGTCAAGGTACACTAAACAGGTCTGCAATTTCAAGCCAGCTAATACCGTGTCTGTTAAGCCCTGCCGCGTGCAGCCCGGCCCACATGGAGCGAGCTTTCACGACGAACTTCGCGCGGCCCGCATCAGCGCGGCGGAACGCCAGCGTGCCGCCGCCGTACTGCACCTACATGCGGCGGCCGCCGCCACGATTTCCGTGTTGCTAGAAACAGCGTGATTGCATTCCCAGTAAAATGCAGTGAAAAAAATGTCGCAGTTTCACCCGAAAGGCGAAGCATCAATTGCGATAGCAACTTAGTAGAGAGCTATACGAAGTAAAGATAGTAGTTTTATTAGTTTTATCAGCTGTATCAACTTGGACATGCAGCAGCACCAGCAACGCGCAGAACCGTTGTCGACGCCGTCGCCGGTTTGCCCGCGTTCGCACCGAACGCGCGCGGCGTTGGTGACTGTTGCCAGGGCCTCTGGGGGCGGCTCGAAGGTTTTCGACGAGATCAGAACGGAAATTTCGTCGAGCAGCGTCGGAAATCTTTACCACCTTCTCGCCTCGAAACGTTTTTATATACGCATTTGGTGCCACAGCTAAACGTCGCCTCCCCTCCCTCCCGTCCCCCACGGCCTTACGCGCGACGGAAGATGTCGCGTTTGCTCTCTCTCTCGCTATATATATATATATATATATATATATATATATATATATATATGGTCATTGTAAAGGAGGAGAGACGCTTAATTCTGCAGCCCTTCAGGGAGCACGGCGCAGAACGCGCGTTTGTTCTCCGCCGTGCGTTTGCTCCCCGTGAAAGCGCGCGTCCCTCGCGTCCTTTCACTCGCACATACAGCGTCCGGCGCGCGGCAACAATTTCATCGCCGTTGACGTCACGGAACCTCACGGCGACGACGACGGCAGAAATCCTGAGTGTCCATATAATTGCTATCACAATAAATTTTGTATCTGCAACTGAACCATTATTTTGCAACTGAACCATAATGGTCGCGCCTGGACAGGTGTGATCAGTCGATCATTGTACACGATGCACGCAGCTTTTGTCGCCATGTTCGCTCTGGGCCGGTATTTTGTGGCGATGCGTTATGCTTTATTCTGTAAGTCTTATCATCCACCGCTCACGGCCGGCTGATCCCGTTGATAGCGTGAGCGGACCGTCGCTCTGACCACTGACCAAGCGCGAAAAGGCATTAGCATCGGAAAGGCATCACTACAAAATACCGGCCCTTAGGCTACAGTGTACTAGAATTCTAGTTCACTATACGATTCAAATGCGGCGGTAGGAAGTCGGACGCGACCGCGCCCTGATTGGTCCGCGCTGACAGCCTTCATTCGCCGCGTCCGGCCAACGCCTCCTAAAACATTTAGGAGGCGTTGGTCGGGCGAGCGGTTGACCGCCTGCGAATATATCTAGCCCATCTTGATCGACCGACGGCGAACAGCCACCGGGCGGACGCCGCGCGCGGCCGTTCGCCAGTTTTCCGCAAGAAAATCGCTTCATGTGGGTCGCGCTTTACACGCTGCGAAGTTGCAGGTGCCGAGCTAAAACCGAATGGCATGACCTTGAATTCAGAGGCCGTCCGGCGTGATTCAGGCGGTTTTCTTTCGATCCCTCTCGTCGACTTCAATTTGCCAGTAGCCCGTCTTCAGGTCGATCGTCGAAAATTACTTTGCGTTACACAGCCGGCCCGCGACTTTACAATTGCTAGTAGGTACAGCGGGGGCGTGGCACTGCGGGTTACGTGACTTCCGCTTAACACGTGTTGTCATGGCAATCGTGGAGCTCCTAGGTGCCTAGGGACATAATCGCTTAGGGACTTTTAAGGCACTGGTCTGGCACGAGGCGGTCTTGGAGGGACTGCCAGTCGTTTGTCCGCAGGCGCGAGGACAAGCGGCTGCAAAGAGAAAATTGCGTCCGCTCTTGCGCAAGCGGATACTGCTCGCGTTCGTACCCCGGTGCCGCGGCGGAAGCCGCGGTGCCGTGCGCCGACGAGAAACGGTGGTCGTTGGGGTTTTGCGGAGCGCAGCGTAGCAACACCCCAAATAAAAAAGTACTGCTCCAGTCAGGTAGACAGCCTCCCTGATAGTGAGATTATATTTGGATCATCAAAACAGTGATGCGTTTATTTAGGAATACCATCGTATACCAGCGAGGTATACGATGGTATTCCTAAATACTTGTTTCACAAGCTCACCCTGGAAATGCTCCATTTTCTTTAGCGTAGCATCGACATCAGTGTCTGCCGGTCGTCTCGATTTCCTCTCCATTCTCGTCGTTCCCTTCGTCTGCCTTGAGGGAACCCCCGCACACTGCACGCTTTACCGCCCTTCTTGCCATGTGTTGCACTTGGCTTTTTCTAATGCAAACACCGAAGAACAGAGCACGTACCTACAAGCAAAGGCCGATCGATACGCACAGAACCCAAATCCTTAAACTGCTTCAAATTATCACCAATGTCTTAAAAGCAATAAACACGCATTCGCACGTGTTCAAACACACGGCCTTGCTCTCACTGTCCTACCAAAGCAATATGCCTGGTACCAATGCACCCTCACTAAGACCACTAATAGCTAATAGTCTTGCCACTTCCAAACTATTAAAGGTTATAAAGTCAATGTCCCACACGGTTGCACGTGTTGAAACACGTGGCACGAAAGGACGCTGACTATCCTGCAAAAACAAATACACGAAATACACCCGCGTACACGAAAAAAAAAAAAAAAAGGGGGAGACCTAGCAAATTACTATTAACGCTTAAAAATCGGCAAAAAAAGCAAGCTCAAAGCATACACAAAACTTGTTTTCGTCGCCGCCACGGATCCCTGGAAAACCACGTCCGTCCGCCACAAACATTACCGATCACACGGTGATGTTTGTGGCGGACGGTTCGGAACAGCAGCGCTGCGGCGTGGCAGTTACCTGTGTTGCGACGCCGCTTACGCGAACCTCGACCGGCGTTACTACTGGGTAGCGTGGCGTTGTCGACAGGCTGCAGGCGTTCGGTAGACCATGGCTACAGTGTACTAGAAGAGTTGTAGTGCGCTCACACCGCGGCAGAGCTTGACGCACTTCATGTCGCCCCCGACAGTGGCGCGGTTCGCAGCGTCACCTGAAACTTTCCTACGCGTCGCGGTAAAACAGCTATCGCGTTTTGCTGCTTTCACCGTATAAAAGTAAAATGCACGACGTGCAGCGCACAAAAGTTCTTTTGGTGCACCTTCGCAGTGTGCAGTGAAATTAATTATTGTTGCGGCTGATCTACAGTGGTTTGGCGATTTTTTTTTTTTTTTTTTTTTTTTGCCGGAGGCACGGATGAACTAGCCTTGCTATTCATGCTGTTCTGTTAAAGGCTTGATACGGCCGCTGCAGTCCCGGTAGCAAGAGGCACTCGAGTTTTTTCTGCAGCTGATCAATAAAATGGTCAGTGTGGTTTCGCCACAACGACCACGCATCTGCGTTTCCAGCACCACCGCGCCGAATTTAACCACCACTTCGAGTTTTTTTTTTTTTTTTTTTTTTTTTTTTTTTTTTTTTTTTTGCGCAGGTAAGGCGTGCAGCGCCTTAGACATTTTCACGTTGCCCCATCTATTCACGAAATTAAATATTTAGGTATCACTGCTGCACAATTTAAGCTGGTTAGCTGGTTATTTATGTATTACATCTTTCGTAACGTTAATGCGACATGAAATCGAAAGGATGAAAATACCAGCTAGGTACACCGGTGAGCCAAAGTATACAGACCACAGGGTCGCCGAAAAAAACTCATTTTCTTCGTAATTAACATGCATAAAGTGGAATTGACCAGTACACGTTAAAGCTCGCAATGCCAAGATTGGACTGCAGTCCTCAATTTCAAGTTGCATTCGCAGGCAGTTGAAAAAAAATCAGCTTTATCGCGCAATCCCTAGTCCGTATACTTTTGCTCACGGGTGTACATTTATGCAATAACAATGTTTATTTCAACGAAATAAAGAATGATCCCGGAAGCGACGGGAGCAGCCGGTGAGAACTCCGAATAGCTACTGTCTAGTGCGCTTCGGCTTTTCTTCGCCGTTGCTTGGTCCCTTTCACACCATTTCCTTTTGTTCCTGGGCTTCGGTGTCGTCTTCGTCACGTACTGTGGTAAATTCGGAAGAATCGTGGGAACAGCGTTTTCTGATAGCAGTGGCAATTGTCACGAGGAATTCGCACCTCTTTTCATTCTATATTTATAAGGTGCACAGGTCCCTAATTATGAATCGCGGTTCGAAGTGTAAATCAGACTCGCAAGATTCATCCAGTGTCTTATCTGCGCGGTTGAGGTTCCTCTCCCATTCCTTTCGCCGTTCTTCATCACGTGGAACGCTGAGCAAAGACGCCTTTGGTGCATCTTTCACATGACTGTAGGCAGATCTGCACTCGGGTTCAAAGCAGTATTTTCGACGGCGGCTAGCCATTCTCCCTCACTAAGAGTGCACATTGAGCAAAGCGTCAAGCAGAGAGCAAGCAGAGAGGATACTGCTGAAAACGCCGGCGGGAATTGCAGTCGAGAGCCGACAACGTCGACATTAAGTGGTTAGTTTTCAGAAAGGAAAGGTTGGCGCTATCTATTGCAGCCCTTGAGGGAGAACGGTCAACGTCGCGATCCAACAGAACGTACTCCATACCAAGCGAGGGAAGTTTTCAGGAGAAACTGGCGGCAGCGCTTCTGGCGGGCGCCGGAGCAGGCGACACTGAGTGCGCCGCGGCGACGCGGCGCAGGGATGTGGCAGTGAGCACACTGCCCCTATTCTAGTACACTGTAACCATGGCGACCAGGCAGGGGCGAGACGATTTCCAATATATATATATATATATATATATATATATATAATCAAACTTGCACTGTTAATTATATGGTTGGCGAAGCATAAAGAGGATAATGATAAAAATACATTGCGGGGCCGCTAAAATCGTAGGCGGGGTTTTGCTCACGTCAACGTCACGTGACATGTACTGAGTGATAAGTGGTTCTTGAGGGAAAGGGAAAGGTTGGCGCTATCTTCTGCAGCCCTTGAGGGAGCACGGCTCAGTCCGGTCGCGGATTGGCGGCTGCTCTCTCTCTCCTAGGCGACGTGGCGGCAACCCGTGGATCCCGCTTGCTTCGCGGAAAGGAGTGTCCCCTTGAGTCGCACAGTTCGCGGAAGACGGCCCTCCCTCTTGTCACGCACACACACAAAGGGGCCCGTAATCACTGCGGGGCGCCCGCCAGACCAGCAACCACTCGAGACACCCATAGCAAATTATGGATCCATGATGATAAGTGGTTCTTGAGGGAAAGGGAAAGGTTGACGCTATCTTCTGCAGCCCTTGAGGGAGCACGGCTCAGCGCCAACGGGGAGGGGTAAGTGGGAGCGAAAGAAGGGATAATCCTCCATTTCGATTAGGCATGGGGTTTTGATTAGGCATGGTCTTTTGATAATCCTTTTTGCACGTAGTGTTACACGCCAATCGTAACATCTGGAAATCCTTTACGCTCCCCCATGTATTCGCGCATCGCTTTATTCACCCTCCCAGTATTCTAGGTCACTCTAAAGCCCCTCCATACGCGTTTTCGCCGACCTGCGGCGGGGGCGCGTGGAGGGGCTTTAGGTCACTCTAGTATGGAAGAACGCTGGGAAGGAATTTCGCTTGCGGAGGCTAGAGGGAGGCAAATGGAGCGTCGATGTTGGCGGTGACGCTCGCCTCCTGAAATGGCGGGTTTGGGGCACTGCGATATTTTTATATCGGCTATTAATGAACCAATTTGAAAAAAAAATTATTGCTGTAGAACTCTCCCTAGAGGGGAGAGTTAATTAACTTAACTTCCAACGTACAACCAGTAGCACGCGATAGCATTCAAACATCCCTGACTGCTTCTCACTGCAGCTTATGTAGCCGCAGTGTCTACCGAGAAACGCTCTGCACAAGGCGAGCGTTCTGTTTTTTTTTTCGGCCGGCCGGCCGACGCCTCGCTGTGATTTGTAGAAAGCACGGGGAGGGCGCAGTTTGCGGCGTGCTCACTGCGTTACGGGGCCCTTATAGCTGTCGCTTTAAAATTTGCTATATACGTGGCCTGGCGAGGGGCCCTTTAAGCGGCGCTATCCGATGACACCAAAACCGCCTTCGCGGCGTTTATATGCTTTACTGCATAACGTGACTGTATTGCAGCGAAGCCGACTTATTTTTCACCTAAACTGCACCACTGCTGCGCCACGTAGTTTTGGCGGTGTGAAAATTGGGACGCTACTACACAATACAAAAACCGTGCCGCCATTGCATTCATTTGTCGCATTCGTTCAGGGCGTTACAGCCAGCGAGGCTGGCACTGTGACAGCCGACAGAATCGAATTGATTCCTATTTTACGCGCAAGCGTACAGGCCCCGCCTATCATATCGGCGAAATTTTTTTTGGGCCGCGAGGGAAGCGATCGCCGGAGGAGGAAGGCGAATGTAGGTGTAGAAAAGAATCGCGCGCCGGTGAAAGTACGGAGGAGGGCGCGCGGCAAAGCAACGCCGCCCGGATACAGTGTACTAACCCGGAGAAGTCTAGGTGGCGTTGAGCGAAGCGGGGAATGAGAAAGGAGGCGAAGCGTCGCGGAGGAGGGTAGGCGGAGGCGCGCTGGGTTAACCTCCTCTGGCAGTTGGTTCTTTATTCTATGGTTGTTTCGGGTTTTGTGTGCGTTGTGGACGTAGCGGGTTCGTTTCGTGATAACATCGTACCCGCGCGCCGTATGCTCTATGTGCGAGTGAAAGCGTGCGCTAGGGAGGGAAGTGGGGAGGAAGCGCGCCTTCCATCGCACGCAAGGCACCGGGGAGGGGTGGGCGGGCGTATGGCGCGGTCGCGTGGGCCCTATCTTGAATCTGCGATGTAGTAAGTCTAGGCGCACCGAGGGGCGATAGCTTTGTGTGTGCTACAGCGCCCATACGCTTGCGCGTCACCCGCGTTCATGAAGTGAAACGACTCACTGTACCTTAATTTTTATACACCAACCGTGAGGCGTGCATGACGCTACAATGAGTTGTGTGGCTATGCTAGCTTCGCGATGACAGATCAATGCAGTAGTTTTACGCATCGAGGGCTGATGCGCAATGGTGCTTTGTAGACAAAAAAGCTGATCAGTAACCACCGTACTTATTCATGTTGCTTGCTTGCAACTTTATTAGTTTCACTGTATTAGTTGCACTGCCCTGACATGGTTAAGAAAACGAAATCGAAATGTGTGGTGCGGTATATCAAATCTATGAAGCGGTCCTTCCTTAATGGGAGCATAAAAGAACACTAATTTCAGCTGCACTAGTAATTTAATTATAAAAACAACAAGAGCCCCTCTTACCGTGAACACAGGCTTCGTAAGCTAGAAGAGATGCAAGAACGAAAGACAGGTGGTAACCCTGCCTTGGATTTCCCGCCCCCAGCTCACTGTGACATTATATATTCTGATGGCAACTGCTGGAGTTGTACTACATTATATTCTAGAATACCAGAAGACTGCTTAGCAAATTTCAAGAGCTTTTACAGGTCCACAACAGCCCCAATAAAAAAAAAAGCAATTTGGAATCCGTGATTTCAAGCTAGCGCTAATAATCTAATACCTTAGGGTAACATACAAGGATAAGAGAGGACACTTCCATAGGCCCCTGCGGCCGATTTTGCTTCACAGCGCACCTAGCGGGTGTGTGGAATCTACAGACACGGAGATTGGGACCGCAGGAAAACTGGTCTCGAAGGCTATTTTCTGGTATTTAGAAAAATTACACGGCCTCCAAGATCACTTTCGTGCGAGTGCTCGTCCCGGAGGCTATATTTCGATTTTTTAACGCATTGCTTGCATGCATAGAGTAGCTTCGTGTAAGCTGTACCGCCAGAGCAGCAAGCACACGATGCCACTGTGTGTTTATGCAGACATTTTAAATAAACATGACAAGTGTTGGTTGGAAGAGACGAAACATCTTATTTTCAAGTCATATTCTCGGTAAGCACATGCACACCTTTTTTTTTTTTCGCAACGTTCGATGAACGCAAGCACAGAAAGATGGTTGCACTGCAAAGTGCAAGACATGCCAATACAGGTGCCATATGTTGAGAGTACATTTCACAAAAGGAATAAACAGGCGATATTATGAAAAACCCCACAGAACAGTAAAACTGCAGAAGACAGCATTAGCATTAAAGAGGAAAACAACGCTCGTATTTTCAAGCCTAACTTGTCTTATTAAGTGGTAGTTTCGGGCTGCATAGCAAACAAGGAATGAAGGCTGCTCACTACAGTTGTCAGCCAACCACGCTCTCTCCCTGTCCTGACACCCTGACACAGCAGTAATTCCCATCGCACTTCACATCGCCCTTTCGCGAAAAGCGTCGCGTGCAATTGCCACAGCTAAAAAAAAAAAAGCTACTTTCGGTGCTATGCATGCGCTACTGAAGCAGTGGTGTTTATTCGGAATTCGTAACTTACATTCTTCTCAATTCGCAAGTTCTCTCTAATTGCGCTCGTAACAAAGGCTTCAAGCAATCTGCGCACGCCACGATTAACGATCCTAAGCTTAACTGAAGTATTTCACACAATTGCACACCCGTGCATTGAATTGACTACGTATACCGGCATGGGCTGACTCACTTTCTCGCGCCAAGAAACGATTTTCTCGGAAACGTGCTGCGCAGCATTCCAAATTGCTGTTTACATAATGTGAAGCAATCCACGAACATCATGCGCGAAGTGAAGAACACAAAAAAGCTCTCTGCGCCGAACAGCACAATGCGACAAATGTCAACTTGCGGCTGAATTGACAAATACATAAGCAATTTGCAAAGTAATGAAGGCCTTCTTACCAAGCAGCAGCCAAGCAGACAGACGTTCTGGCAGACGAACCCAGCAAAGACCACGCAGACGTTATCGCACATCTTTTGTAGCGTCGCCTTGCCTGATCATACCATGGCCGATATTTTGTAGCGATACGTTATGCTTTATTCTATATAGTACTAGTCTTATCATCCACTGCTCATGGCCGGCTCAACCTGTTGATAACGTCTACATCTACAGCCACATAGACAAGTAGATGCATAGTGCACTAGAAAAGTTACTACAAGCTAACTAGTAGGCGCGTTCCCTTGGAGAGACTGGGAGTGTTTTATTGACCTCTAGCGGGTGGCATGAAGCTGCGTAGCTCGGCCAGCTTTTAGGCTGGAGTGGCCACTCTTGTAATCCGTATGTTACTCTATGCTAATACCACGGAATTGAACAGTTGCTCTTTATAGTGTCCCTTGAATGTTCCATGCGTGGTTTTGCACAGCGCCGCCGGTAGCATGTTGCTGTATGCTCGCCGCTGCTGTCGTTGCTTGCTACGGTGAATAACTTATCTTGCTCTTAGTTTTGAGTAAATGATTATGTGAACTAAGAACACCAACCTATATTTTGTTTTTCTGTGTACGCTTTCATGGAAGGCTTACACCTGCTCCAAACAGAGGAGTAGGTGCACCAAAATTAGATTTTGCCTGCTCCAATGGCTGCTTCAAATTGCTAAAGGGCATTCCCATCACTAATTAAGCAAATACTGCCAAATGAATCAAGTGTTTTGGCGTTATTCTGCATCTTGTTTAATTCGACCTGCCAGATAACTTGACCAATTTCGTCGGTCCCGTTGGGGTCGAATTAACGGAAGTCGATTGAAATACAGGAGGCAGGTGCTTGCTGCAATGAGTAAAAACAAATGCTCCCATAGGCTTACTTGGGAACGTATTCTGCGACAATCACTTTTGGTGACAGTATCGCCTCGGCGACAGTATCAGTCATGCCCACGCTGATTGGCTTGTTGAGCACTACGTCATGCGAAGGTGTGTGTGTGTGTGTGTGTGTGTGTGTGTGTGTGTGTGTGTGTGTGTGTGTGTGTGTGTGTGTGTGTGTGTGTGTGTGTGTGTGTGTGTGTGTGTGTGTGTGTGTGTGTGTGTGTGTGTGTGTGTGTGCGCGCGTGCACGCTCCAGATGCTTCCTCTCCATGACGATATCTTACTTTTGCTCCAACTTGCAGGTCATGTATAGAATTGATGCTTACAATGTGTACTACTGTATGTAGTGGTGCCTTTGAATTGAATGGGTCATGTGCATTAACCTCACCTGACCCCAACAAAATCCTAGTGACACAGCCCTTTTTAAAGTAGGTTTTTATTTATTATTTATTTCACAATACTGCAGGCCATGACAGCCCCAAGCAGGAGTGGGAAATCAAAACATATTTAGTATAAATCGGGATTACAAATGAATAACGCCATTAGCAATCAAACAGGGTTACATCACTACACATATAATACGTACTTAGTAACTAGCAAAAATAAAACAAACTTTTCCAGTGCCATTTGAAAATCGGCCTCCTCAAAAATGGACTTAGGAAGAGCGTTCCAGTCAAATTGTCTGGGGAAAGAAACTGTGTTTAAATGCATTGGTTTTAGCAAATGCCAGTTTCAGTGCATGGTCATGATTGTGTCGAGTCTTTCGGGTGTCTAAGGGTTTTACATATGAAGGTATGGACATATCAAATTTACCTTTCAACATGTTATGCAAGAACACTATTTGAGCATATTTTCGACGCACCTCTAATGTTGTACTCCCATGTTCTTGCATAAGTTTAGTAGGGGAGTCGCACATTTTATATTTACCAAAAATGAATCTGATTGCCTTTCTTTGCAACATCTCAAGTTTATATATATCCTGCTTAGTTTCGGGATTCCAAATTACGGAAGCATACTCTAATTTCGACCTTATGTAAGTATTGTACTCTAGTAACTTTAGCTTTGCTAGAGCTTTGTTTAGTTTCCTTAAGAAACGCAACTTCCTAAATGCTGATGCACATATATAGAAGTGTAACGCCTAAATACTTATAGCTCGTAAACTTTGCTATATCTTGGTTACTAAGAGTATATGAATAAGAACTAGGCTGTAATTTACTTGTAAGTGTTAATAAAACTGTTTTTTGCATGTTAATTTCCATATCCCAAGTTCGACACCACTGTTCAATCTGGAACCATTGGTCCTGCAATATGTGATCACTCTCACACAATATCTCCTTGTATATAGTACAGTCATCGGCGAAAAGTTTTATACACACTGTATGAGACAAAAATTCAATGAGATCATTCACATAAACTAAGAAAAGCAAGGGTCCGAGTACACTGCCCTGGGGCACACCAGAAGAATCATGGAGCATATCAGACGCACACTCATCCACTACAACAAATTGTTTTCTGCTATGCAAGTATGTTTCAACCCATTTCTCTAAGTAGCAGGGAAGGCCGGTTTCGTATGCAGTTTTGTATGCAGCACCTTGTCAAACGCCTTTCTAAAACCTATAAAGAATGCATCATTTGCCCCCTAGTGGTCCAATGTCATTATAAAGTCATGTACAGTGGTGAGTAACTGAGTCGTAGTAGATCTTCCCTTGGTAAATCCGTGTTAATAAGGCGACAAAATTTTATTATTAGACAAGACCTTGTATATCCAGCTATGACGTGTTCCATAAGTTTCGAACAAGTAGATATAATCGACACGGGCCTATAATTTGTTAAGCTTGTCGCCTTTCTTAAAAATCGGCACAACGTGTGCTATCTTTCAGTCGTCGGGAAGCTCACGAGCGGTTAAAGAAAGCTGAAAAAGATTTGCCAAGTAGTCGGCAATCTGCGCTGCAAAGCGTTTCAAGAACACAGTAGGGATGCCATCCTTACTCGCGCTTTTTCTCGTTCAATTTACGTAGCATAGATAGAACCCCCTCGCTTGTTATCACTGGGATACCTGTCTTCAAAAGTTCCTTGTGTATGCTGTAGTTGTCATTACGGGAAAAAAAAAAACACTGAAAATACTATACATGAAATGCTTAAGCTATATCAGCTGCGATATCGACAACGTGATCGTTTACTGAAAATTTTCGAACAGACTCGTTTGTCTTTCCAAGGTTAACGCCAAAATTTTGATGGATCAGTAGTTAAGAAATTCTGGAAGTTAAAAAGTGAAGTAATTATGCTTTGCTTGTTGCACCTTAATTGCCAAATTGTTCCTTAGTTCCATGAGGGTTTTCTAACACATATTTTGTTTCTTTCTCAATCGTTTTAGTTTACGTTTAATGTGGACTATTTCATGACTAACCCACAGATTTTTGCGATTTTTAGTAGCCCTTCTCATAGGTACAAATTTTTTAGTGCTGGAAGATCAGCTCTGGGCCGTCTGGCAAGCCGAAGATGCCGCCCGAGTCCAAGGACTTCGAGCCGACACCTGAGGCTACTAAAAGCAACGTGCCAGCACTTTAAATAGTTTATTTCTTCTTCTTAGTACAGAATGACACTACTTGTTTAAGATGACACCATAGGTCATGAACATTGCCAGAATGAGCATCAATAACTAGTGTTTTCTCTAAATAATCAATAATTGAGATATCATCACTTCGTTCAAAATTTGATTTGTCGCACTAGACCGACTGCATCTTGCGTCCCTGGGATGTGTCACAACCAGGTGAAAAACAATTTATGGTCTGAAATACCCGGCTCAACAGCAATAGTACGTTTAGAAAAATATTCACTGACAAAAAAAAAAAACCCTCCAGAAGGGCTTGCTTTCTAGTAAAATCACATACAATTTGTTCAACATTCAAAGCAAGTGTTATATCAAGAATAGCATCTGTATTAGTGCATTCACCATAAGCCAGATGTTTCCAGTTTATGGATGGCAAGTTGAAGTCTCCTGTTATATGTTATTTCGTTTGCAAAACTTAACCAATTGGTCACACAGTCTAGGAAGAAAAGACACATCAGCATCAGGTGCCCTGTAAACGGCACAGAGTACAAACGACAACTCATTTGTTGTGATGGTTAGAAACAAGCTCTCATGATCTTCAATTTGTTGCATGACATGAACATCTATACCAGACTTAGCAATCGCTGCAATTCCCCCACCACGTGAACCACGATCGCGTTGATGTATGCTAAAACCAGGCGGAATAATTTCACCATCACGAATGTTTTCATTTAACCAGGTCTCGGTCAAAACCACCAAGTGAGGGTCGTACGTAACAAAATTTCCAGTCTATATATTTTGTTGACAATGCTCCTGGCATTCAAGGAAAGGATATGCAAAAATTTTTCAGATATCTGTAATCGCTATGATTCAGAAGCCTGGCTGTCAGCAGCTAGAACTGGAACACGTGTGGAAGATGCATTATCCCATACGTAAAGCGTTTTTCCAATGCGAAGTTTATCATTTACGAGTGACACTTTCTTTCCCGTTTTCTCGTGTTTTGTAGTTTGCCATAGCTGTTTTCTTTTTCTTGGGGGTTTCCAAAGAGTAATCATTTTGGATAAAAATGTTCGTCCCTTTTAACTTTGCAGATTTGCCGAGCACCTTCCGTTTCTCAAGATAGTCCTGAAAATAAAGAATAACCGGGCGGTTTGACGAGATTTCCCAAGCCGGTGAATTCTAGCTACTGATTTGCAATTCAGTCCAAGTTTATCACAAAAAACTTCATTTATAACTTGCGCTGAAGTACCTCTTCAGATTCATTCGGCCCCTCTGTAATTCCAAAGACAACGAAGTTATTTCGACGATTTCGGTCCTCCAGTGCAGTAAGCTTACTTTTTTGGTTCATGATAGTGTTTTGAAGTCTCATGACATGATCATTTAGACTATCAATGGTACCAGCTTTTTCGCTCACTTCCTTCAGTTTGTTCTTGACTTTCTCTAAACGTGCACCGAATTTGTTCAGAACCTTTTCAGTTTCAGTAAGTTTCAATTTCACTTCCTTCAAGTCGCCTGTTGACCTGTTAACAGCTTTTCGAGCATCTCAGCATTGCTAGGATCAGGATTTTCAAAATCCCCATACAGTAATAATGTGCAGACATGAATACAATCACATATGATTGAGAGCAGTGTGCATGGGCTTGGCAGAACAAACGGACACCTATCATCGTCTCTACAGGTACAAGGATAACTAACCTGAAATATGTAAAAAAAAAAAAAAAAATTATGGGTTTTTACGTGCCAAAACCACGATCTGATTATGAGGCACGCCGTAGTGGGGGACTCCGAAAATTTGGACCGCCTGGGGTTCGTTTACGTGCACCTAAATCTAAGTACATGGGTGTTTTCGCTTTTCGCCCCATCGAAATGCGGCCGCTGTGGCCGGGATTCGATCACGCAACCTCGTGCTCAGCAGCCCAACACCATAGCCACTGAGCAACCACGGCGAGTCCTGAATTATGTAAGCATAGTGCATTGTGAACGTCCCGTTGTTGGTTCCACCAAGCCCACTGAAGACTCAGTCGCAGGGCGTTCTTCTTATAGCTGTACGCTCCAATGACGTGATGTCGCTCACGGGTATGGCATGCGCGGCGAAGTTCATGTTGACAGGGTTGGTATAACGACTGTCAATCTTACTTGTCGATGCTGCGTTGATTAGCACCCTTGCACCGTTCACACACGTGTGCGTGCTCACTCCGGTGACCGAGAGTAGCAAGGCCTGAAATATGTAAGCAGAGCGCATTGTGAACGTCCCATTGTTGGTTCCACCAAGCCTACCGCCCTCATTGTCAACCGGTCTGTAACGTATTTTGAAAAAAAGTACTTGCTTGATCAGATTGCACGGGCACATGCTTGCAATATCAGCATTCCCATATATCTGAATAGAGAAGTCCATTTCTCTAGTTCATTCATACAAACGAGTCCTTTGTCTTCCTAAATACAGATACAGGTTTAACATCACATGGCAATTCCTTGCATTATGTGTTACAAGCAACGCATGTAGCAAAATAACGACGGGTATTAGACCCGGACCCGGATGTCTGACTCCTTCCTTCATCTGGTAGCAACTAAGCCAGCAGCGCCCGTGGCCGCTGTGCGTCCTTGGCGCACCTTCTTTATTTGTAACACACTCCTGCAGCCGACAAAATTGCTAGAGGCTGGATTCGGAGTCAATTCCAAGTTGTCGAGCGCAATGATGAAAGGAGAGGGCGTTGTCCGAATAAATGGTCGAAGGGATGCCCCGACGAGAGATGGAACGTCGAAATGTGGCGAGGAAGCTGCTGGCTGTCATGTCAGCTGTGAGCTCGAGATGAAGAGCACGTGTTACTGCACATGAGAAGACGGTGATGTAGGCTTTGGGGTGAGTTTTCTGTGCTGAACGACAATCAAGTGGTCTGCGGAAGTCAACGCCGACAACTGTAAATGGACTAGTTTCAAAAATCTGGTCTCGTGGCAATGGTGCTATGGGTGCCGATTCTGGTGCGAGCTTGCGTCTTCTGGAAATCGGACGTCCTCTCAGGGCAAATGTCACTGCTTGATGCCCTTTTAGCAGCCAGAAGCGTTTGTGACAACGTCACGACCAGAAAGCACTGCGGGGTGGTGGACAGTCAAAAGGACTGTCAAAAGCTGGAGACGTCCTCCAATGCGGATAAGTCCATTGTCATCGAGGAACGGACGTAGAAGTAGCAGGCGAGATGAAGCTGGGTACCGGTTTACTAGCTGAAAGTGCTTCTACGTGGTCAGAAAAGTTCACCTGCTGGACTTGTTTAATCCGGTAATGCTCGGCTTGGTCGATTTCTTGAGCAGTCGGTGGTCCGGACGTATGGGCTTGTCGTAGCCCTGTGTTGTCGATGAAACGGCAGACCCATGCAGTAACCCGAAGAAGGCACGAGTACTGGCTGTAGCCTGCAACCTGGAGCAATGCTTGCGGTTGCGCCGCGGTGACAATGCATGCTGTGTCTAGAGCTAAGACATGAGCGGTTAAGGGGATTGAGCAGGTGACGTCGTCTCCCATATAGGTAGAGAAAGCCAAGTAGGACCTTTCCACCACATTGACGAACGCAGGAGCGTGACCGCCGCGATACCTCTTGCAAGTCGGCCGGGTTTTCTTTGCTTCTGCAGTGGGTCTACTTGTTGCCAGGTGTTGGTTGCTGTATTTCTGCGACCCTATTTCTAAGATACAGGTCACGATGTCCGTGATTTTGCGACAGCCAATGAATGGCTATCTGGGAGTCGGTCCAGAAAAACGGTGTTGCTGCTTTGAAACACGGTATCCTCCTCATGTAGTCGTAGAGGCGGGCAGCCGTCAAGCAGGCAAGAAGCTCTAAACGAGGCAGCGACAGGGGCTTCAATGGCGTGTTTCGTCCCTTGCTCAGTAAAAGATGCGCCCGCAGACTGGCGCCTGCGAAAATATGCAGCTCCGTGACTCCAACTGTGTGTTCTTGTGGCCCGTTACTTGTCAGGGTAGATGAACCTTGCTCAAAGTCAGAAGTTCGGAAACCCAGGCATTCCACGCAAGGAGCTGCTCTTGAGGTAGCGGGCAATCCCATGGGTGCTGCAACTTCCAGACAGACAGACAGACATAACTTTATTTAGGTCCTGAGGAGTGCTACCGCTCAAGGCGGTAGAGCAGCGGGCCACTCCCACGTCGGGACGGGTAGGCCGAGCCTCACCGCTGCGTCGCGGGCCCTCTGGACGGCTCTGAGTTAATGTGGCAGGTCTGAGCTTCGAGCTCCATTCCTCTTCGATTGTGCGTTGAGGACCCTGTAATGAGGGACACTGCCAGAGCATGTGATCTACCGTACAAGCGGCGCCACAATCTGGGCATGCTAGATCAAGAACTTCAATGGCGTGTTTCGTCCCTTGCTCAATAAAAGATTTGATTGTAAAAGATGCCAGTCTGCATATTTTCGCAGACTTGCGTCTGCGAAAATATGCAGCTCCGCGACTCCAACTGTGTGTTCTTGTGGCCCGTTGACTTGTCGGGGTAGATGAACCTTGCTCAGTAGGAAGTTCGGAAACCCAGGCATTCCACGCAGTGAGCTGTGGGAATAAAGACTAGGGTATGACCTGGTATAAAGCATGCGGAGGGTAGATGCCTGTGCTCTAGAGAGGTTCGCGTGAGGAAGGGGAAGACCCTCCTGCCCAACTGATAATGCTTGATGATCTCATTAAAAATGAGAACGTCCCTAAAGACAGCTAGATTGGAGTCCGAAGATCCCCCAGGTTGCCCAGCGCGGTGAGTAAGTTAGTGCGCTCGGGCGTGGGCGATCTCGTTCAAGTTCGCCATGGAGGCCAGATGTGATCCGAGGTGAGCCGGAAACCAAATGACTGTGTGAGGAGAAATATCCCTATGACCTAAAATACGAGTTACTTCAGCTGATACCGATCTGGACACAAAGGTCCTGACCGCTGCGTAGATCTGTTGCTTAGAATCGTCAAGGAGAGCAAGGGCGATAGCTACCTACCCGGCCTTAGCGGGAGTGGCGTTCCTTATAGAAGCAGAGTGGAGAACAGAACCTGTGGAATCAACCGTGACGGCCGAGAAGTTGGCCGATCGACCGTACTGCTCCGCGTCTACGAAGCATGCAGACTGCGGGTTTGCACGAACGTCTTTTCACAGGGCTTCACCCCTGGCCCTCAGTCTCCCCGCATTGTGCTGTGCGTGAACATTACGGGGAAAAGGAGAGACGGTAATGTAAGCCCTTTGCTCCTTAGGGAGATTGTTTGCATTCCTCTTCTAGAGCTGGACTACATCCTAGGAGGGCCAGGATGCTCCTGCCCGAGGCTGAGGAGGAGAGCCTGGCCACCTGAGCCGTATGCTGTGCCTCGATTATCTCTTCGAACGTGTTGCGAATACCCAGTTGCATGAGGCGTTCCATGCTAGTGCTCGAAGGGACTCCTAGCACTCTCTTGATTCTCTTGCGGATCGGGCGATTCCAGAGATCTTGAAAAATCAACTTGGCACAAACGGAGAATGGCACGGCAAAGCCAAGAGGGTCATACATCCTTGCAAAGCCTTGAAGCATTGTTCGTTTTGTTATAGGCATGGTTGGTACAAACTTATTGACCTGGTCTGCACTGACGATGATTGAATCGTCGCTTCTCTCCCAGCAAAGCCCCAATACCTTCATGGTGTATGGATCGCCACCTTCATCTTCAAAAGAGAGCTGGTCCTTCTGGAAGTGTTCTTACAGCACTGAGTGATTTGATGCCCATTTATGAATCTCCATGCCGGCGTCCGCTAGAATGGTCCTTGCCTCCGCATAAGTTTGGAGCGCTTTTTGAATGCTGTTCGCACCGACTACCAAATCGTCTACATAAAAGGATTCTCTGAAGCATGCCACTGTGTTGTGAAACTGGCTTTCAGTGACAGAAGTGATGACCACCGAATGGAACGCTGGTCATCTGCCTTTGAACAATTGGCGGCAATGGTTGATGCTGCGTCGGGAGATGATCAATCCACAGGAAACTGAGTGCATCTGTCCTCGGGCTGAATGACCATCTACAGGTATGCCTTTTTTATCTCGGCCACCATAACAATTGGATGAAACCTGAAGTTGAGCAGCAGTTTCAATAAATCTGCATTCATTTTTGGCCCTTTGATAAGCACGCTGTTCCTGGCTGGTTGACTGGGAGTATGAGACGATGCGTCGAAAACAACTTGGAGCTTGGTAGTGACTGCGTCACGTCGAATCGCTCCATGTTGCGGCATGTAGTACGTGTTCGGCTTGAGGTGTGCGTCTTGGTCGGGAACTCGTTCAGCGTGACATTCATTAAAATAAGTCTGGATCGTTTTGTCATACTGGGCAAGAAGATCTGGTTGTTGCTTGAAGCGTCGGAGCTGCGTGAAGAGCCTCTGCCTAGCAAGGGCAAAGTTGTTGTGGCCGGCGTCGAGACCTGGGGCGCGATCTTGTACGCGTTCCAAAATGGAACGGAGGCGTTCCGTTCCATCGAGCTGCACACGATTGGTCAATTTGAACGTCGCGGTTGAAATTGGCCAATCGTGTGCGGCTCGATGGAACGGAACGCCTCCACAAGATCGCGCCCCTGGCTCCCGAATAAGGAGAGGAACCTTGTAGCGTCCTCCTTTCTTCGAAATGTGGCTTTTGAACTCCTCCAGAGCCATGTGGGTGTCATTTTTACCGTCGGGGTCATCTTGCACTTGAAGGGTGTCGAGGCATCTCTAAAAAGAGATGTCCACGTCTAGTGAGGCGTCGTTTGCCGCACTCTCGCCGAAAGCAAGGAAGAGTGATGTGGTTTGTACAGCGGAACCTTTGGATAAATCATGGAGCGTCCCCTGGATGGTCCACCCAAGAAGGGTCTCCACTGCCGTAACCTGCGGTGATAGTAGAGTTATCTGTCCGGTTACAACCTCCCAGTAGAGGTTGGAGCCTATCATGATGCTGATCTTGTTCTCCCGGAAAGTCGTCGCTTCAGAGCATGCATCAGTGGGAACAAGATCGTGGTGTGTCATAATTAGAGGCTGGATCTTTACGCATTAAAAAAAGCGCGTTTTAGGTGCCAAGAATAGGCAGGCAAAACTGCGTTTCAGGCCTCCAACGTCGTAAATATAGGCACAATAAATTTTTACATAAATGCAAATCATTTCAAACGAAGTTGGCACGGCCTATATCTACGATAGGAAAACAAGAAATGTTGTCTATGATGGCACAAAGGTGCCAACAGTTGAACATAGCCGTGCAATTGTCCCATGAAACTGCTGGACTAATGATGATCAATTGGCTTCATTCAATAAGTACACTGCTCATATTCATGTTCAATGGCCACTGCACTCGAGCGTCGCATATAGTGAAACAGGCATGAAAAAGAATACTTGAAAGCTGGGAATACTGATTAAAAAAAACGATACTTTATGTCTGCCTGACGCAATTAAATTAAGACACAACAAAACAGACAAATAACAAATGCAAGAGAGACTATGATTTATTAAGAAATTAGCATGTTCTTACATGAGGACTGTTAGGTACAACTCTTCGCAATTTCCTCATATACAATGACATTATCCGAATTGTACTGGTCAGACGTCGCAACACTACCAAATACACTTCCGCCCATTTGAAGTGCACATGTTGAAGAAATCTGTTTGGAGAGCACGCGGAACGTAGTGTATGAATCACTGTGGAGATTGTGGAAACAATAGCAAGCTACCACCATCTCCAGATCTTTGGATTCAAAATTATGCCTCTTGTCACTGAGAATGATCTCGTACGCTGAGAAGGAATGCCCGATGGCGGTGAACGCCTTAAAAAGTAAATTACAAACAAAACAAAAGCCGCGTGCACATCACATTTTTTTTTCTTCTTTTGCTCTTCACTCTCCTTTCCCCTGACGGCTCTCCGCGGTTTCGCATTCGCCAACCGCTCGCGCAATGTCAGCGCGGCGGCGTATGCTGGCCGGCAAGTCCTATTTCATTTCTGCTAGCAGTTAGTTGAACTAAAGGACTAGGTTGAACCCCATAGAATTCCAAACAGTCAATGTTGCCCAGTAACATGAATAACGGTCTCTAACTGCACTCGAAAGCGAAACTTGAGGCTAAATAGTGTTCATATAGGCGCCGATATTGAAAATAGACATTTATAGGCACGATAAAAACACTATAAAAGCCCTTCTTAACCTCTATTTCATGTACATATATCAAAGTGGGGCGATAGAAGCGCAAGGAACAAAAAAGGCATTTGCCTAAAATCCGGTCTCTAGTCATCATGGTGACGATCGCGCTATCTGCTGGTTGGTGGGCTGGTTACCGCAGGGATTTCTGGCACTTCGAGGGCATCTATAGTGGTCTCGTTGGTACTGTGCTGGCTGCGGAGTGTAATGGACACTGTTACATCTCAGGGTCACAGGGCGCTGAGTTTTCCGGAACGTGAATAGGTTCAGCTGCTCAACGGCTTAAACAGGACAATTAAGTGCTCAAGAAACGTCCTGCTGAACGAAAGTGCGCTGACTGCCAGTGTCTAGCAAGAAACGCAGCAAAATTGACCTTCCTGCTGCGACAGCCCAAGCTCTGCCCGTCTGTAGGAATACCGGCATGAGACCGGTGCAACTCGTGGACACAGATGTTGCAGGAGATGGTGTGTCAATTGACTTCGGCCCGCTTGTGCGTTGCACGGACGGCGCAGACGCATTGCCCAGACGCTTTGAGTCAGAGTACACACGTTGCACAGCGACGTCAAGTGTTGGCCAGCACAGTGGGCGCATTGCAAATTTCTGGCGCTTCGGCATTCACTGGCAACGTGGTTGCGCTTGGCGCAGTGGAAGCAACCCCTGCTTGCACACGGCAGTGGGACAATCTCTTGGCTAGAGGGGCAAGTGCAGATCGCGAGCTTTGACACCAGCTGATACTGTCTTTGCTGTGCCTGTTGCTTCCCTTCGTCACTTACGTGTATAATACCGCGACACAGTCAACCACCGGCTTTTCCCAATTCTTTCTTTTATATGGCCGCGAACCATGCACCACACTCAATGCCATTTTGCCGTATCGTCCGGACGTCTCCGAATTCAGCCCAGTTTATGAAATGGCTCAATATGCTGAAGAGTGTCGTCAGCTGGCACGCTCATTTACTTCGGACAGCCAAGCCCTCCAGAAAGATTGCCATGACTGCAGTCTGACTGAACAAGCTTTCGCCATCGGCTCCCTCATATGGCTCTGCGTACCGTTTCATTCACCTGGCCTGACTCCTAAATTGCCCCCGAGTACCAGGGCCCTTATTGCGTTGTCGAGTGCCTATCTTTCGTCACTTATGTTATTGAGCTGGTCAACCCAACTGTGGTCGAAATTCATCCGGAGCCCTCCACTATGGCGTGCCTCATAATCGGAACTGGTTTTGCCACGTAAAATCCCAGAAAGAACCTTGGCCAAGCGCCGTCTTGGTCGCCAGGTGGTCCACACGAGCCGCCTCAAGCCATGACCCCCTTATTCTCGCGTTGCCCTGAGTCTCCAGGATGGCTTCCCTTCGCCGCTGGGGTACTGTAGTGGGGACGAAGCAACACGCGTGGCAGTGGGACACTTGTCTTGGCTAGTGGTGCAAGCGCAGATCGTGAGCTGTTGACGCCGGCCGAGACTCTGCCGTCCAACATTAATAAACCCCCTTCCACATTCACTTTTCATCCTCGATTGCCTCATCGTCTGATGGCATTTGAAATGTGCAACATGTTCATGTTTTGTCATTGGTGATGATGCAACACTACGTCTCGAACAAAGTATAAATTCTCTTGAAAACAAGTGGCAACAAAATTAGTACATTCTTGTAGGGGTGGGCGAGTGTTTGAAGTTTCAAATACGAATCAAATACTCCACGCTAACTATTCATATTCGAACTAACCAAATATTTTGCAACAGTCTAATGCTAGTCTGGTTATCGTTCTGATCATTTGCGATACTTTGTTTCGCACACAGAAGTGCGATGACAAGTGTTCAAAGCAATGCAGAAAAATTGTTCAATGCAAGCTTTGTTTTTGGTTTTGTGGTGGAAGCACATAACAGCCTGTGATTTTTGTTTGTAGTATGTCATTTAGTCTCTCGCAATCTAGTCATGTCGCATTTTTTCTTTCACGCTACTATGTGGGATGTCTTCCTTGCAACGGAAGCACACAAGTCCTTAGTAGTTCTTTTCCTTTTTACACAACTTCCTATCTTTGGCATCTTTTCTATCTTTTTTTTAGCGTTTTTGGTAAGCTAGTCGCCATTCTTTTTGGAATGCTTGTTTGCAGTCATGCTCTGAAGTTAAGAAGGTATTCGTGCTGTTTTTTTTTTTTTTTTTTCCCCAGACATTTAGTTGTCTTGTGCATAAAGCTGATCCTTTGTTCCTGCTCTTGCGCCATGAAACACCATACATCCTTTGTTCCTGATCGTTGGCTGTCTTTTTTTTTTTTTGCACTAGTTGGTACAGGCATGGCACCTAATTATACCAAATAAATGTTCCTGTCATTAGTATTTTCATCTGCGTTTGACTATTAAATACTATTTGCCCACTTCTACATGCTTGACATATGGATTGCTTGCATTTAGCTTTCTTATACCAGATTATCTTTGCTTATCATTCCTGCTTAACGTTGAAAATGATGAAAGCTGTTGTCCACTGGGGTTTGACACTGGGTCTGAGGTTAATGAGCAGTCAGACTAAAACATGATTTGATAATCTCTCTTGGAAGTCCTCCTTTGTATTCTTGCAGTTGAGTGTATAGCCGTGTTTACATGAATGCGACAGTAATGCATCACATTTCCTAGCGTATAACGAGTAAAGCGATGCGGCAGCATTTACATGCAGCGCATCACCCCTGGTGCGATGGTAGCGGTGTCGCAGATCGAAGGCAAACCAGCGCTTGCAGACGCATCCGGCGTCTCGGCGAGCGCAGCAGATCCACAGAAAATTGCATTGGCCATCATTCTTAAAGCGATGCGATCGCGTTTACGTGCACTGCGAAAGTCGACTTACTCGTCTCAATCCACCCCTGTCTGACGCATTAATGCGACGCGCTTTCCTAGTGCGTTATCCCCGTTTACATGGATGCGATGCGCCAGTTGTCGCGCTCATGTAAACGCGGCTTATAACAGGTGCATTTTCACAATGCACTCTTAAATTTTGGCTGAATCGAATATGGCTTGTGCTGCTAAGTCACTGTTTTTAAGGGGTGTCATGTGGTGGTCAACGTAGGTCCTGCTGATGGATGATACTGCGTTGGTAGTGCATCGTCCCAGTTTCTGAACTTACGAGGAAGCTTTAGCTTGGGCCCAACTCCGATGTCGCCTATTCAAATACATGTAAAATGCAGAAACACTTTTCTGAGTTAACCACTGGGCCGATTCTAATGAAATTTGTTGCCTTTGAGGGAGAAAGCTAAATTCTAGTGGCTGTTAGAAGCATAATTTTGATTTGGGGCCTGATTTTTCTAATTATAATTTTCGAAAATTGGCAAGTTTGAAAAATACAAGCACGAAGTTTACAAATTCGTGCACCTAGAACACATATCTCATTTCTGTAAACTGCATTCATTAGAGCATTCAAAGTGGACAAATTTGATGTGTCAATTTATACCTTATGTGAATTTGTTACATTGCTTACAAGAGTTTTGTAAAAGTTCTGCTGAAAAGCTAATGGTTGATTTGAGAGCCATGTACGAGGTCTGTTAGAAAAGTATCCGCCCTTTGGCCGAAGAAAAAAAAACTGGCATAACTGGAGCGTAATAGAAACCTAATCACCCTCAAAGTAGTCTCCTTGGGGCTCCACACACTTCTCTCAGCGGTGCTGCTATTGTTGGAAGCATTCCGAGAAGGCCTCTTTCGGAATGGAGTTTAGCTCAACTGTCTATGCAGCCATAATGTCCTCTCTTGTCTGAAATCGCGCTCTTTTCAATGGCCTCTTGATTTTGGGAAACAGCCAGAAGTCGCAGGGGGCCATATCAGGAGAGTAAGGAGCCTGTTGAACTACAGGAGTCTGGTTTTTTGCCAAAAAAGTCTGAATCAAGTGTGAGGAATGTGCAGAAGCATTGTCGTGATGGATATGCCAATTTCCTGTTGACCCCAACTCCAGTCTCTTGCGCCGCACACCATCATGTAGGCGACGAAGGACATCCCTGTAGTACTCTTTGGTGATTGTTTGACCCTGTGGTGCGTACTCGGAGTGTACCACACCGCGGGAGTCAAAGAAAGCAGTCAGCATCACTTTGACGTGGCTGTGCGCTTGGCGGGCCTTCTTTGGTCTTGGTGACGTGGAATGCTTCCACTGTGACTGGGATTTGGTTTCTGGGTCGTAACCGTACACCCAAGACTCGTCACCAGTGATTATGGTGTTCATGAAGTCGGGGTCACTGTTTGTGGAATCCAGCATGTCCTGTGAGACTTCAACACGAAGTTGCTTTTGCTCCACCATGAGCAGCTTCGGCACAAATTTTGCCGCAACTCTCTTCATGGCCAAATCTTCGGTCATAATAGAATGTGTAGAAAAAGTGCTGATGCCCACCTCTTCCACAATTTCTCGGATAGTCACACGACGGTCCCGCATCACCACAGCGTTCACCTTGGCAATGACCTGGTCATTTCGGCATGTTGATGGCCGACCGGAGCGTGGCTCGCTCTCCACCGATGTGCGGCCGTCTTTAAACCGGTTGTACCACTCCTTAATCTGTGTGCTGCTCATAGCATTGACGACAAAAGCCATCTAAATCTTCCGAATGGTTTCCACTTGGCTGTCGCCTAGTTTCTGGCAAAATTTTATGCAGTAGTGCTGCTCCAGTCGCTCTGTCATTTTTTTTCTTGCAATAAAAAACCGACGAGAGCACTGCGCACTACCTCACTCGCTGCATCCCAGCAACTGATGCTATCGGCAGGCGGGAAAAAATTCGCACATGCGTACGAAGGTTCAAGGTTGGCTGATGCAAGCACACTTGTTTCATATCCATCAGGTGTTTGGAAAAAAAAGAAAAAAAAAATGTCGGATACTTTTCTAGCAGACTTTGTATATCAATTTTGTCCGCTTTAGATGTACTATTAGGTGCAATTTACAGAATTGTGATATCATTTTTTTTTGCAGAGTTATAGTTGCAAACTCGATAGTTTAGTTTACTGAAAATTTGCTATTTTTGTTAATTTTTATTAAACAATTGATGACCTAAATAAAAAAAAAATTTGCACGCAACGGTCACTATATTTTAACCTTTGCTTTTACATGTAACAAACCTGATCAAATTTGGTGCTGTGGTTGCCAAGAAGGATGTCTCCTTTATCATGTATTTAGATAGGAGGCCCCGAGCTAAAGCTTCCTCTTAAGGACTGGCAAGATAAACCTAACAAATAGGCAGTAAATACACACACCCTATGGGAACTTATTGGGACTGGCATTTCAGTGTAAAAGCCAGGAAGGCACAACAGGAATGTATCAAGAAGGTTCTACTGTAGTTTGTGGCTTCTGTACAAGGCTAGGTGAAATTGAAAGTTCAAAGAACTGTATAACAATGTGCAATTCTTTTGAAGGACTGTGAGGGATTGTAAGGTCTCTTGTGACATTAGTGCATTTGACTATGCAAGTTCTTTTTTAGGCTGGTATCATTAAATCATAGGATGGAATTGTCTGACACAGGACAGAAATAGCTGTAGATCACTGGGAGAGGCATTAATTCTGCAGTAGACGTAGATAGGCTGATAGCTTTGTTGCAGAATTTCAGGGTTCTTGCAAAGATTGTTGCGTGACGCAGGCTCATTGACTGAAGCCATTACTTCCTGTACAAAGCCTGCGTCGATTTTAATTGTTTGCTTGTAATTCTTTGCTGCCTTTTCACAAATGCACTGTGGAAATTCTGATGTTCGGATACCTTGTTGGCAGGTATACACAGGCACTCTTAACTGATGTCTAGACAGTTCATAACGCAATCCAGTTATAGGTTTTCCTTTTTTCCACTATTGCAGAAACTGGCTGCGACGCACCCACTGTGGCAGAAGGATTCTTCAAAAAGGTGCAGTAGTTTTTTTTTTTTCAATGCTGTTCCAGACAGACTTCAACGCTTGGGTTCTCTTGCATTCACTTGATAGATGCTGATTGCTGCTGTATTGCTCCATGTTTTAGCTCACCATTCCTTATTTTCTACTGTAGCTGGCTTCCTGTTCAGTGTTTGTCATGTTCCTTTAAAATGGCTGCATGCCATGGTCCTGGAAAGATGTAGTATACTACTCACTTGGGACCTTCTGCATAACGTCCGACCCAAGAAAATAAAATGGTCTTTAAAGGAGCCCTCAAGTTTTTTAACATTACAAACTTGTTGAGTTGTTAGATCATCTTATGAAAATGTCGCCCTAATATTGCACCGCTGCTGTACATAGCAGGAAGTTCGACACTTCTTTAGAAAGGTTTATCTTTAGCACGCAGTCTTTTTAAATTACCTTTTATCTTTGTTACAGGTTCATACACTTGTAACAAATGGTTTTTGACTAGAAACAAGAGCAGTGCAGCAGCGAAAGCAAACAAGGAAAAGGAAGAGCAGTGAATGGGTGTAAAAATTCAGTGGCGATTTAGCGACAAATGCTCAAGAAATAAGTTAGGGCATTACGTCGCACCTCTTAAAGTCCAGAATTCATGATTTAAGCCGCGCTCACCACATTGCAAAATGTTGTTCAGGAGCTTACTCTACACACGTCCTGCCTCTTTGAGGAGTGAAGTGTCTGATAGTAGTCTGCTTTGGACCACCATCATTAAGCTATATGTGTGCGTGTGTGTGCGTGCACTCATGCGCTCGCCCCTTTTTTGCATCATGCAGGTGACGGAGGAAAACAAAAATGAGGGCATTTGCCCACCTCTGCTCTGTACACAGCACTAGTCTGGTGCTGATTGACTGCACATCCATTCTTCTGGCTGGTCCTTCTGGTCATGTCTTGGGTTACTTATAGCACTGCAGAGATCACTGACTGAAGTCCCTGTAACTGTCAGCCACCAGTAAAATTCATGCTTCATCTACCTGCGGTTATAACAATCCTACTGGTTGTTAAACATACCTACAGTGAAAGTTTTAATATTTCCTTTGTAGTATAGCAATGGTGCATATTGTTTGTGTAGCTCAAGAGTTGCCACGAGACCATCTTGCAGCTGTCGTGCACTTTCAATGAAGGTGTTGTGAATTTAGTAATAACCCATCCTTTTTTTGTGTTTACAAGGTGGCACAGTTCAGTCCTGAAAGTTCTGTTTAGAATATTTTTCTCTTCTGGTATAGATCATGGAAACCACTGACACCATTATCTCATGGCCGACGAAGCTGAAGGCTGGTGCAAAATCGAAAAAAGGTGAGCACTAGAACATCTTCACTTCACAATGAAATATAAAAAGCATATCTAATTCCATCTTAATTTGAAAAACTGTGACTTATCAAATTTGAGTTCTTACGTGGACATTAACAAAAGGATCTGATCCCCATTTCCCCAGAATTATCTCTGGTCATCTGTTCTGTCAGTTATGCAAAGCATGTTGCAATATTTTAAATGCAAGCAATGCACAGTTGTATACTGTCGCGACGGAACGAAATGCAAAAAGCTTAGTGCATGGCTTTTCATAAATGCTGTGCTTTCTAACAGCGGTCGCGGCAAACTGCTGCACATGTGCAGATAAGTTGCGGTGTTTGTAGCTTTGCGTCCTGCTTGCATTTTCTCTATCATCGCTCGCCTTAGAGAGTTTCAATATCGTGCCTTTGGAGTGCTGTAAGAATGCTTCCCTACAATGCTTATTGGTAGATGAGTTGACAGGTCTTCTTGCTTCTTAGGGCAAGGCAGTGTTGCGCTACCAACGGGCATTATAGGAAAGCAAGGGCTTGCCTAGCTCCAGCAGTACAATATCGAAATTCTGACAAGTGAGCGACGATTGAGAAAATGTGAGCAGGCCGCGAACCCTGGTACTTAAGCACATGTGCAGTTTACTGCGAGAATCATTAAAACGGTACAGCATGTATCAAAAGCCACGTGCTGCACTGTTATCATTTTATTCCATTGTAATAATACAAGCTGCTGTGAAAGGCATCCCATGGCATCGTTTAGAGTATTGCATAAGCATGAAGGTTAATGATGGCATCTGGTTCTCCGATAAACTCGGCAACCTGTTGTGCTACAGAAGGAACAGAAGTGCTTTAATTTATATAAGAAATACAAGGTGTTACTAGCCCTAATTACAGTGGTTCAGTGTATGTGGAATATTGTGGCAGGACATGAGTCCACAGGTCGATCTTTGCCTTGGTGGCCGCATTCCAATGTGAGCAAATGGAAAAACGCTTCTATACTAGGAGCACGTTAAAGAACCGCAAGTGGTAAAACAATCCAGAGCCTTTCACTGTGGTGTCTTCCATAGCCCTTGTGCCGCTTTGGGATGTTGAAAATGTTCTATCAACCATAAATCAATATTCTTGCAAAATTGTTGACTCTACTTGAATTGTGTATGCCATATTTTCTAGGATTATAGCATATTTCTAGGATGAGTTTGCAAACTTAATTGTCAGCCCTGATTTGTTACCTTATGTCGAACATAACATGGATGTTCCAGTGCGTGGCGAGACTGACGAAGCTTCTACACCAGGGCTGACCCACTGTGGTGGTGTAGTAGCAATGGCTTTGTGCTGCTAAGCAGGAAGTCACAGGATCAAATGCCAGCCACGGCGGCTGCATTTCAATGGGGGCGAAATGGGGAAAAAAAAAACAAAAAAACGGCAGAACCCATCTTGCGATGCCTGCCGATCGTAATGTCATTAGCATTCAAACAATGAAGCAGCCCACCATATTGCTGAAGTCGTGTTTCTTTAATATCTGTAATGGTCATTCAGATACTTTCCTTGCTTTGCTATATACAGTAGATACAGTCTCTGGTATCAGTAGACATTTCTGTGGCACTCGCTTGCCAACGAGCAGGACGGCGCAACGGCTGCTATATGACAATGGAAGTGCTGACAATGGAAAGACTAAGACGGAGACGTTGCTGGTGTGTCAAGATGACTATCCTGTAATGGTGTTATAACGAGGACAGCGCGATGACGCTGGCATGAAGGAAATGGGATGACGAACCAGTCTGACTAAAATGGTGCGACTATGACAGTATGATGACAATCTATGACAAAAGCTGGAATGACGATTGCACAATCACTATGGAATGATAACGGTACGACAATGTGTGCACGATGCAACGACCACAACTGCATCACGATGACGTTGTGACAACGAATGCATGATGGCGGGATGGTGCCAGCGTGATGAGTCGAATTGCAAAGCTGCAATTAAGATGATGGAATGACTACGACATTACGAGCATATACCATAAAGACTAGTGTAAGGGCCGCACTTTTTCTTTACAATTTTGATGAGGTGCGGCCCTTACACGGGACTGAACCTTCTGGTCAAAATGGTGCCGGCGCTGCCTTGACTCGATCGTGCACACCCCAAATCCCTGGATGCGACATTGCATCAGGTCAATGCGCAGGTCTCGCCATTTAGTAGAGGCATGTGGACGTACGCAGCGCGTGAAAATGCGCCGATGTGCGAGCGCGACAGTGGGGCACCGAACATGATTGTTTCTTCATTGGAATTTGTTTTTTTCTCCATATTTCGGGCTGCCAAGTTGGAGGTGTGGCCCCTTACATGGGTGTGATCCTTACACTATATATTCTATACGGTACCTAGTGGCCCTAGCTATTGGACAACCTGGTAGCCTAATTTGGCATAGTAGGCCTGATGGCTGCACAAGTCGGAAGACTAAGCTGGAATGACGATAACGGAATGACCACGACGGCATCATGACCATAATTACATACCCATTTGCCCAAACTGGAAGAAAACTTGGCCTGCTGTGTTGGCGTAAGAGGCTAGATATGGATAGATAGGCTCAAAAGCCCTCAAGTAGGCAAAGAATGCTAATTGCATTAAAGGGGCCCTGAACCACCTCTCAGGCTTGGTGAAATAACAGTCCGCAGGTAGCATACGCTGCTGTGAACATCTCGGCCAAGTTTTGCTGTCATAGGCGGTGCGTGGAGCTCGCAAGCAGAGCGCGAAGTCGCCTTTCTCTCAAATGCTCTCGTTTCAACAGAAGCCATGATCCTCGCTCTCTTATGTGTGCTTTATTACGTAATAAAGCACATTCCAATACGCAGCTGCTATTGGTCGCTGCGGTCGGCTCCACTGTGGCCACCGCGGGGTGCCGCCACAAGTCCACTGGCTGCTCGCTGTGGACAACCGCGTTTGGCTTACGTTAAGCACGTCATAGGCACCAAAATCGGATGTTTATGGCATCTACGTTACCATCCAAAATTAAATTTGAAATGCGTGCTGTGGTGACATTTCAAAGGCGGAGCGTTGTGGCCCCGCCCCACTCCGCCGTAGTCTTCGCAGTGCAAGGCATTGAAGGAGGAAGGGGAGCACAGTGCAGGCCGTGTTTGATTGCCAATAACTCTGCTTCTGCTGAACACATTGAAGTACTTTTTGCCGCGAAGTATTTCTGAAGTAGCCTATTTTCACTTCAAATGTCTTTCTCTACTTCGATAAAAGTGGTTCAGGGCCCCTTTAAAATGCCTGTGTACTGTGCATTGGGTGCACGGCACCAAATGCATGTGCCTCATAATCAAATCTGTTTTGGCACGTTGAAAACAAGTTCAATTCTGGCATTTAACGCCTGGGATCGCACAACTCAAAACCAGCGGTCTGGTGAAATTCATTGCTCTCCTCAGCATGTCTTGTAATGCCACGTTTGTCATTGAAGAATGAAGGCAGCTCATGTGCGGAGTCATCAAAGAAAATGTCTGCTGACAGACAGTAGGTTCTGCAGATGAGTTAAGGCATTGTGATCTATGTTTCCTTGTTTATTTTTATCCAGGTTCTCCTGCAACAGAAGGGCAGGCTACTCCCTCCACACAGCTTTTAGTTCCAGTGAACAGTGCAGGTAGATTCAGCTCTAGCTGCACTGTATAGTCGCAGTTTTCCAGGGTTGCCGGGAAAGGTTCACTAAGGTGATCGTTCAGTTTCTTGCCATTGAATGACATGAAACGCTGTTGGAATTCTACTAAAAGGTTCTTGACATGTGCTGAAGGTGTGTTAATTCATGCTCATTAATATTTATCCTTGAAATTGAACATATGATGGTAGAAATTATTGAAAACTACATTCCCATTTCAGGTTTTAAGTATGACACAGATAGAAAATGTTGTGGCTTTCTTTGTTAAGTTATACAGAAACACCCATTTGTCAAATTTAAGCTTTATGAGTAGGGCTAACAGCATGCCAAGAAATCGGCCCGCCAAGTTTTGGCGACTTAATTTATGGTGAGCTCCTTAAGGTATGTCGATGAAGAGGAGCATGTTACTTTTAATGGCCTAGTAGATAGCCAAAATAACCTGACTGACCCTTTGCACTACAATGCAAGTGAGTATTTAAAGTGGATATATAAGCCACGCACCAAACAATAGCATCTGTTAGCAGGCATTATACTGTCCGCAATGATTCAATGAAAACGTATTAAGAAAACTAATGTTCGATTCAATTATGGATGATTCACCAATAATGCAATCTTGGCATTTTTAACTTGACGAATATGTTCGGTGGTCTTGTGCCCTTCCTTGTGAACTCCCAACTAGATACTTTATGCTTCCACATCCTTTTTGTTTTAATGTACCTGATGCCACAAACGAATCACGTGTATTTTTTTTCGTGACAGAATTTTGTGTAGTTTTTCTCATCACATGACCATACTTTGATTGCCACAACAGCACACAAGTCCTAACTAGGCTGTGGGCCATTAAATTGAGCTCGCGGGCCACATGCAGCCTGCAAGCTATGTTGTGCAGCCCTGTTATTCACGTTTAACACGATAGCGTTAAGGGCCCCATGTCGCAGAAAATCCGGTGTTGGTGTCGGCTTCGGCGTAAGCATCGGCGCCCATGGCATCCGTGGTGGAGAAATTCATCCCGAACCACCCCGACCACACAGGCCCTTTACGTGGTGTGGTGCAAGGGGTTAGTCAACAAAAATTGAATTTCTCAAAGTAAAATTCGTCAGAAAAATCGTGAAGTACAACTTAGCTACAACCTGAGATGATAGCGTCTGATTGTAATTTGAATATACGCGAAAAAAAAAACCTGATAAGCAGCCAGGGATTTCTGAATGTTGTCGCATTCCACTCTTAAAGGCGAAGCTTAAGCGTGCTCCAATTCTGATGGTGCGCGGCTCAAGCAAGCAATGCTCGCGCAACAATTTTCCTCCTGTTGGTATGGTCCATGAGTGCGTGAGCAAGGCAGAATGTCATGACCAACACTGCAGTTAGTTTTGCTGTCCTTGTAAATGGAAGTCTTAGGCACATTAATTTAATTATGAGGTTTTACATGCCAAAACCACGATCTGATTATGAGGCACACCATAGTGGGGGACCCCGGAATAATTTGGACCACCTGGGGTTCTTTAATGTGCACCTAAATCTAAGTCACGGGTGTTTTCGTATTTTGCCCCCATCGAAATGCGGCCGCCGCGGCCGGGATTCGATCCCGCGACCTCGTGCTTAGCAGCCCAACGCCATAGCCACTAAGCAACCACGGCGGCTTCTTAGGTACATATGTAGTCATTTAGCACAAGGGATGAGTTTATCACTGCAGGCTGTATGACACAGCCCCTAACCAAATTAACGTTTCTATCAATTTCTGTTGGTGTGAAATAGATTTTGTGCCATATTTAAATATAACTTTAAGCAATTTCATACAAGATTTTCCTGATATACCACTCACGTTTTATGCAATCTGTTTTGAGCTAAGGCATAAGATTGGCACAGAACCGTGAGATAAAAGAAACGCTACAGTAGACACCCGTTAAAATGAACTTGAAGGGACTGTGAAAATCTGTTCATTAAAATGTATTGATCATTTCTTTTAAGACAACTGAAAATCTATTCCTGGTGCACCTAAATGTCCATGCCACAAAATAAGAAAGTATTAAACTCTTAAGGCAAATGTAAAATGCTGTTAAATTTTTTTATATATTTTGTTCAGCTTTATGCGCTCTTAATATAGCAATTGTTGCTTGCCAGTGCTGTACAAAACTGTGCACTGTCACCAAAGCTATTTCACCTAGCTTGCTTGAATTTAGTATTTTTATGTTGGAAAAGAAATGCACCCAAGTATTCATGGCATTTTCGGCTGTATCATGTGCGGACACCACCACCGTAGTTACCAGCAGTGTCCTCACCATAATTGCCAGCCTGCAGAAGTACCTCGAGGACCTCTATTGTTTCTATGGTATCAACCTTGCATGTTTTTATATAATTGATAGCTTTACGAGCTATGCTAGTGTCAACAAAATCTCCTCTCCTAAGTCTGCAATTCGTGCCTCTCGCTCAGTCGAGTAACAGGTGTCAGTGGCTACTGCGCAAGTTTCGCTTAATTGAATTAATAGTTTGTGTTAAGTTTATTCATTTTCCAATTTGACTATGGGAAGGCAACAAAACCAACTATTGTTTGCACATTGTTCCTCATACACGAAAATTTGGTTTAACTGATTTTGTCTTAACAGAAGTCTACTGCAGTTACATTGCCAAAACACACTTGCAGCTTTTGAATTGTCAAACTGTTTTCTTCTCCTGCTTTTGGTTCACAGTAATCCTTTGTATAACAAAAAAAATTGGCTTTCTTTGCTCAAGTAAAAGATACCAGTGCAGTATGCATTGCTAGAAACCTGTTATTGATGCACCTATGTCTTTGCAAAAACTAGAGCAAGATATCAGTCTGAGATATTAATATTTATTAGTGCACTTTATGACATTCAAGTAAATGGCAATAGTTCCAGCAAACACGAATGCTATTACACGCAATGTTCAGTTCTCCACCAGGTTTTTTGGAAAACTGTTTGCAGTGTTTGAGGCACATTGGCTTTATGTGCTGAATGTACAAAATGAACATATTACCTGTATGTGCTAGCAGTTAATTTGAGCACTCTTCTTAACCTGGAGCATTTCAGTAGTTCCTGACACACAATGTCCTGTAGCTTGCTATAACCACGCAGAATTTCAGGATTGTCACCATTGCGCTTGAGAAAGCTGGGCATGGTGTGCCATTCCCACTGTGAGGAATGTTGGGGGGCATGTTACCTGTTCTGTTGGCTGTGTGGCTAAAGCTTTCTGCTGCTGAACATGAAGTTCTGGGCTCAATTCCCAGCTTCAGCAGCTGCACTGCTATCATCAGTGTGTTAGTCCACAACAGGATGAAGGCTTCTTCCCTAATCTTTCACTGTGTTCCATCGACTGACTCCATCCTATGCTGTAGATGTCCTAATTGTATCACATCAAAGCCTCTCTTGCCCTTAATGACATTTTTCACCCCTTAGCACCAATTCTTACTGTGACTTCTAGTTATCTGTCTTGTGCATCATACCTGTCCATTTCTACTTCTTATCTCAACTAGAATATCAGTTTCACAAATTTGCTCTTAACACACACACACACTACCATATTCCTCCCTCAATGTTGCACCAATGATTTTTTGTTCAATTGCACAACCCTTAGCTTTCCGGAGATATCCTGCATGTTTTTTTTTTTTTTTTTTTCAGAATTGCTCTTCCTTAGCAGCAGAACTTACTGCTGTGCAAAAAGCACACTTCACCGCACTGGCATTTTTTAAAGTGTGCACACGCATCACACTGTACAAGATGCCACAAATACATGGAACAGCGCTCATAACGTCTAGTGCACAGTGCTGCCAGCTTTTTTTTTTTTTTTTTTTAATCGTGTCACTAACATGAGACAAAGAAGTCTCGAAATTTCCCTAAATGCTGTCGAGCTAATTCAAGCATTGCAGGCATTTTTTAAACACTAATACAGTATAGACCACTCATAACGTAACCGCTTATAGTGCAGTACCGGATATAGTGCGGTCTTTTCAGACTCCCGTTAATTTTCCCATAGCACTCCATGTATACACGTATCGCTTATAGTGCAGTTGCGGGAAACGAAATACCGGTTACAGTGCGGCTGCCTGGGAGTACGGAAGTCAGCGGAGACGGCGAACGCTTCCCTCAAACGGGCGCCCCAAGGAGTGCTCGAGGAAGAAAGAGAGACGAAGTGGAGGAGAAGGGCACGTGGTGCGAACGAACAGCCAGTGAGGCTGAAACCAGAATCTTGAGTGCGAGTCAAGTTGTGAAATATCACGGCGCGCATAGCGAGCGAGGGCCACGAAACGGCCAACGCTCGCTTCACGATAACGGCAGTAAACGAAACTTCAGCTAGCGAGCGGGCGGCGCCGGCACAGCACGGCGAAGGGCGCACGCGGAGACCGTGGAATGTGAGGGAGGAGGGCGGCAGGGAAGCGGATTTCGCCTTGGCAACTCCGCTGCTTCAGTGCCTCCCCTCGCCCTCTCTCACTTTCGACTGTCACCATGCGCGCCCGCCGCCGCCGCTACAGCCGGCCTGGTGCCAGCTCCTCGTTTTCTGCCGTTATCGGGAAGTGGGCGTTTGCCGGCATGGGTAGTTTCGTTGGCCGGCCTGGGACAGCGCCGCTGCTTCCCTCTGCGCCGTAGCCGCAGCGTGCAAGGTCAACACGCGACTAGAAAGTAGAGGAAGTATAAAGGAGAAAGAAGGGTTCACTGCCATTTTCGACTCGTGGCTCCGGTAGCGTGGCTGAGACGTCGGCATGTATACGCATGTTCCGGCGCAACGCAGAATCGGCGACCTTGCCATTTGAGAGAGGGTGAAATGTCCACTGCGTTTTTTTTTTCTTCTTTTTGGTTTGTTCGCGCGCTACATTGAGGGGGGTCTCCCCTAAGCTTTTACTCTATGGCGGTGCCGGAGCAATGCCGGTTGGAGGCGCCGCCGCGTGATTTGGTACGAATTAACGAGATTTGACTGTAAATTGAATGCAAACGTTCTAGCCGCATTCCTCGACTGTTGCATACGCGTGGCGGCACAGTGCACGTTTTGCATATGTGTGGGCCTTGAAAATGGTTGCTTTGGTTATAGTGCGGTACCGCTTACAGTGCAGATATTCGCGACTCCGGCAACTTGCGTTATAAGCGGTCTACACGGTATATGTTAACATGGCATAACACATCTACCGGAACATTTCACATTCATGAAATGTTTGGTAGATGTGGTTTCACGAATATGTGGTTTCACATTCATAAAACCACATCCTCTGAGTGGAGACACCTATTGCTTCATCGTGGTCCACATACCATACAGCTAATTTTTTTGGTCTGCCTACACGTAATTCTTGAATAATTGTTCTAGAAAGCCACTCTCAAAGCAAATTCACTTCAATGTCTCTGCAATGTCGCCAATTCTGTCAGTTCACTAATAAAAAAGCTGCTGGTTACTAAATAGATTTCGAGTTAATGGACGAAAAGGTTACCTGGTAAAATTTCCATTTGAAATTCTAATTATCCAGGATATGGAATAAACAGATTATAAATTATCAAGGTTTTACTCTTCTGGATGTGTATACCAGATCTGAACGCATCCCTTTGCTTGTTAAAAGAAGTTTTTACTACAGCACTTGGGCAGAAGTGTATTCTGAAAGTTGTATTAATGACATCTAATCATGATCCTAGTTACAAACTGTTCACCAATGTGTGGTTGAAACTTTTGTAAGCCTTTTGCCATAGTAAACTATTGGGTACATAACACTGATTTTCTAAAATGACATTTTTTTGTTTGTCTGACCACTAAACATAAGAAGGGTGACGATTCATTGGAACCCAATATGAAGCCTGGTTAATGTAAGTAGTTGCACAGCTCAGTCTTTCTGTACTTAAGACTGAGATCATAGGTTTTGTACTACAGTATGGTTCTATGCGTTCTTTGTTTTGTGCACTTTTGCCATGCTTTTAACATTATTGTATTTCCTTTTCTGTCTGTCAGTGTTTAGTTTCATCTCTAGTGCTAGACATGCTCCCAGTATCACAACAATGTGCTTAGCATTTATAGCCTGATGCGCACACCTTTATCGGATGTACTGAATGCAGGCTGCACATAATGGAGTTGTGATGACATCTAGTTGATCCAGAACTTACTCTGAGACTCTGTGAGGGGTCGCTTACCAGCAGCCTCACTTAATTGGAAAATTGCTGTCTGTGCCTTGAGCATCTCTGCTACAGAGTTGTACTTTCCTTTGTGGGCACAAAGTTCTATCTAAAGTTTTGTTGCCTACCTGCTGCTGTCACTTCACGTTGTGCAATATAGTTAATACTACTTGGCATGAAGAAATGCCTATTGTGGCAATCCTTATTGGACTCACTCCCTCCTTTTTTTTTTTTTTTTTAATTTTCAGACCCACATGTTAAAGTTCGGGGATCTCCAGATGCAGTTGGCAAAGCTCGTGAAAGCATCCTGGAAGTGCTTGACACAAAAGTATTCTTCAGATATTTTCCTTTGCATATATGATTAACACTAAGTTGTCTTTGTGTTTGTGTTTTTGATGGGCTTTCTTTGTTTATGTAAGTGCACCTAGAGCATGCTTGTATGTGTGCTTCACTGACATGCACAATTACATAAAGCAAGAAAACTGAATACATCCGTGACGCAGAATTTCACAGTGAAGTTGCAACAACCTTATGAGGGTGTAACCGTTTTACCGAGCAGGGAGTTAACTCACTTCACAGTAAAACATGTCTGTCAATATACCAGGTAGGAAGGGTGGTCAACTGGCCAAATTGGTAAAGTGTTATGGTGGAAAAGGGGCACCAGCAGGGCAGGGGCATAAAAGACGGCAAAACTGCTTGAGTCGTCCTTTTCTTGTCCCTGTCCCATTCATGCTCACTGCTATGATAACGGTAGGAAGCTTTAAAAAAAAAAAAAAAAAGTCGGAACCTTAACTTGGTTCTTGTCTCCTCGCATTTCAGAGAAACAGAGTTACCATGAAGATGGATGTGTCTTTCACAGACCACTCCTACATTATTGGCAAAGGAGGCCACAACATCCAACAAGTGATGGACAACACGGGCTGCCATATTCACTTCCCAGACTCCAATCGCAACAGTCAATTAGACAAGAGTAACCAGGTACCAAATCGCACGAGTCACGATTATTCTTCTCCAGCAACTGCTGCGTAGGCGCAGGGCGCCGTATCTTCAAAGTGATCTGTGATGTGGACAAAGTGCTGGTAGCTTCGTATGTGCTGTGCTTTCAATGCTTAGTTCACGTTGAAGTGAGAGGCAGCGCAAAGGTCTATTCCCTTGCTGCTGCTGCTGCTGCTGCTGCTGCTGCTACAGCGCTTCTTACTTCAGCGTTTCTTACTCCAGCGAGCTTCCACGGTCATCGAGTGAGATGTGTTCATGTTTACCTGTGGGCTTGCGTGACACTGTGTTTGTTAATTTAGTTAGTAAGCGAATGTTTGCAAATTTATACGGCCGATAAAATTAATATTCTTACTAATTTGCTATCACTAAGGGTGCTTCACTTTTCGGGCGAAACTGCTACTTTTAACAGCAGAGCTGCTCTTAGTCGAGTGTGCGCCGTCACGCAGGAGTAGAGCCGGAGGGGTCACGTGACCCGCTCGCTGGCAGGAGAGAAGCCAACCAGTTGGATTGCATGCCGGGGAGGTGGAGGAAAGGCGCCAGGGGATAATAGCAGGCGGTTGCGCCGCGCACTCTTCGGACAATGGACGCCACTTGGTGCGAGTGGCGTCCATTGGCCACAAAGCATGAAGTGAAAACTGTCAAAACAGTGGAGATGTAATCATTCCTTCGGTCTAAAACGAAGACTACCACAGCGAAAAAAAAAAACAAAAAAACATGCACGACAATCGCAGAAACGGAACGCCACAGCTCCACTGTTTCGACAGATTTCACTTCATGGAACTGGCTGCATGTTTTTTTTTTTTCTTTTAAACACTTCATGATCTAGAAATCTGTCAACAACCAGACACGTCGTTTTTGGGGCCAATGGGAGCCCCTCGCTTGCTGGTATTCCACGAGATCTGCTTCACATCTAATTAGCACTTTTTTAATGACTGCTAAAGTGTCTGTTGCCTTTTTATTAATTTCAAATCACTTCTCTCTAATGCTAATGGCCTGTTGTTCAGACTACGTATGCATTTGGCCTCGAGGTAAGTGTGAATGAGCTGCTTGGAATCCTTGTACTAAATTTAAGTGCCATTTGTAATGGAGCAATTGTGGTGGGTCTTGTTCATCATAAATTACCTTACTTTATTTTGCCGATGTGATGGCACTATTTATTTTAATTGTATTTAAATCGTTATTGTCGGCTTGGCAAGTATGCTATAGCCCACTCATGATATGTTTAAGGCATCAGGTTGGGTATAATTAAGAAACCATGGCACAGCCACATTTGTTGCGTGCTTTGGGGATAAACTGAGCTTCACGTCTCTCCCGATATACCATATTTGTTTAATAGAAAGTAGGGGTAAAGAAACTTGTCATAGGACACCTTTTGTGTTCAGAATGCCTGAAATTTTTAATTGTATTGCTACTGTACTATTTTCATTGTATTGCGGCATTACTACGCCAGTTTAAGGTGGGCCTTCTTTTTACAAAACTGTTCGTTCCAGTGTCTCAGCATTGTAAACTCTGCGTCAACTCTACCAGATGGCGCCAGCTTCTGTCGCAGCAGAGTTCAAATGTGCAGTCTTCTCACTGCAGATTTATTCCGCAATGACTTAATCCTGCAAAGTCTATGCAGGCTAAAGTTTGCTCTTTTTTCACTCTTAAGTAGTAAAATGCTATTTGCTTGAATGATTTATGAGATTTTTATTTTAAAGTTCTGGATATAACAAAATTCTCAGGTGTCATTGTCATCATTAAATTGAGCTTTAATACCATGTCATTCGATTCACTTATACACATCGATACCTTTTCAACCAAGTAATAATGATAAATGGAGGTTAAACACACACAAATTTTATTTTGAAAACTGCAAGTGGCAGACGTCATACCACACTAAAGCACTGCATGGGCTTGCGCTTAGCTGAAAGCGCAGGTCTTGCCTGGTCTGGCCCATGGACCAGACTCGGGCCAATTAAGTTTTACATGAGTCCAAGCCAGGATCGAGCCTAGGAGCTTCAGGCTTGGGTCAGGCTCAGGCTTTAGGTGGGCCCCCAGTCGGCAGAGTTATGGTATATGGAACTTCATAGAACTGTCTACTGTAAGAATTGCTGTCCTTGCACTATTTTAGATCAGTGGTGCCCATTGCCGTATGGGAAAGCAGGGGCAGTTTGGCCATGACCTAGTAGTGTTACACTCCACCGATTAGTGTACGTTAAAGGCACCTCTCGGGCTCTGGCAAAACTGTATCCGTGCCCACCTAAATCCCCCTTTTCCGTCTTTGTGACACTGGGAAACTAAGACCTCAGATTCCTTGACGTTAGCTTCGTACTCAGATAAGACAGGTGATCCGATATTCGAATGTAGGTGGCATGATGAATTTGACAGCGGCCCAGCCTATCAAGAAGAGGAAGCGCGTCAGTCGGGTAGGAAATGACTCCGAAGGACTAGTTTCAAGATTTGGCAAGATGTCAGTCAGAACAAAATTACATGTTTGGTACCCATGAGACCACGATGAATCTAAATTGGAACACACAATAGAAGAGGACAGACAAGAACACTAGACAGGTAGTTGCACTGCGATGCTGTTGAAAATATGGGACACCTGCTTGAATAGTGAAAGGCTTGCAGAAAAAAATTCTGGGACTGTCTTCATTTGCCCAAAGTATTCTTCATATAGCAGCCGCAAGTGAAATCAGTAAAAGAAAAGTGCAGCTGGTTACATTCAAGCGCAGATGTGCAGATTTTTGTGCAGAAACAAGATTTTCACTTTCGCCAGCAGTGAATAATGCACTGCCTTGCATCGCCTTACCTGTGGTCATTTTATTGCAAGAACAAAAATGAAACAAATTTTAAACACTTTCTTTGACTAATGAAAATAATCCTTAACATAGCAGCAAATAAATTCTGGAATATATTCACAAGTTATGTTGCATGCTAAGGCATAGTGCAACTCTCTACTGGTTTCCATTTAATTTATGTTCTGTGTTCAAGTTAGTTAATATCACGCTGCAGTTTATAAATTGTACTTACCTTTCAAGTGTTTTTCTTTTTTTTTTTTTCTTTTTTTTAAATAAATGTGTCAGACCAACCTGCCACAAAATCTTGCAACATTGATGAAGGGTATGTGGAAATAAAATGCAGCGCTGAAAAATCTAATACTTCTATGCATTTTTCTTCTGAATGAAGTTTTAACGCTGGCTCGAAACTATGCCTCACCGTGACAGACACGTTAAGTGGCATGGTTTTTCTGTTCATTGCATTGTATTCATTCTTTCTGGCACTACATAGGTTGACTGTGGACCCATGAAGTGCATGCATGATGTATGAAATATTAATGCGATGGAGCAAAAAATAAACTGCATTCTCTGCATTGTTCATGCACTCTGCTTAACATCCCACACATTAAAACAAATATAGACCGAGCCAAAATTTACTCATATTGCGAAACAACTGACAAAGGACACAAAAAAAGGTGACATAGACAAGTGCTTGTCTACGTCCTCTGTTTTTGCATCATTTGTCTGTATCTGAGCTGTGTAACAAGATGGCGCTACTTTATTGGTCAAAATTCCGTAACATATGGAGCGTCTCAAGGCACAGACCCAGCTGCCCAGCATTGGTGTAGGCTAAAATTGAAAAATGAAAGCAAATCAAAGAAGCTGAAGAATGTCATTCCTTCCATAAAAGCATCTGTGTATTTCAGAGATTAGTCATAGCCAACGTAATATGTCCAGGATTTTTGTTGTGGTTGAATGTTTTATTATGCAGAACATGTACAGGTGTGCTCACTGGCACAATTTTTTCGGTCAACGTTCAGCACAATATCAGCCAGTTTAATTGGTGAGACGTCTGCAAAGAACATGAAAAGAAACAATACCCCCCCCCGCACAGGGCCCTCATTCAAGTGCGCAGACCTAATATCTGCAATCACCAGAGGTCATATTAGATGAAGAGGAATAGGATCACGAATAACTCTGTAGAAAGTTGGCAACGGGGAAACTTGCTGCCAGAAGATAGGGATCGCATTCCCCAGGAATACGGACAAGCGGCCAGTGTGCTTAGTGTGTAGGGAGGGGCACAGCTTTGACACCTGCGAGGCTGGCATTTTTTTCAGAGGCGAGAGTTCTAGTCCTCGTGGACCATAAACATCTAGAGATTGCAGCCTGAGGTGCAGTACCATAAAGCAAGCTTAACGTTTTCCAGTTCATGTGGAAGTGCAGAGCCTTTACCCAGCACCGATGCAAGATTATGAGCACGCTACCTGCAACTTTCTGTCCCGCAAGTTTCCAGCGGACAAGGCCACGAGAGGACCCTCAGCCCAGAAAATCCTTGAAAATCTCGTGGAGTACCTCTGGCAGATTTTTTGTTTTCCCATGCAATTTTAACTTGCCCTGTTCTAGTTCCCCTTTTCTCCCCCCTGGGCCCTCCTTTCCAATCGCTACATACCAAGAGAGGAGATCGTGCCCGTTTTTAACAAATAAACATCAACGGCAACTAGAGAGCAGGCGAAGAAAGCTTTGCCTTAAAAATAAAGTTGCGGAAGCATACCTCAGAAGTAACACCTCATTTCTATCGCATCTACTACTTCAGTTTACGTATCGGTGTGATCGAAAGCAACCACCAAGCTAGCAAGTGCTTCTTAACTGAGAAGTATTTGATGGTCACCAATTTTAAGCATTCCCAAGTGCATCACTAACATGCCTTCCTGCCAATGCGACAAGTAGAAAACAGTATGAACAATGCCATCGCTACTAAAATACTAAAATCGCAGGAAGCTCGTATGCGTTTACGAGTTAGCATGGTTGAGCCACAAGTGCAGGCAATGAACTTATGAAAAGCTCCAGAGAAAGTAGTCCACCTCAACTGAAAGCTGTCCCCCCCCCCCCCTCCCTCCCCTCGCTTTGGAGTGCAAAACAGTTTCGTGTAAAAATAGTGCTGGTTCACGCAAAAGTTATTTTTTTCTTTTAATTTTTTTTTTTCCGGTTCAGTTGCAGTTTGATACCCTGCTTGAACATTGCTTTAGAAATGGATAGTAGAATGGATTTAGAATGCTGTTTCTCGCAGCTCAATGTCTTACAAGTGTCATTAAACTTTGACGTCATCCTTGAATGGCTAATTGATGGCTTCATTATCTAGCCCATTATTGCCCATTGTTGCATATCTGCAACACCTAGTTCCGCACCCTGCCGTTTGCGAGGATCCTAATGCAGCGTTAAAAGTTGTCCTTACTATCGTCGCTTGAGGGTTTTTCATTGCAACAAGTTACTATCTTAGCCGCTTGGGAGCCAAAAGTCGTTTCTGCAGTTTCGAAAATGGCGGCACCCACGTCGTCCGCAAGCTCCGCACACATATTGTAAATTTTTTTTTATGAGCCGTTAAGTGAAACTGCGCTGCTTTTTTCACTTTATGTATGTAGAGGACACTGTGGAAACTAGTCTAGAACGTAAAAGTTTGCTTTGCGCTTGTTCAGTATTGTAAATTACTGCCCAGCGTTGCATATATTGCACAGCCTATACATTCGAATTTTTTATTGAATCTTCGTCCTCCCAGTCACTCTAAGAACACGAGGAAGAGATACCTTAAAATTTGGAATAGTATTTCACATACTGGGAATTAATGGGCTAGGCTGGATCATTTATAGGCCTTGGTGTTGCGAACGAAGACGGGACGACAAGAAACACTTGTTTTTATGTCAATTTTTGCTTTGCATAGTCTTTAGGAGTTTGATGGAAGCTGAAAGGAAACTTCTTCCAAGAGTTATTTGTTACTGCTGTTATTAGCTCTTGGAATGTCGCAGGGCCCACGCTATCTTCTTCATGAACACTGCTGACCTCATTTTCTTAACCCATTCTGCACCCATATTGGTCCTAAGAAAGAGTATAGCCTGTGCAAACATAATGTTTGCCAATATTTTTTTTTTTTTTGCGAAAAAACAAATCTCTACTCTGCACTGCATGTATCGTGTACGATATAACAATATAATGCTTTCCACGCAGAACTACCTTAATGTATTTCTCTATCAAAACGTCACAGTAGACTAATAAACAGTAAACTGATATTTTTATGCGCAGATTTCAAGTAGTGTACAAGTTCTGAAAGTAACCTGTTTCTAAACAAACTTTATGCATGTTGTGCGACGACTAGCTGCTACCATACATCTTTTACAGCGAAGCTGTTAGCCTCTAGTTGGTCAATATTTTTCGTAGTGCTCCCACAAATATGTGGGGAAAAAATCGATGAAAATTGGTTCATTGGCACTGTGGTCCTACTGAATACTAAAAGTGATGACAAAAGAATACTCCTATATGTAGGGTAGTTACCTTGTGCTTACCAATATGGCAGCAGGCCAGGTGCCACTCTCATTGCATACTCTGGCCAAGGAGCAAAGAAATTCACTTTAGAAGCAAATTTAGTGTCGGTACTCCTTTAAGGAAGAATGAAGATTGAGCTGCACCATTCTAGAGCTTTAGAAATAAGGCCCCAAAAGTTCGGAGCCCCATGAGCTCTGCTTGTGCTGTGCTGAAGGGGAGGTATAGGGGTCACCTTTGAAATAGTGTTTTGTAGCCCAACTTTGTTTCTTGTGTTGCAGTGTCAGCGTGGTTAAGTAAAAACCTATGACAAAACTTAAAGCTGAATGGTGCGCATGTAGTGTTTCATTACTATGAACTGATTATTATGAACAAATAGCCAGTTCTCAATGGTTGGCTTCACATTCATTTGTCTGACTAGCCTACTCATTTTAGCCCCATGAGCACTCAAGAATAGCCGATGCAAAAACCATGGCAATTTATCATTCTATATATATTCGACTGACATGGGATCGGATAAATTTTCACTAGCCTAAATAATTTGTTGCTTAAAAATTTGAGTTGCTCATAAATCTGGTCAGATTTGTGAAAGGTGAAGGCCTATCAAATCCCGAAAACAGTTTGCATCTTGCACATGTACAGTGGAACCATTACTTTTCCTCTGGTGCGCCTTATTTTAAAACTACATACTAGTAGATTACCTTCCTAATATTCAGTGTATATATTTTTTTTTCTTTGCGTGAAAATTTACACAAGTTTTCACACTCCATGAAGATATGAAGTAACCCATGGAACCCATTGTCACAGCTGTTGGCAATGGAGGCCTGAAGCAAACCGAACAAAATCCACAGCTGTTCATGCGCATGAGAGCGTCAATGGACATGACAGTTGGTGCCATGTCAAGACTACTGTTTAAGCGAGGATAAGCACCTGCACACAGTCCTCCTGTCCAAGCATTGTCTGCTAGCTGTTCCACTCAGCTCAACATAGCCCCTGCTTCTTGTCTACTTCCAACTCAAGCAGCAATGCAAGTCCCATCTGCTGCATTGGACTATAGTCTCCTGTGGCTCTGGTGCACATGCAATGGCTACATTAAGTAGTTGTAGATGAAAAGTGTGCCGATAAGCAGCAGGGTCTATTTTGGACTGAATGGAATAGCCTAACAAATATTTCAACAGAAGGACACTTCACGCGCATGTGCCTACGCTCGCTACTTTTGTCAGGTGCACTCTGACATGGCACTCACTCTTGTCGGTTGCCACTCCCATGAGACTAACACTTGGAGAAGCTGTACAATGAAAACTACTCTGCAGAATCGCATAAGATCAAAGCAATGTGCAGAAAGCACCGTTTCTGCACAATATTGCTAGCACACACACTGTAGTTTTAGGTTTGTCAGCCTTCCACCCCTCGGAGTTGATAATTGAATGCTGCGGCAACACGAAAGGGAATAGCAACGCCCCCATTTTACCTGTTGCAGTGGCTTGGCTGTTATACATTGTTCTACATCCTTGGGCACGTCCTGATGGGGTCAAGTAAATCGGCACTTTTCAGTGTCTGAGGTGCACGTGCATATCCTTTCGTGCATATCCTTCAGGTTTTTTGTTTCGAACTCAGCAGAGTTGAGATTGTGGATGTTTATTTTTCATTCAGGCAATGGGCTACTCCTTGTGATCAAATTCAAAGAGAAATCTTCTACATTTTCTGTATTAACATTGTTACATTTTTTTACTGGTGATATTTCAATATTCATTTGGCTGAATATGGGGGTAATGGTAGTCGAAATCCGGGCCAGTTGGTACAAAATTTACAGGAAAAACCAGTTGGAAAGACTAAGGACAAGAGAAGGGAATTCGCACCACGGCTGGAGTGGTGTTTAGTGTTGCATCAAGGAATTCGATCATTTCTGACTGTTCACTGTTTGAGAGCAATTTATAAAGGGCCTTCAGGGTTAAGTCAATGCTCACATGCCCTTTGCAATAGGTAGCTCTCCTTCTCAGTGTGCAATGCTACCTGTTTGGTAGTATATAAAGAGATCAGTAACTGGAATGTGTGGAGCTTTGTTTAAAACATTCTATGTAGGGAAGCGGGTGAAATAGCTTGATGTATTGCTGTTGAAGCTCTTTGAACATCTATGCATTTCGATCTATTCTTTCAGGTCTCCATTGCTGGTCAACCTAGTGGTGTGGAGAATGCAAGGAATCAAATTCGGGCAAGTATCTTCGAACAGCAATTTTTAGCAATTGTTTGTTTCTACATTTTATTAATCCACCAATCGAAATAAAGGTTGAGGGCAGTGGCTAGTCCTTTCATGTGCCGCTAATGTTCAAGGGAAATTTGTTAATTTGTCTCCGGCGTAATGTTTGGCCACAGAGCACTAAGAAATGGCCCCCAGACCTAGTGCAACATGTCATCAGTGGACATCAAACCCAGTGTGCCCACTAGTGCAATGGCAGCTGCAGGGCAATGCTGGCAAGGGTGCAACTTATTTTATAGTCGACACCACTTTTTGGTGAAAGGGGACGCTAAGCAGAAGCAATGGATAGCCTGTTTGCTATGCAACACTGGATTCAAATAAGCTCCCTTTGCAGTGGTTTATGCAATGCATGGTTTGGTTCACATATAGGCAAAAAAGAATGAGCACTCCTCTTTGCCTCTCTTGTACAAGTCTTTTCCTGCTACTATATACAGGGTTTTTTTTTTTTTTTTTTAATAGCTGCACCAAATTTTTTAAAATGGAAAAATATAAACCTTGATCAAGTTATGTTTTCCATTCGAGTGTACCGATTGGCGGCATCTAGATACAGAGCAATTTCCGCACTTACGTGTCTAACTAGCGAAGTTACGCTAATTAACTTTCGAATTATCAACAATAGGTGGCTACAGCAAATGAGTACTTTGGGGCCCGTCCTCGACACTACCTATCCCAACGATCAAATTTTGAATAGCGGAGTTCATGTGGGAGCTATGCGAATAATTAGTTCCCCTATGGCGAATAATTAGTTCCCCTATGGCAGGCTCCTTGAAACCAAAACTGGCCGCAAAAAAAGTGTCTGTGTCGACGATGTCGCCCCCCCCCCCCCCACCTTTCATCACGTCTCCAAAGTCGCTGCTGGCCTGCCTGCGCAAGCAGCTTGCGTTATCTCCTTGCTCTCTGTTGCGTTGGCCTAGCGCTTCAATGCCGGCGAGCCGCCAAATTTACTTCCTCATTCCGTCGGGCGCCACATTGTGCTGTAGCGCCAACCCCGCTCTTTGGGCTCTTAGATACTGCAGGCACGGCATCATATCAGTCTGTATCGTCGACTGCGAACGCCGCAGACAGCAAGGAGATAACACAAGCTGCTCACGGGGCCGGACCGACGGTTACCTCGGAGACCTGATGATCGAAAGGTAAAGGGGCGGCGACATCGACGACACAGACGCTCTTTTTGCGGCCAGTTTCGGTTACAAGGAGCCTGCGAAGGGGAACTAATTATTCGCGATGTTTGCCTTTGCTTGCTGCAGTAGTTTCCGAAGTTTACACTGCCAGCCAACTAGAACGCTTTGCTCAAGTGTGCAGAATGGTCATGTCCCACTGGTAGAACTCATCACATGCTCTCAAATAAAACATGGCGGCTGCGCTTGTCGTTTCGATATGACAGGTGATTCAAACCGAGCGCCATTCTGAATAAGCTACATGACGCCGCATTTCGTTCTTTAGATGGATGTTTCTAATGGGAGTTTGTCATTTTTGTTCCCGGTGCGTTCCAGCACCTAGCTGCACTGAAAATCTGGTTTTCGGAACAAAGTGTTGCCGAATTGTAACTGCTGATGTCAGTTTCAGTGTGAATAATTTTTGAGCGTTCTTAAGGGAGTCCATAACTAACCAACTGCTTTTTGCGTAACTATCGAGTTTGTTACAAACGGGTTCGACTGTATACTCAAACTTGCCAATAATGCAGCTGAATGAGATTGTGATGTGTTCTCTATATAGAATTTGTTATCTCAGTGGAGAAGCACACTTCAATCTTTCTAAGCAAAGCACTACAGAAGTGGGCAGTACAGTTGTCCAACACCAAGCAAATCTCGTGCCTGCTCATCACTAATTCATCACCCCAGTCATGCAGCCACTTCTCGAACAAGACTAGTCATCCATGTGTTGCTATTGAAACTAGGACATAAGAAGATGCCTACCCTCAAAACACCTGTCCTACTTACACCACCCCTTAACATAAGGTCAGCTTGCCTTCTTGGAGAGCGCCAAGCTTACCACTTCATTGCTGTCATCTTGGGAAGAGCACTGCTTGCTTCACTAAGCCCTGATCATGCCGAGTCATCAAAGAGAACAAGCTGCAAAAGTGTGTTAATACACTCTAGCTGCCAGACTCTCACAGCAGCATGTGTAAGCAAAGCAGCATCATGTGTGCAAGTGGCTTGATATGATCTTCCTTCTGTATGCTTCCAATATGCTGATGGCATTCTTCCAAGCATCCTCGCATGCATGCATGGCAAAAGAAAAAGCATTTAAAAAATAATAAAATGAATGCAGCATGCCAGTGGCTGTGCCATGCTGGCAGTGACCGCCCCAAGCTATATAATATCCTATGTCCAGTTCATTATGAGGGAGTTATTTTACATGAGTATCAGTAATTAAGTTTCATGCATTCGATACAGAGAATTCACTTTATCTTGGTTTGTTTGGGTGAGACTGTGCAGGGGGTGTCCCAATTATCGTGCGTAGAGAGAGAGAATAAACGTTTAATAATCTGAAACAGTGAGTCCTTCTTTCTTCACCCAAGGCAGGTGTTCTCCTTAGTCCGGGTAGCCATTGGCCTTTGCTGCTTCCGTGGCCTGGTTCGCCAGCTTGCGCTGGTCCTCCAAGTCTGGGGCCGCGAGCATGGCCTTCCACAATTCGTAGCGGTCCTCATCTGTGCATCTGTCTTCTGTTCTTCGTCCTCAGTCTTCATTTTTTTGATTGTTTGGTTCTGCAAGGTTGGGACACCCCATCAGCATGTGACGAAGGGTGTTTGGCGCCCCACAAGATCGGCGAAGGTATGAGAATCGGGTTGGGTGCATTCTATTCATTACAATGCCATGTACATAGGGGTTTGTTTGGAGACGCCGCAGAGCAACTCTTTTTCTCTGGTTAGCTTGTGGTGTGGTAAAGGGTATACCCTTCTTTCAAACTTATCATGCTGCAGGATATCTGCATATTTCTTGGGAATATCGTCAGACCTCATCATGTTTCGGAACCCCTCTGGCAGGAATGCCCGGCTCTTACGATCTCTGGCTGCGGCGTGTGCTGCTTCGTTTCCCACCAGTGACTCGTGGCCAGGGGTCCACACAACGTATGTCTCGAGGACTTGTGTGCATTTCAATATTTCTTGAAGGATTTTTGGAGCTTTGGCGGATATCCTGCCTTTTTGGAAATTGCAACATGCAGATTGCGAGTCGCTCAGTATTATGGAATTTTCAGTGCGTGTGGGGGTGGCCAGTGCTATTGCCACCTCTTCAGCCGTGCCTGAATCTTTTGCGAGTATTCTGGCAGGGGCCTTTTCTTTGCCTTGTGTATTAATTGTGGTTATTGCGAAAGCAGGTATTCTTGCATACTTTGCCAGATCCGTGTATCTTCTTTTGGGGTCTGCAGAGAATTTCTTGTAGAGTGCTCTTGCCTGTCTCCTTTCCTTATGAAAGTTTGGATGCATATTGCAGGGTACTGGTGCCACTGAGATGAGTCTCGTATGTGCCTTGGGAGTCTTGATTTGTCATCCAGTCTCGCAGTTGTCTCCGCATCATAACCGAACCGAAGTAGCACGCTTCTACCAATTTGAGTCAATTTGAGTCTTTCAATCTGGCTTGTTTTGTGTGCTTCTGCGAGTTCCTCCCACTTGTTGTGGAGGCAGAGTTTGAGTAATTGTACCGTAGATGCTTTTTTGGGGAATTCCCAAAGCGGTTTTGGTAGCTTTTCTAATCCTTTAGTTCAATTTCTGCTTTCTTCAGGGCCAGCTAGGGGGTGCCATATGTGATCTGGCTCATGAGTACCTGTACGATACGCAGTGTCTTGTTCATTGAGGCAGTGCCTTTGGTTTGAAACTCTCTCAATGAGGTGTGTCACTTGGGTCAGCAATGTTTAAAGTTTGGGGAGTGTCGTGGCTCCCAACAAGTCTTTATGTATGACAAGGCCGAGAATGCAATGGCTCCAATCCTGGTATTTAAATTTCGTTAAGTGTTACGCTTGGGTTGGGTTGCTCATAGGCCGGTGGTATGCCTCGAATTTTCGCTTTGAGCACTAGCAGTTCTGATTTTTCAGGTGCGCATTGTAGTATGCGTTTGTTTAACATGCGTTGCGATTTACTGCTTCCTGTAGTGCGTTCTGTTATTGGCCTGCAGATGGTGCTTTGGTGCATATTGTTATATCGTCTGCATAAAATGCCTGACTGAGCCCTTCTATTTCGTTTATTTCTTTAGGCAATTGCAACATTGTGATATTGAAGAGCAAAGGCGAGATTACTGACCCTTGAGGGGTTCCCTTGTTTGACACCTGAAACTGGATAGCTCATTTTACCTTAACAGAACCAAGTACATATCGTTCAGTCGAGTTGAGCATATGGCAGTAATTTTTCTTAGATAATTGAATAATTAGTTATCAAACTTGTAAACTACAGTTCTAAATGTCAAGGCTTGAATTAAGTTACAGACAATGCAATGTTTTTAGCAAAATACTAATTATGTGCCTATTCATTTTGAATGAAAAGATAGTGCACCAAATGTGAAAAATGTCACATGACTACATACATACCTGCACCAGAAAGCTGTTTTCAAACAGGCTCACTGTGAGTCGCGCACACACGGACACAGAAATTGGGTGATGAGCATCATCATTCAAAATTTTGGATTGTTGTGCTCATGTTTGCCACCTATTGGGGGCAAAATTTGTCAAAAATGTTATGTCATTCATTTTGACTTTACCCCCCTCTAAAGCTTTTGCTAGAGCTGTATTCACTTTTAAATTGAGTGGGAGCAGCCAAATAAGTTCAGTAAAGATATTCTCTGAAAACTACCTCTGCTACAGTTCAATTGTAGTGCCACATAGTCAACAGCTGTGCACATGGTGGTGAATACTACTGAGCACTGCAACTATGGTCCTTTGCTTGCACCATTCTTACAAGAAAGGGCAGTTTGGGAAGGTTAGGTTTAAAGATAGCACCTGCAAGTGTTAAAACAGTAACAGAAATGCACTTGTATGAGAAAGATATGTGCTTTGTTTCTACATTAATTTTCTCAGTGTTTGCTCTGCAATTCAATTGTGGTCCATTTACCCAGCCTTCATGTTGATGTTGCTGGTAATCAGTTTTGAACTACGTAATTGTTCTTGGCTTCATGACCTGTGTTTATTGGCCTTGGAGATTCTGTGAAAACATGCTTACTGTTGTGTCGAGTAATGGGAAGGAAAAAAAAAAGTGGAGGGGTGTTTGAGAACTACAGTAGAATATTGCCAATCTCACAGGCACTCATGCAGAACTTGGACAGCTTGGACTACGAAATACCTTGTATTTTATATATGTTTGAGTGCCATAATGTTCGGACGACACTAGAACAAAAGGCAGAAAGCACGGACACGGCATTAACTGTGCCTTTGTTTCTTGTCCTGTTTTTGCATTGGTGAAGTCGGCTGAACAATTTGATTTGCATCAGTTTGACTCATTGTCAGGATTCTTTAAAATGTCTGTGTCGAATAGTGTGATGTGTCCTTCATGCAGGAACTTCTGCCGATGGTAGTGTCATTTGAGCTGCCCCTGAGCCTGGCCATACCATCTGCACTGGATCCTTCCTCGATGGCATTGCAAGGCATTCTCAAAAGCCATGGCATCACAGTTTCTTTTCGCCCTTTGCATGCTGCTCTCACCTTGGTTGTGGTAAAGGGCAGCCGTCGGTACGCTAACCGCTTACGTCAAGGACTCTTTGTTCTTGTGGAATACCTCACTGGTGGCTCCCGGGTGTGTACCATTTCATAATCTTTCCAATTTCTTCCATGGTCTGGGTCTGGCAAAAGTTAACTCACTACTGAGCACAACTAGTTTTATAAGCCTTCACTATAGTAAGAGTAAAAAAACAGCCTAAATTCTGCAGTTTGTTTTCTTTCTGCTATGGAGTTCCTTGAAATGGCTTGCTTCTTATTTTTACACACATGGAAAATGCAAGTAACAGATGTCTTCCTTCCTAATCAACCTGTTCTTTTGAATGGTTTGCAATGTGCACAAAACACTGTGGAGCAAATAATGTTTGAAAAAAATTTTTTGTAATAAGGTTATTTGTGCAGACATGTTAGTTTTCTATATTTCCTTCCTGAAATGCATCTCTTGGTTTATACAAAACCATAGTTAGAGTACTTCGAGACTTCGTTTCTCTTTGCAGTGTAGCAGGCCAAGTAGCAAAGTGCATAAGCTACAAAGATAAATAATAAAGGCACACTGAAGAGATGAGGTTAAGATGAACTGAATTACTGTATTTGCACAAATGTAACGTGAGGAGCTTTAAGGGCCCACTTGAGAAAGTTATTCGGTACTATGCTCTGAATGTAATGGAATATTTGTATCCCCCATTTTCCTACCTTATGTGACGAGTATAGCCACTAAACGACGTAAACTTTCCTGAAAACCCAACTACTCAGTGGCAAATGGTGTGTACTAGCCACCATAATGCAGGTGTGTGAATAGTGATAGTGACTGCAATTCTGTGCAATGCAGGGTGATGGCGTTGGTGTAAAATCATCCAACTACATCAAAACTTGCTCGTTTAGTTTCTTCTCCTGATTCTAAAAATTGTAAGAGTTGGAGTCGGGCATATCCAAAGTGGTAGCTGGCCCATGCAGTCGTCCGCCTCATCCACGCTGAAGACGTTGTTGACAGGAGGAACACGTTCTCATCGAGAACGAAGAGTATTGGGTTTATTTACACTATTTACATCAGGAGTATGAGAACGAGACGGTACGTCTCATCAGTCTAGCTTGACTGGGTCGGAGCACACCCGACAACAGCCAAAAGTCTGCTTAAATGCTCTCTCGCCAAACTGTGGTCCCACCATCCTCCAATCGGAGCGTCAATAGTCCACGTAGGTTCCGCCTTGAGGGCGAGGGTGCGCATACTCCCCCGTCGCCTTTGTTTCCCGAACACCTTCGGAGAAATGCCCTCAGGCACACACTGCACACTGCCCCACAGAAAGGAGGAGACGCTCGTAGACAGGGGGCCTCGCGCCAAACTTGACGCGTCGGTTGTTCCAGGAATGGGCCAGCCATCGAACGGGTTAGAACTGCCTTGGCGGCCAGCTGGTCTGTCGAGCGGCCGTGAGAAAGCGTCGTAGCAGACGTTTTCCAAGAGATCTCCTCTTCCTATTGTCGCGGTCAGCGCCCGGGCGACACGTATTCCTGGAGGTGTATAGGCCTGGTGTTGCCGCTGATCTTTCCCGGCGGGACGTTTCTCAGCCTCCCGGAGCGATGCGTCACCGACAATCAGAATATCCTTCAAGCACGCTGCCCCGCAGGTCGCCGAACGTAACAAAATGCAGTTATTTTTTCTGTATGTTCATTATTTTATTACATAATTAAGAAAACAATGTCTTTTGTTCTTACTACAATAGACAAATAAGTCACACGTAAATATACAAATGACATATGGATCAATAGCAGAAAGCACAAGACTCGCAACATAGGAAGCACTTTAGATTGGGTCAATATTTTTTACTTTATAGTACACTGAACTCCATTGTTTTGAACATGGCCATGCATTCGATCACACAAAAGCCCAATTTTAAAAACTTGAAACAAAAAAACTTGAAAAATGCTTCAAACATGTGTGCTCCAAACTTCTAGCTTCATGCTGCAAGAATTAATATTCTATCTGTGATAGCTACTGATGTATCACAGTAAAATGTATTGCTGGGTGTGAAAAATTAGTTTGTTTTCTTCATTCTTGCAATATAATCTCCCACACTATAGTTTTAAAACTAACATATTATGGTTTATATATCGACATGCGAGATAAGAAACTTGGTAGATCAAGAGAATAATAGATGCAGAATCCAAAAATGCAATTTTACAAAGCTCGATTTTTTTGGTAATTTTTAGGCCTAAAGACCCATGTCCCCCCTTAACACAGCTGCCATGGTGTACTATCAGCGTCAAATGAAACTTGAACAGCGGAGCAGATGGCCCAAGCATAAGTGAAGATATAATGCGCGCCGTTCAGTCATCACCAATGACAGGCGCGCACATTCAGTTTGGCCGCACTGCGCAATATTTGTGAGATATTTTCGCTTCTGTTCCGATTCCTATATTTCAAAGCGAGAAAATAAAAATAAGAGAGAGCGGAAGTTAAAATATTCCAATTTACGACAAGTATTGTTGCACAGTTCGCCGAAAGCTTAAGTGCTATCGGCGTCAAATGAAAAGTGAACAGCGATGCGCATGGTGCAGTTTGCGCCATCATCTTTAGAGATAGATTCGCTCATGCGGTTTGTGGCTTGTGCGCCACATTCGTTATTTCGATCGGCAAACTTGCGTTGCACGGCAGCACTGGCAGCCGCGATGGTGGCCGACGTGATCGTGCCGAACGCTTTTCCAGAACAAAAGCGAAAATATCTCGGGTGTAGGGGAATCGCGCAGCACCCAAACCGGATGAGCGCGCCTGTCAAAGGTGATGACTGGACGGTGCGCACTATACCTTCACTTATGTTTGGGCCATGCGCTCTGCTGATCAAGTTTCATTTGACGCTGATAGTAAATGCACCTGGCCCATTGCTAAATGATTCTAAGAGCAGGAAGCACTGCACGACAGTACGATGCATGCCCATCATAGGTTCGTGCAATGCTACCTCGAAGGACTATCGTCCAAGAGTTTCCGAAGGCATTGTATGGAAGCCTTGATGTCGGTGAGGGTAGGATATGAGGGTTTATTGACCAGTTCCGTGCTCTGAAGCTAGCATATCTAACACTTATGGTTAAAAGGACGTTCTGAGGGGCACTGGCTAACACTCCCAGGGCTAATCTACACATAAATAATACCAAAGAAAGCGGACTGGAGCATGGCTGCCGCAGTGGCTTAATTGGTAACGTAATGCACGCTTAATGTAGAAAATGTGGGTTTGGCTCCCACCTGTGGCAAGTTCTTTTCATCCACTTTCATTTCTCTTTTGCTTATTGGCACATTTAAATTAATTATAACAATTTATTTCCCCGATGCTTTCTCTGGCTTCATTGTCTGTTTTCTTCATATTGTTCAATGACTGCTTTATTGCGCAGATTTAGCACTTGGTAACTTTTGCAGGATTTTGTGCCCCACACAGTCTGCGAGTGGTGATGTCTGTGAATGTGTTTCAGAGGCCACAAAAGGCAATACTGCATTGGACTAGGGTGGTTTTATGTGAGTTGCAAAGTTTTTGAAGATGCCAATGGGGCCAGCTGTGAGACCCTGCTGTTGTCACAGTAAATGAATTCAGAGCCAGAAGAATCTCTGAAGTTTGTCCTTTTTTGATGTTGCTGGGCCAAGATAATGTAACATTTATATTCCATTTTTTTTCCTTTTTTTTTTTCTTTCATCAGTGGTTTGAGCAGCATTCCACCTACATTATCACCAAGGTCAGTTGGTTGTGAGTGGTGGATAAGAAAGGGAAAGAATTGAAAGTAATCCTTACATTATAACAGTCCTAGGTCTCCATCTCCTTTCGTTTGAAGAATCATTCCATTTTTGTGCAAGTCCAAGAGGTTTGTCGTTGAACATTGGCCTTGAGCTACATTCTTCAAATTTGCCCACTGCAAAAAGCAGAGTTCTAAATGGCATCTCTCATACACTGGCGCAATTTTTCTCATTGGTAACCCCTAACCAGGTTTTCTGTATTTCGTTACAGAGCATAAAGTTTTTTACACATAAGCTCTTTTGCAAGGGTGAGCTGGCAGGAAAAGAATGCAGAATTCTATCTGCTGCCAAAGCCTCATAATCTCCAGAACTGCGACACAATCTCAGCATTATCTTGCTTCCTGCTTAAGGTGCCCAAACCTTTGTGATTGCCTGCTGCTTTGCCAAGCTCCCTAAAAAGAATGCATGTTTCAGTGGGGTGACACTGAGCTGTGGATAGGAGCACTCATATCTTTCAAGGAATTTGCTTGAATAATTGCCATAAATGGCTGAAATGTGTTGTTCAACTGCCTTGATAACACGTTTTGGTAGCTTCAGGACATTTCTTGTTCTTTGCATAGTTTTGGTTCGAAGATGACACAATGGGTAAGAATTTTTGTCGAGAAAATTAGTTCTCTTGTGCAAAATGTTGGCAGACTTCAGCAATTCCTCTGCTCTCATTTACTGCTACAGCAGCGGCTCTTGCAGTGGCGCTGCCTTCTCCTTAAGAACGTCCTTGTGATGCACACATTGTCCTTGTTCACCCTAGTGTTGCCTACTGTGGCTTTCGAAATTCACGCACTAATGCCACCACTATGCAATTTGTATGGAGTTTCACGCACCACACAGGCAAAGTGCCGAAGGTGCATGATAGTGTCATGGTTAGTGAGCCTGGCTCCCAACTTTGCCACGGAAGCACAAGTTAAATCTCTTGTGGCGGTTGTCAGTTTCATTTTTCTTTGCCATATGGTGAGGGTGAAGCCTTGGTCACAACACCAAGAATGAGGGAGTTGCCCGACGATTGTGTAACAAAAGAATGTACAGATGGACACACACATTAAACTCGGTTTGACATTTTAACTACTGTCGCAGCAATACTTGTCATTGTCTATGACTGACTTAGCAGGGTACCTGTAGTTTTCAACTTTTGTAGTGAAGAGACCTGTTAACAGCACACCTAGATGCAACAGTTTTATTTCATTCTTGTATGACAGTTGTGTACAAGTGTGCATGTGGCATACTTGCTGTAGTGGAGTACTCAGCAGTTGCGCTCTATTCTGTTACAGGGAGGCTGATCAATGCATGTCCCAGGGATGTGCACTTTTGCTTAAAATTTTCATTTCTTCATTTGAAAACTTGTATTTCTTTAGTGGAATATGACTAGAGAATGCGACTAAATTGCTGCATCACGTATGCATATACAGCAAACCCTCGTTATATATAAAAAAAAAAAAATCGGGACAGGAGCTGTACTTCATTTTAAGCAATAATTTGTTGAGAGCAGATGGGCTTTAAAGAGCCATAATAGGGTGGGGCGGTCACTCCACAGCATGGGAGCTTGTAAAATATACACTAAAAACATATGTGCTCAATAATGGGAACATGGCAGCTGATCATGGACGTCTTCAAAATTTCTACCCTACCTTGTCTATCGGTTATCACATGTTCAGGTAAGCCCCAGGAGCTGCCGCCATGTGATGGAGTGACTTTCGCAGCTCTTTGGCTCTCCAATTTGATAAATACAAAGGGTTACCGCGTATGCTGCACTATGCGGTCTTGTGTAAATTTTCCACTTTGTAACTGAGTGGGAGTCCAGCTACCACTGGTCCAAGATCTGTTCACTGGGGTCAGAACCCCCAGAAAGCTTCGAATAAAGAGATGTATTCGGTAAAACAGTTTTCATATAACAAGTGTTTACTATAACAGCAACAGTGTGTGCTATTTGTATTGAGCTTGTAGTTCCAATATAGTTGTCATATTTTTGCATAGAGTATTAAAAGTGCATTTCTTGCATGAGATGCACCGAGTAAAAGCTTCAGTTCTGCACCAGCTATGTTTTCTTACTGAATAAACGTGAAATTCTCTCGTAAGGCACACTCAGCTGGTTTGAATGAAGTTTGCCGCATTTGCAGCTAGGTCACTTTCTCGAGTGATCGTTACAGAATATTTATTTTGGCCTTAAAGTATTCTTTAAGAATTGCTGGAAGTAGCAAATTTTCAAGAACTTCAAACAAAAATTAGTTGTTTAACCCTTTCAGTGTGTCAGGTTTTTCAAGGGGTAACATATCCCCAGCATTGGGGTTTTTCTCTTGGATATTGTAAAACGAACACAACTGTATTTTTGGTTGTGCATAAATGAAAAAATGACACGGATCATGGCAAATGCTCTTGGTGTGGTCCTCACAATCCTCGCAGGAATGTCAAAAGGAACATGGCAGGACAAATGTGGAAATGTACGTCAGTGATGCTGAAAGGGTTAAGAACATTGCATTCAAAACAGGTGTTTGAATTTTGTGAACAATGCCTAAAGCAGTTGGAAGGGGACAAAACCAACATGTTGCATTGCAGGTTGCATGCATTTAAGTTTTCAGAACGTGCAATTTGGAAAGTAACTTTGCAGCATGGACAGCAGTGTAATTAGTTCATAATTTTAAGTAAATCTTGGTTTTTATATATTTTTGAGCCCTAAGCGAGTTTTGTGAACATTGGGATAAACCAAACATCTTCTTGAAAAGCTGTATTCTAAAAAATGGCCTCTATTTGCTTTCTTGTCTTTCAACCACTTTTCCTAAGTAGCCTTAGCCACTTTTGCACCAATCAACTAGATTTAAGTATAACAATGCTAACACCGCATAGTGGTAAATTTTCTGTTGCACTGTCGACAAGCTTTTGGGACAAGCAGGCCAGGGCGGTTTTGTCATTTGTTGAGTGCCACGACATCAGTAAAAGGATTCATTGAAATGATCGAGAAACAGTGGTATGTATGCATATCTTGGCAGGCCTTTCTCGATAAAACGCTTATGCACACCTGACAGCACTTAAAAGGCCGCAAATTTTGCAAATGAACATGCTAACATACTCAATTAGGAATTGTTTAGAAAGGAAGCAAGAAAAGGAGGGAAACATCAGAAATGTTTTCTTTGGAGGAACCTTAATCAACTTGCCTTTTTTTTTTAAATGGACACTAAGGACGAATATTAATTTAAGCTTGAGTGGCAGTACTTGCTTAACATCAGAAATGTCAGTATTATCGTGAGCAAAGGCATCAAGACAGATCTCAAAAGCGAAAGAAAAGTGGTGATGCCACCTTGAAATTCCTGTGCCAGTGTCTCACGATGTCGTAAATTTCAAGTGTTTGGTTGGATTGTAATGTGATGCGATTGTTTATCAATAAAAAAAAATGTGGTTGATCCCTCTTATATAGGAATCGGTATAGAACACGAAAGTGAAACTTGTCTTCACAGAAGTAGTGTAATGTTTATTGCACATTGATATATAATGTCTATTGGTGTTTTGTGGCTAAAGCGCCCTTAGGCGTTGATGCACCCACGCTGACGCCTGGTGGCACGTCTCCTCCATCACGACTACCAACGTCGATGACCATGAGCAACCGTCGTGCATATGGAAGCTGCACTACGCTGCACACGCTAGCACAACGCGAAAGACGAAGCACGTAACTGACACACTAATACAACGCGCAAGACAAAGCACGTAACTGAATCGTCACCGAGTCAAATCAGCGCGTACAGCGCGTCGTAATTGCAGCCTCCGCGATCAACTTCAGAAACATTTTCAGAGCTAATTTCGGAGGCCACGCTCCGCTGTGCTGAGTACGGTGAACGCCACCTAAGTGGCGTTGGTAGTGCTTCTTGATGCCAGCGTCCCTTCGAATGCTGGCATCGAGGCGTCGTAGTGCTGAGACCACCGAAGCGTTCACTGTCGGTGCGCATTAGTGTCATAATGCAGTACTTCTCTTTTCTGCTCGTAGGCGGCGGCACCGCCCTGAGCAAGAGCGCGGGTACACGGAGGAGTGTTAGATATATAAGGCGCGTCTGTGTAGCTCTCTGCAAATGCGTTTGTGGCGCAATGGGTTAAACGCTCGGCGATCTATCGTCGTGGACCGAGAGGTCGTGGGTTCGATTCCCAAATTTTGCATGTTTGTGGAACTTTTTCTTCTGGTTTCTTTCTTTGTATTATGTTCTATGACGTATTTCCGTGACGGATGACGTATTTCCGTGACGGAAATACGTCAGTGAAGTCTTGGTGGACCCCGGCATAAAACACTTTCGTGTTAAAATTAACTAGTCCTAAACAAAGATTCAACTTGCGAAGTTTTCATAACTTTTTGGCACAAAAATGTTAGTGCAATCATTCTGCCAAATAAGTAGCATTGAAAGAATATGTTGCTTTCACTGCTTTCAATTGATTTAGTGCTGCTCTTTAGTTTTGCTTTCTGATTCAGAATATATGCCAAAGAAGGCAAGTGTTTGCTCTAATAGACTTTCTTGCAGAAAAAAAGTGTCAAAAAAAATTACCCCCCTCCTTGAATTGAAAAATATAAAGCCTGAAATTGAAGGGCCATGTGTAAAATTTTTTTTGAGATTTTTTTTGAGGTGCAGTTTGCAGAGCTCGCATTTTAATTTGTGACGGGGCTAAGGAGCCGTGCTGTCATCCCTACCTTTACTGACAGAAGGGTGAAGGCGGCTGAGAGCCGAGCAGCGGCTGCGACGACCAGCGTGGCTGGCTTCTAGAATGATACTGTGCGTGCTGAGCTTGCACCTCGAGCACGCGCATGCATGCAGGAGAGCAATACCATACCATCCTTACTACTCTTACAGGTGTCCTGGCTGCTGTTCTACGGAATTACTCAGTGATAAAAACAAATGCCTAAATATATTCTCATTGCAACAAATATACATCATGAAGAGCACAATTCCTTTAATAAAGCAAACCTTTCTGTGCTATCTTTCCTAGGGCTTGGGTCTTTTGCTGAGTAAAGTGCAGCTTACTGTTGCACCATCTCTAGGATCAGCCCGCTCTAGCTGGCGCGCTGACCCTGGATACAGTGTTGTCATAGCAAATGTGGTCAATTCCGGGGACGGGACAATGCGTGCTCACATGGTGTGGGCCCCCTGTGTCTTGCCGTCTTCACTGGCAGACAGGTAATTGCATGGCCTGTGCATGGGGGGACGGGACAATGCGTGCTCACATGGTGTGGGCCCCCTGTGTCTTGCCGTCTTCACTGGCAGGCAAGTAATTGCTATGGTGCAAAATTCAGTGCAGATTATAATCGGTTTGATGGCATTGATTTAACTGCTTCACGAAAGCTTCGCTTCTCAGATTCCAGTATATGGGTAGGATCTGCCATAATTTTTTTTAATGGATTCGAGGGCCTGGACCAAGATCAAGATTCTCAGTTCTGGCTCTTTAAATCTGAGTGCTTCTTTCAAATGTAACAAATTTTGTTAAAATGGGTTTAATGGCTGCCCGAGTTGAATAATTGGTTGTACCCAAGGTAAACCTTTCTCTCAAGGCATCGCAGCTATGCTTTACCTGCTCGTGCACTTTTTCCTCCTGCAGACTCAAGTCGGCCTGGTGACTCTGAGCACGGAGATTGCCCCTCACCACCACAGCTTTGTTATGGGACATGGCAACTGTAACGTGCAGCAAATAGCACGGCAGACAGGCTGTGCAATTACATTCCCAGATCCAGCTACAGTGGCAAACCAGTCCCCAGCAGTGCTTTCTCCTTTCCTGGCTCTCAATCAGCAGTCCTGCCCCCAAGGTCTTCTTCCTGTGGGCTCTCCTTCAAAGTCTACTGTCCAGATCACTGGAAGATTTGATGCAGTCTACAATGCTTGGCTAGAACTGATGGTGGGTCAGTGCTTAAAAACTTGGGCCAGATTTGTGGCCACAGTATCATGCCCTGTATCCTTATGCATCATTACCATATGTTGCAGTTGCATGTCCTCAAGATGCCTTAGCCCACTTCTGGAAGCATTGCTCTATTATCGTCATTCTGCTGCACCAACCAGCTGCAATACGTTAACTTGAGGCTGGAGATATTGAACTTGAAGGAGACAGCAAAGCAGCTTTGATAAAGTATGTTAATAGTTTTTAGCGCAAAGAAACGCACGACACGAGAGGAGGCACACGGGACACAGTGCGTGTGTCCTGTGTGCCTTCTCTTGTGTCGTGCATTTCTTTGTGCTAAAGACTATTAACATGCAATACCAACTAGCCCACCAGTCTGTTTTGTTGATATAGTAATACCATAAAGTACAAAATGAGGCACTGGGTAATGTCCGATTACACATTTCATATTTGCAGAATTTTCTGTGATAAAGTAGGATGGCAGCTTCAAAGTGTTCTCCGACAGAACTGGTGGTGACTGGTGAAATGCATACCCAGGAAAAATTAAAATCGACTACTTTTGTTATGCACATTTCTCGACTTCCATACAAGCAGAATGTATGTCTGCATACCTCAGTGCCAGTCATTCAGTTTTTCATAGAGGCCTGTGCATTTTTACATTAGCAGACTCTTCTGGCAGAGCCAAAGAGAAAGAATGTGATGCATGCATGTTGGAACTTACCTGCTGACAACCTTCTTAAGCTGTGCACAAATTATTTCAACACCAGTCTCATATTCTGTCAACTCTGGATAGGGCACATGTATGGCACCCACACTGCTGACTGTTAATCTCCAATCTGATGTAGATGTGCCGAGAGGCTGACCATCATCCACATCCTCTTGGAGTGTCTGGAAGCAGAAGCTGAAACTTTCCTCTAGCATACTGCCAGCATATATCGCTCCATCCGGTATTGTTTCTTGGTGCAGAACCGTTTTTTGAAACCAAAGCAGTTCTAGGTTTCTTTAATGTTGTAATACATGTTATTAGCCCAAGCAATTCTTAGTGCATCCTCTTGCCAGAGGATGCTGCTGCAATAGTATTCTGTATAGCACATGCCTCCAGGTCCTTGGGTTGCAAGGGTTCTGTCAAGGCAGTAGTGCTTCACTGACATATTTAGTGTATATATATATATATATATATATATATATATATATATATATATATATATATATCATCCTCCTGAGTGGTGGCGTGGAGCAGAGGTAGAATACCCGGCTTCACATCTGAAGGTCGTAAGTTCGAGTCCTACTCCAGTTCACTACATTTTCAGGCATGGAGTGGTGCCCGACACCAGCAAGAAAAAAATATATAATGCCGAGAGCTAGTGGTGCTATACTAGTTCAGATGCAACCAAACTAGGAAGGCCCATTAAGCTTCATCAGTCACTCCCTCACCAGAACAGGAATTGGCCTCCCTGGTGCAGTATTCGGCCGCTACCTCCCTCATGACTCCGACCCAGATGGGGCGAATCTGGGGCGATTAAGTTAGGAAATTTGCAGGCGCAAGTTGGAATACGCTAGCGCAAGACAGGGGTAATTGGAGATCACAGGGAGAGGCCTTTGTCCTGCAGTGGACATAAAATATAGGCTGGTGATGATCATCCTTCCGCAATGCATATTTTGTGTTCATAGTATACTTGATTAGCCATTGCCATAATCTTGTTACATATACATTTTAGAGACTGTTTTAAGGCCCCTTTACAGCCATGTCACATCTGCCTCTCATAATTCATTACTACATTGTCAACTCATTAAGACTAGCTTAGCGTTCTTTGGCCTTAGTTGGCCCTTGCACCGTAAAACACCAGTTCATAATCAAAACCAATCTAGTGTGGGGACTGTCATGGCTGGACTATCCTGGCATAGGACAGCAGTGAGTCAAGCAATCGACGATTGCTCTGAACTAGTGCCCAAATAATAGTAGTGTTTACGTGGAAAATGAGTCTCATCACTGAGGCACTTTGTTTTCAGCATGCTGTTTGCAGTGAGCATGTAGCAATATGCACAGTCATATTAGATACCTCAGCTTTTACTGTCAAATCGCACCATGCCTCATCTGATGAATGTGGAGGTAGCACACAGCTAAGGTGCAGCATGCATGGCATGTAGAGCATCTCGGGAGCAGAAGTGTGCAGGGAGACGCCTTCTGTAAGCAGGCTTGATGGCAATGGTGGGGTGTGGCTAGTGGAACCTTGTTTTCATATACCATATTTTATGCACATGTAATTTTAAGCAGGCTTTCTCTTTTTTTTTTTTTTTTTTCTGGGAAAAAACATCTATCTGAGCACTATAAAGTGTTCCAACAAGGGATGTCTCAGGCTGGAGCCAATGTTTTGACTAAGGAACTTGTCTTCATCAGAATTATGGTACAAGTAATTCCAGTATACATGTGTGCGGAGTATTTGCCGTCTGATATGCCACCTGCGTGGCACATGTTAGCTCAGCCACTGCACGACATGTAAACAAAATCGGACCATTTTTTTTTCTTCATGCAATGTATGAGACTCTCCCAGTGATATCCAATTATCTGTCTTGTCAGCTGACTCCATCCCATGCCTGCACATTTCCTATCTCTGACTAATCATCTGCCACCCTCAAATCCATTTCCTTTGCCTTGGCGCCCATTGTGTTACTCCAATAGGCTACTGGTTACCTAATTAGCATTCAATGGTGCCCCTCTAGCTCACAGTGGTATAAATACATCTGAATTGAAATGAAGTGCCCTAGTCACAATATGAACTCGTTACGTGCATAAAGGTGTCCAAATAGTAACCATTTGTGAAATTTCTGTGAAAAATGTCAATGAACTATTCGTCAATGCACCTTAAGCGTAGATACAGGCCATAGGGGGGGTAGAAAACAAGTTTTCACATACGAAGTTATGGTAGGATGGTCAATCTGGCAGTACATCTGTTATGGGCATACTGAGGTAATGCATGCTTCGCAGGGTTTCAGCACATCCAGTATCTCGACAAGTCGCATTCAATATAGGTTTTCAAAGCTCCCATACTTCTGCATTGAAATTTCAAGGAAATATTTCAATTTTTCAACATAGTGTGGGGTCTCACACGTGCTCTTGGGACAAAGGAACAACACAGTAGTGCAAACAGTCAAAAGGGCATTTATTGCGCCTTTCATACACTAATGCATGCTAGCCGAATTACTACCACTAGAACATTCACATGAGCGTGCGATAAATTAAGGAAGTCCGACTCACCGCGACCGGATAGCGAGCGAATATGTTCGCCCATGCTATGACACCATCGCCTTATCGTTAACGTGTACGGTCACGCGAACGATAGCACGGTCGAACGATCAGAGTTTGTCCATACTGGTGCCGTGCTCCCAGCCACGCGAGACGGTCTCGCGAAGCGTGGATCGGCGCACGTGCGGGACGTCCGCATTGCTCACCAATCCCAACCCGAAGAGGAAGCGCCTTCGACCTTTTTCTCGCAAGGCACCCCGCCGTTCGGTGGCGTTAACATTGCGACCCTCGCACCATCTCTTGCATTCTGGCATTGACATGAGAATGCAGAGAAGAATGTAAGCCCTGCCATTTAACTAAGCATGATCACAAGGCTTTCTTAGGATTTTGAAAACAGGATGCATTGATGTTCATGCACTTGTTCATTACCATTGGTGGATTTTTGTTAAACATCAGTATTATGTCATGTCTATTGGCCCCTTTTTGCTGTTTCCAAAATACATTTGATGTGTTGAGGCATCATAATTGTATGCTGCAGTGAACATTGTAACATTGAAGTTCTCATGAACAGCTTTCTATACGAGAGCCCTCTTTTATTTTAGAAGAAAATGCTAAGCAGAAACAGAGTTTATTTATTGGCAGTAGCCAGCTTTATGAAAGTTCATTGCCTTTAGCCAGAATCATTGGTGGCCATAACACAGGTCTGCCTGTATGACCCATGCTTGTAAATGGTGCAACAGTACACTGTGTAAGAGGTGACAAGACATCCAGTTAAGAGAATGAGAGGCATTATCTAACACATTTGAAACGAGTTGTTGCAGTAGAGTGAAATAGGCGTAGAATCCTCACGCATTGCTTTTTTTGAAGAGTCCTCTCCTGCTTTGCATGCTTGCTGTACTAACAGTTTCAGATTCACAAAAAACGATGGTTCAATTAATGCTGAGTGAAAGGAGCCATGGGGCCACTCAATATTTTGTGCTTCTCATAAAAGTTATGATGCAAATGTATCCTTAAGACAAACGTCATTGCTCCAAGTCAAGGTACAGTTTTTAAGTGAACTTCTCTTCTGCTTTGTCATTGAAAAGTGCTTTGATGTTGAGCACCCATTGTTGCTTAACTTTGAGTTTCTGCTTAAGAAATTCTTCCCTTGGTTGAAACTCCCATTGTTTGGTTTTTAGAAACACCAAAGTTTTGAAATTCAGAGATGAAGTTTTTCTTGCTTTGACTGCAGGTGGCTGTGGCTTAGCACAGCTAAACTGGGTCTGTAGCTTCAGTGAACTGCCACTTTTCATCCCCTGAAGTCATGGTTGTACCTTAAATATGGGTGAATTTTAAAAAATTGAGTTTGAGGTGTGGCACGTGAACTCTTGAAATTGCTTCCTTCTGAGCATTGCCAAACATCCTAAATATGTCCACTCAAATGCCACAATGAATAGGGGCTGTTTGGGGATATTGTGTGTAGTTTCCAATGATTGCTTTAGGATTCCAGAATTTGCTGTGGACATATTTCTGTAGATTAGTAGAATTTAATTTTATGTAAAATTGTGGTGAGTTTTGTTGACAGTTAAAGTAGCTTTCGAAAAGCTTATATATGTGTAATGTTAAGAGAAAGGTGCTTTTCCTCTTTGTTAACTCCTTTCTCATTTTGCCATTTGGAGGCCCTAAATTGTCAACTCATTTCATGCTATACCATCATCAACACCTTCAGGGAGACTGCCTTATGTTCATTTTGAAACACTAGTATCTCTCCTCCTTATACTAGTTCAATGGATTTTCTTTGGTGTTTCAATATAGGAATAGGATTATTGTTTTGGTCTTCGCACATTGACTTAATATACAGTCACTTAAGCGACTTAAAATATTTAGCAGCAGTATGTAATGTTCTGCAGTATGTAATGTGCAGCAGTATGTAAAGTAGAATAGTTGCTCACCTACAAGACTTCTATTTATCCATTTAGTTCTCGAGTATGTGACCATCTGGAATCTGCATAAAAAAAAAAACCTGACATTAACAAGTTAGAATTGCTACAGAAAAAGGCAGTTCAATTTATATGCAGTCATTTTGACAGATTTCTCAGCATGCGAGTTTTAATTCCACTACATGAGTGCCATCATAAGAATGCTTGGAAGATTCTGCATGGCTTTGTAGATTTGCTATGTTGCTTCTCAGTGTATTACAGCAAATTTTCAAAGCCTCTGACAGCTAGTAATTATCACCACCTAATTATTATGCCAGTTGATGGTTTTTTTTTTTCTCCATACCAGTGGATGCTGAAATTTCTGCGTGAAACTGTTCACAAATTTCCAGTGAGATTTAACAGCTATTGCAAATTCTTGGTGCTGTGTACTTTTTTTTTTGTTTTTTTTTTTGTGCTTTGCATGTCATGCACTCCTTTTATCGCCATATGTCCAGCTGTAGTATATAAAATATCCTCATGTAGTAGGAGCTGATGCTACGCTTTTGTCTCACTGAATGCTTCAGAATCACCTGCCGCGGTTGCTTGCTTAGTAATGTTGCGCTGTTAAGCACGAGGTCATGGGATGAAATCCTGACCATGGCAGCCACATTTCGATGGGGGCGAAATGCAAAAACGCTCGTGTGCCATGCATTGGGTGCACGTTAAAGAACCCCAAGGGGTCAAAATTCATCCAGAGTTTCCCTCACTACGGCGTGCCTTATAATCAGATCGTGGTTTTGACATGTGGAACCCCAGAATTCAACTTTTTTTAATGCTTCAGAATCTGTTTTGTAGGCCCCTGTCTTGCAAGATATCAGTTAACATTTATACTGGGCATTTCTTTAACAATATTCAAAAATCGCTCGTTGCAGATAGCATAATTGTACTCCTTCGGCTGGATTACTTGGAGGTAGACATTACTTGAGCGAGAAGTCTAAATTCCTTAGTGTATGTTTTGCAAAATGCATGTCACAGGGCTGTTTTCCAATGTCGGAATGCCTCTACTATGTGAACCAGCGAACTCGTGAACATGTGCATGCATTTAGTTTTTCCTGTCCTGGATGAGCTCTCCACTTCGCAATGACTCTTGCCCTTCCTGCACGAAATGCAGCATTCAAATTTTACATCCTTGACTGCTGAGCACAGCTTCGCTCAAGTTCATGGCACTTGTAAACTTGCTGTATGTGAGTTGTTCATCTAGGCATTGTATGTGAGCCTTTTGATGCATTAACTTACACTAAGGCAATTCAGTAATAAATTAACTGCTTTGAAAGAAAAGGTACTCGGTAAATGCATTGCGTTCATAGGATTGCTTGTTGTGTACTGTTAAAGGGACACTAAAGGCATTAAGTCAAGCTGAAGTGATAGATTAGTGCTCGAACGTCTAAGGTGTTCAATATTATCATGAACAGAGCTTTAGTAATAGAGAAATTGAGGTAAATGAAAGACACGATTACTCCCCCCGGACATTCAAGTACTAGCCTGATGATGAAGGCAGTCATCATAATTCTCACTAGTACTCAACCACTTGTAATAAAAATATAATTCGATTGCTTTATAAGATGAAAGAATATATAAGATGAAAGAAAATGCTACTTGTCCAGTTCTATTCTATTTTTAGAAAAAAACTCCTTGATGTTACCCTTGACAATGACTAAAGTGGCCAAAAGGTTTTTTTTCTTCACTCTGTGCTGCCTGCGCTTTCGTGTTTCAGTAGTTTTGTTATCGCGTAGTGCTGCGCCAGTTTTGCTGGCTTGCGAAACTCGAACTGCAAGTAGCAGAGAATGCCACGTCCATGTGTATCGCGGGGTTCCCAAATGGTCCACGCCACTTAACCAAGAGCAGCTGCAGCAGTGAATCCACTGCTGTCTTGACTCGGTTTCTCCATGACCGCGCGTTTGCGTTTTGCACTGAAAACCGCCATTTTACTCCGACGGCAGTAAAGGGCGGTGATGGCGTATGCAACGTCGCCACTCCCCGCTCTGGGGCGGGTGATTTGAATTGTGCGAACGGTATGCAGACCCTTCAGACGAATTTTCTCATAAACCACGTCTTTTCTTAGCACGAAACAAGTGCTGCGAGGTTTCTGGAATGGTATTTTAAGTCCATGTCGACTTAGTATTGGCCTTTAGTGTCCCTTTAACAACAGTCAAGGTGTTGCTTGAGCAGTAGGTGTTAAAGTTAGAGGCATGCTGACAGTAGTGAAAAGGTGGCAAGAGGGTGGCTACATATGGTTGCAAGGATTGTGGTGGTGCACCTTCTTTCATGAGGTTATAGAATCTCTGATATCGGAAGACAAGTGTGCCAGCATGGCATCTATTGCACTATTACATAATAAAATAGCATTTCTAGGAAGAGGCACTCATGTGGGTTACTTGGAAATGAAGTGCATGTTCTTGGTTGCAAAAACATCCATGAGCTTCATAATACACACATTGCGAGATAGTACTGTGTCAGTTTTTTTCGTCTGTGATGAAGATGACAACCTGTTCTGCTGTAATGATGCGTCAACAAACTCAACCAGCAAGTTTTTTAAAAAGAGATTATTGCTGCAGTCCTTAGTCTTTTTCTGCACTCGGTTCTCTTGCTAGAGAACTGAACTTTGGAAGGAGGCCTGTGCTTGGACTACTAATTTATTTTGTCACCTTGCACATATTGCCACTGTTGCTTCTGCAACTGCTTGTAAAGCTTAGGCAGGACACATTTTATGGCAACTTAAATGTTGGGCTGTTATTAAACTATAAAAACATACTAATGTTGTATTTCTGCCAGAGTTTATATGCTGCTATATGTATGTTTCAATTTTTCCATGGCCAGTTATATAGTCTGTTCTTTCACAGGGCTGGTTGCCCCTTGTTCTCATGTTTGACCTCAAGGAGGGCCAAGACGCTGACATGCGTATGTCATTTCACTCTTCTTGCCATTTGGATATAGTTCTTTGTTTCTTGCCTACTATAATTATTTTGTGCATGTTTCAGTCACAATTTCAAGACTGATGGACCAAACGAATGTCCACATTTGTATCAAGCCAAAGCCTAAACGCAACTGCAAGGTAAGCGAGTCATTGTTTCTTGTGGAATCCCGAGCCACTTCTTCATTCAGCATGTCATTTTACATGCACTTCATTAAGATAGTTAGTATCTTATTTTGTTTCTTTACTTGATTGGAAGTGGTTCAGTAGCTGGGTTACTCTTCTTTCAGTGCAATAGTTGATAAATGTTTTTGCAGTCAAGTGTGGCCAGTCACTGACACCTAGGGTGAACATTGTGTACAATTGTTCGGAGTCAGTAGGGTAGCTCCTTCTGGTGAGACAGATTTAAGCACTCAGTGGGAAGTGAGTAATTCATTATAAGGTTTTAAAAATGCTCATCGCTACCGATCGCAGTCGCACCGCTTCCCTGCATTTTCAGCCACCCCTTCCCATGCTCGCGCTATGTACAGTTAAACCTGGATAAAACGAAATTGACAAATTCCCGAAAAACTTCGTTATAAAGAGGATTTCGTTATATGCAGGTTCGGCACGAACATTCGAAAAAGAAACACTTACCGTATTTACTAGACTCTAACGCGCCCTCGATTGTGACGCGCACCTGTTTTCTGTGACCAAAAGAGAGGGAAAAAAATCCTTTGGAGTACCTGCGCACCTCATGCTTTCACACAGAAATTCAACTATCGCTCAAGATTTACTCCCAATACACTAAAGTTGCAATGAACAAAAAAGTCCCAGTTTCGCCCGAAAGGTGAAGCATCGATTGCAACAGCAAATTAGCAGACAGCTATACGAAGTAAGGATAGTAGTTTTATTGGCCGTATAAACTTGTAAACATTCGCTGTTTAAATTGGTAGACTAAGCAGAGACTTGCACAGTAACCAAAGAGTGGCGCTGCCAGCCCGTTGAAGAAAGTTTTTTTTTTTTTTTTTCCTTTGGCAACATCAACTGGAAAACGAGAGTGCCGGCTTGGTGGGCTAGGCCAGCTGCAGCAAGCGGCGGGATCAGGTTTTAAATGAAGGGAGGAGGAAAGGTCACATTCTGTTGCGGCGGAGAAGGTGCTTCCGATTGCTGCTAGCGCAAAAATGACAAAATTTGAGGCAAAATCTCTAGGTTGTCGGCGGGGAAAATTAGTTATTTCGAGGGGGTCTCCTGCTGCCACTTCATTACGTAGAGGTCTCAAATGCATGTGCTTCTATGGAGTAACAACGGGGAATAGAAAAACTTCGTTATATCCAGGAATTCATTATATGGAGGTGAGTTATAAGCAGGTTTAACTGTAGTGGGCATTAGTGATGTCACTTGGGCGAGCAATCAGATTGGCTACTTGCATTACGTCATTGGGAATGTTTAAAACATGCCGCTACATTAAGCTTATGTTTAATAGCATACCTATGCATTGTAATTTGTGTACTCATAACAGTAAGTACACAAATACAACGTATACATTTCTTAAACCTATGGCCCACTTCCACCTGAGAATGCAGATCGTCTACTACACCTCTGGCAATGGCAACTGATGGGACGCGGAGGAGGTTCTCACATGAAAATAGAAGCAGCGATGTCTCCTTTGGTGGCAGCAACATGAATGGTACTACCACTGTATTACGCTCGTCTTGGACTGCAGGTGTGTGCAAGGAGTAAACTGCAGCTACTACACCCTGTAGAAGACGTGAGCACTGAAAATCAATGTCAACCCCAACTTCCTTGGTCAACACAGCAATCGCCTGCAGTTTTGAAAAGAGGCACTGTTAGCAGTAACCGCAGCTTACACATTTGTCAGAGAGCAAAGATTTGTTTATAATTTGCCCCAAATGGTAGCATAAAGATATCCTAACAAGCCAAAATCCAGAAAAGAAGCGTTACGAAGAAGCCTACACGTTGTATTTGTGTAGGCAATTGAACGTGCCTTATAGGCATGTCAATGTCTGTCAGAGAGCCACCATCTTGAGTTGGGCTTTGATGTAGGGGTACTGTCTCCGCCTCCCACATAGGTTTGGGCTCGATTCCCAATGTCGGTGTACTTTTTCTTTTTTTTTTTTTTTGTTATAGATAGTCATCTCACCTCATTCACTAGTTAGCGTCAGCATTATTTTTCCGCTGATGGCTACAAAGAAATTTTACCAGCAATTGTTAACGCATGTATTTTAATATATGTGCATGTTATCAGCAATTATCAAATCAAAAAATTTTGAGGGCGCTTAAGCTTCGCCTTTAAGATTGGAATGCGATAGCTTCAAAGATCCCTGACTGCTTCTCTCTCTTCCCAGCAACCACAGCTTTCTTTCTCTCCACCTTCGCTTCCGCACATGATGGCTGCACGGAGGCGAGCGCCATCTGGATGATGTTGCAAGGAACAGAGCAGGCTGTGCCGCTCTATGAATGGTAGAAACGCTGGAAAGGGGTTTTTGCGAGTTTCCGCATAACAGAATTATGTTTTCGCATATATCCGATGCTATCTTGTCTGTAGTTTGTTTTAAGTTGTACTTCACAATTTTTTTTTTGACGCATTTTACTTTGAGAAATTTCATTAATTCAGTATCGCCTCTGCGCCACGCGGAGGGCCTGCGTGGTTGTGGTTCGGAATGATTTCTCGCCAAACGACAGTTGGTGCCTACACTGGATTTTTTGCGACATGGGGCCTTTAACACTGTCTCATTAATAGTGGAAGTAGTGTACATTGTGTATACGCTCCCGGCAATGCGGCAAACGTCCACGGCGGCATCAGTCTCTTTTCGCTTCATGTAGTGCAAGACATAGAACATAGCGTGTAGTGCCACATCTCCATTCGCTGCGCGAAATTAGTCTTGAAATTTCGCTCCATGGAATCCACGCCTAATGATAAATACTGCATAGGAAAAGACACGGGAACAGGCTCGGTTTAAATCAACCGGAAGTAGACAATACTTGCGAAGGTGGGACATAGTGATGGCCACATGGTGTAAAGGTTGAGGGGGGGAGGGGAATGCCATGGCTTGAGGGGAGGGTAATGTTTAATTATAGTGCGCTGACACGAAATTCTAGTTCAAAAGTATTCATTGAGAGATGCCTTCTGTGTCTAGGCATTCAACAAAAACTGTTTCAGGGACCATTTAGTCTTGTGACTGTACATCTGAATACTACTGTTTCAGTACCTTGCAACACTGTGGAAGATACAGGCTTCGACCAATCAGGAGGGTGAACACACCTTACAGGTGTCCCTCGGCACCCTGTCGTCTGCTAGCTGCGAGCACTGCAGTGCAGGCGGTGACAGCATTTACGAACACTGTGCAGTGAGATCAGTTAGAGCGAATATCAATTTTTTTGTCGCTGCTATCGCAATGACACAGAAAAGGCATGTATCTTCAAGATAGAACAAAGGAGAGTTGCGGAGACAGCAGAAGCAAAGGATTCAGAAGGAGCACTTGGCGAGTGTGTCGCATGAGATGGTGGCGCCATCTCTTTGCCTCTCTTGTAACATCCACTTGTACATGGTGTGCTCACTGACATTCTTAAGTACAGTTGTTTTCTTTGAGTTCGTGCACCTTTACTGCACTCCTTCCGCACTGTTCCAAGTGTGTTCAACGCTAACTTCTTCATTCCTTTTGTGTATTAGAGCAGTTTGAAACAATACCACACAAGTCTGCGTACTCCATTTTTGTGAAGGACGAAGCACTACCCGAGAGGGAGTCCGTGATTTTGTGGCTGTGCTGTACACATGTGAATTTACCCAGTGTCAAAGCAATTAAATTGTTTCTACTTTTTAAATCCAAATTAATGACTATACGGCAGCATTGCATTGATTTTTTTTGGTTCCTTGCATGTTTTCATTCAAGAAATTGGAGCTCTATTTTAGTATTATAGCCTCAATAAATTTTATTAAACAAATGAAGCAAAATCACGCAATAAGCTGCAGCTGCGACCTGCAGAGAAACTTCCAAGTTAAGACCTGCTGAAAAGACCAATTCTCAAGGCTATAATCAAGTTTCTGAACTTTGGCACTACGTCTCACTGTGCATGCATCTGTGCTTGCAGGCCTCGTAGGTTTGGCTCTGCTGGAAAGTTTTACTTCTGGATAGCTGAGCAAACCAATTGTTAATTATAATATACTAAATTTTAAGTAAAACAACATTTCATGGTTTTCTTGGTATGAATGGGCATGGCCATATATAGAGGTGATCAAGTTCTTTTAATCTCCGTTAATGTAGAGAATTGTGTTTGCATTCTATGGAGTTAAGGCACTAGTGCCCCCTTCATAATCTACCATTAGAGGGCCCCCTCACCAGGCCACATAGCAAATTTTGGTTATATGCTGGAGGTTGTCCTCTAGGGAGCAATCTACAGCAAGAATTTTTTAGATTGGCTCATTAATAGCTGAAATAGAAATATTTGAAGTGCCAGGAGCCCATGATTTCAGGAGGTAACTTCACCGCCAACATACTCTCTCCACTTACCCGCTTCTAGCATCCGCAAGTGAAATTCCTTCCTTGTGTTCTCTTATATTGGAGCTGGAGGATCGCATGACGCGTACGTCACGGGCCCTGCCTTGGTTTTTCGTCGAGAATTGCCAGGGCCTGTCTAGAGATGACTCCTTTGGCAAAGGCTCGGACGGCTGCCCTAGAATTGCTGTGGATCCTGGATCTCTTTTGGTCTAAAAGGGCCAATGCGATGGCTACTTGTTCTGCAATGTTTGTTTGCGTGGTGTACGTGGAAGCCGAGTTGACGACTTCACCTTTGCCGTTCAGAAGGACTGCTGTGAAAGCTCGTCTATTGGGCATGAAAGCCGCGTCAACGAATGAGCATTCTTCAGCCCGATTTTGAGCTTTCTCTAGCAGGGCTTTGGCTCTGGTTTGCCTCCTGCCCACATTATGAATTGGGTGAACATTCCTTGGAACAGGCATGACTGTGATATTCTTCCGCGGATCTTTGGGAATTTCTGATTATTATCTATTGCTGCAATTGGTATACCAATTCGTTTGAGGATCTGTCTTCCTGATCACATGGTAGAGAGTCTAAAGAACTGGGCTCTTTCTTGTGCCTCGGCTATTTCCTCCAGTGTATTGTGCATTCCTAGTTGCATGAGTCTTTTGGTTTCCGTCTACATAGGTAGCCCACGAGCTACCTTGATTACCTTCCTTAACAATGCATTGAGTTTGTCTCTTTCGGATCTCTGCCACTCGCGTTAAAAAAAAAAAAAAAGCCGAGAAACGGGAAGAATTGAGAAATGAGAGTAGTGTTGAGCAGCACGCAATATTATTTGAATTAATACGTGTGGAAAAAAGTCGTAGTTTCGCCCGAAAGCCGAAGCATCGATTGCAATTGCAAATTAGTAGGCAGCTATACAAAGTAAGTAGTATACAAGTTTACAGGGACGATAAAACTACTAAACGCTCGCATATTAACTATTAACAAGCATAGTGTCAGCACGCACGGGCAAACATGAACACATCACACTCTATGAGCGCAGACACACGCTGTCAAATGCTGGCGTGAATATGCGCCACAGCAGCAGCGAACGAAGTGACCTTCCTACTGGTGTCTATCGCTTCCACGCAAACTGAGTGCCGCAAACACACAGCACGCACAAAGCTACGAGCCGCCGACGCACCTACACTGCGTAGAATCGGCCCCCAATGCAGATCCCCTTCAAGATACAGCCTACCCGACGCAGTTGATGCCAGAGTACAATGCCGTCCGCTCTCCCTCCCTCCCCCTCGCTTCCTCGCCGGTGCCTCGAGCAGGATGGAAGAAGGCGCTTCCTTCCTGCTTTTCTTGCGCGCGTGAGATTTGGCCGCTGTCGTCGGCTCCCCTCGCATGCTTTCACTCGCACATACAGCATACCTCGCGCAGCGACGGCGTTATCGCCCTTGGACTTTATACGCAACATCTATGCGCCAAAACCAATTTTAGGGCCCCAACACGTCATAGACACCATATTTAGATAGCAAATACAGCTCTCAAAGGCCATGCTTTTGCTGGCGGAAACCGAAAACACTTCACAGGTGTCGCCCCGGCACTTTCGGCAGCCAATTCCATCGTCAAGCCACCAAGGCAAGTGACATGAAAAGTCAAAATGGCCGCTCGGGCCGGCACAGGGTGGCAGTTTGCAATGCATGATGCGGGAATGGTCCCACATTTGCGACGCAACAGCAGGGTTACCAATGCATTGGGTCTTATGGGAGCTATGCCGGACCGGTCGAAAACGACTTAACAGCCGGGAAAACGCAGCACCCGGCAACATAACAGTGGTGTTCAACTGTAGCTTGTTTGAAGAGCAGCATGACATGCGATTATAACTGCATGCCGCCAATGTGTCCATCATTTCTGTTTCTGGATATACCGAGTGACATCTGGGAAAACTAGCAATATATGAAATGATATCAATGTGTGTGTGTCACATGCACAGATTAATTTTTTTTTCTCCACGAGATCTGCAATAGATGGAAATGTTTACCAAGCTTCTCGTACGAATGTACAAGTTATTCAGGTCTTTGAATGTAAATTTCAACTTGTTTTTTCGAAATACTTCGGGATGTGAAAAATCAGCTGCTCCCAAATGCCGAATTGCCTGCTCCAAAGTGCTCCAAAATGAACTTCCTGATGCTCCAAAAATTGCTCCAAATCAAGTCTGCAGTAGCATCACTGTGATCCTGATATAGCCTATTGGTTGTCTCATTTACAAGCTACTCAATTGACAAATCATCCAGTTAGGAATGGCATTACAAGTATCAAATAATGTAAGCCTTTTTTACCAAATGTATTTCATGCAACCTTTATATTTTGTTTAAAAATGGAAAAATATTTGGTATTCAGTTCTATATTTGAGGTGATTTTTCTCTAATATTCATATTCTAATTTCTGAATTGAATCAAACACCTCTAGTATTTTTGCTTTGTGAGGGTGTTTGTTGGCAGGCACGGTGTTTCTGCCAACAAGGCTGCCCAGGGATTGACTGTTTCAGAGCTCACTGCATCGAATCTGCCTGCCATCAGATCTTGCTGTCTGATCACTTTTATAAATAGGCAGAATGATGGGAACAAATTTTGTAATGTTTTGAGGGATCTATTTTATGCAGTGTGCTGTCTCAGTGACATAGGCTGTTCTTTTTTTTTTTATTAGTTCAGGAATGGTACGTGTGCTGATAGAACAGACATGCTGATTGCATTGAACATTGTAACATGTTGTTGTACTTCATGCAATTAACTTTTATGATATTCACCTGATCGGTGTTCATTATGCATAGTTTCTTCATGCAATAGGGATGTGTCTGTTCCATGTTGATAAACTTTATGAAGGGGTGGTCTTCATTGTAGCAAGTATTCACTTATATTTTTCAAGCTGTTTCCTATGAGATGCTCAACTTGAAATGATTGAGCGAAGTGTAGAATATTACTTGGTGTCGAGTTAAGTAGCTGTTGTGCTTATTTGCTTCAAAGGCATTCAAAGTTATTTGACAGTATTTACACGCTGTCTCCTCTCTGTGCTTCCATTCTGCTAGTAAGGGTGTTGCTTATGTTTTCATGGTGCACATTCAGTCCAGTTCAAATTTATTCCTGCTTAGGGTCTTGCATGTTTCGTGGTAAATTGTTTTCAAACACCTTCATATTTGACAGGTATAACATTTGCACTGATAGTCATTGAACTTTTCGTATACCACCAATTTTTGTACTTTTAACTTGTGTGTACTGGGTGTCCCAGCCAACTTTATGCCAAAGCACTTCGAAGGATGTGACCAAATGCATGTTGCTGGTAGTGTATGGAGGAAGTCGCACCCTTTTTTGTATTCTGCTTAATTGCATAATTAGTCGAGATTAATTAACCAACTTCACAAGTCTTAACTTTAGGGCAAAACTTCCAACGAGAAAGTTGTAGAGTGATCTAGAAAACGTTTAATTCAGCAGCTTCTAACGTCGTACTTGATACCCAAGTTTTTCTGCATCCTCTTTGATAACCTGTTAAATATGAAAATAAGCGTGGGACATGCCCGCTTGTGCCCCGCAATTGAAGTGCTCTTAAACGTGCCGCATGTGAACGAACAGCACATTTAGCCTCGTGTGCTGCCACTTAAAAAGCAACAGGGCAGTTACCCAGGCATTGGCATGATTTGCACCGGTGATGTGCTTCCCTGGCTGCAGTTCATGATAGCAATAAGCAGACCAGGCAGCGTACCAAGCTAAATGCGCTGTTCGTTCATATGCGGCATATTTGAGAGCACTGCAATTGCGGTGGGCAAAGGGGCAAGGTCACATGCTTTTTTTTATTTATTTTCATTATTTGCAGGCTTTCAGAGGATGCAGAAAAAAAATTATGGAAGTACGAAGTTAGGAGCTGCTGAATTAGATGTACTCTAGTAATTTCTCGATGGAATTTTTACCCTAAAGTTACTACTTGTGAAGCTAGTTAAATAATCTTGACTAATTATGCAATTACAAAAGAATAGTCAAAACAATGCAAAAGAATAGTCATGCAATACCAACATGCATTTGCATCCTCCTAGAGTGCTTCGGCATATTTTTAAACCTTGTGTAAAGTTGGCTAGGACACCCTGTATACAATGCCTGCTTTTACAACCATGTACAGTCAAACACCTTTATAATTAAGTGCTTGGGGCCTCCAAAATCATTCGTTACACAGGTCACTCCATTGTTAAGATCGCACACGGTGCCACTCGCAATAAAACCAGGACAGGATTATTAATTTGTTATATAGGTCATTTTGCTGTAGAGGCGTTTGTTGTAGAGGCACTGGACTGTATAAGAATTGTTACTTGCATATTACTGATCAAAATTCCATGTACCCAGAGAAATGCTGAAGCTGCTTCTACTGTACTCCTCTTATAAATGTAAGAGGAATCTCTTTATGTCTAAGTCTTTGTGATTATCTGCAGTGCATTGTGGCTCGCTGTGCTGAAAGAGAATCACGGCTGCTCTTTGAGGTACGGCGTATTATTTTGAACCTGGATACTGATGAGCTCGGCAACCCTTCACCTCTTGACAAGATTCCCTATTCACCTCCCCAAGCTTCGCATAAAGGACGCAGCATGCAGGAACAGATATGGAGGGAAATCAAAGGTGTGGCACTTTGTCCTTCTACAAACCAAAAACTTTGCATCATGCAATCCTGTCAAAGAATTTTAGGATAAAGATTGGTTTTTGGTTTAAACCGAAGAAGTTATGCTGAAATTTTTTTCAGGAATTCAATTTTAACTGTAAAGGGTCAGTGAACACAACTTTACTAAAGAGCTGACACGGTGATCAAAGTTTTGCTGCAAGCTTACATGCGCTTCAAAGCAAGGGGTTTGGCGAGGTCGAGGTCACTGTGGGGGTATGACTTTTGAACGCACTGGACTGAAATATGTGAATATGTGAACTGCAATATGTGCGTAAACTAGTTTCAATGTTAATTTGCAAGTTTGTTAATTAGTCGAATATTCATTTTTAGGGGTGTGCAAATATCCGAATAACGAATCGAATAGGGTCCTAATCAATTCAGCCTTTGAATCGAATAGCCACTATTTGAACTGTGAATATTATCTAATACTTTTCGAATATTTAAGACTGTCAACTGCGGCCAATTAGACATAAAATTGGAGTATAAGTATGGTAAATTTTCACCTAAGTGGGCATACTATATGCATAAAACATGAGAACCTGTGTAGTGGAGCAGGCTACCTCGCTTAGGTAGCCATACTTTACAGGCTATACAGTGATCATTCGCACTCGGAGTCCTTGGCATGCAAAGAAACTGCTTATTTGTGCCTAATGCTTCATTTGTGCTTTTAATGAATGCTCCATAATTTACTATCTAATGACAGAAACTTGCTAACTTTAGGAATATTGAAATGTGAACATTGTTTTGTATTAATTGTGATAACCGCTGTTCATTATTTGAAAACTATTCTATGTTCGATTCGATTCTCTTCAAGCACTATTCGATTCGTATTTGATTCAGTCTCAAAAATCGCTATTCGCACGCTCCTATTCATTTCAATTTCTCGTGCAAATAATGCCTGTCTTTTAGGTTATCCAGCTCAAAAAGTGAATAGTGCTACATGCCACAAACTTTAAAAAATTTTTTAATTATAAAAGAAACCTTATGCTCGTCTGGTAATGCTGGCAGAGTGAACAGCCTTTCAAAAAGATACCGAGACAAGCAACATTGGAGTGCAGAAAAACGCAAGAGCAAATAAAGAAATTGTGAACAGCACACTTACTATTTTGGGGATAGTGCGACTGCCTCAGCTGCCGGTGCACAATGGCAAGAGTGGCTACACCCTCATCCTGAATAATTTAAGTCTAAGTGCACATTGGCAATGGAAGCACCCTGGAGTGGCCCTGAATTTGCTCCAGGCACACGTGTGCCAGCCTGTGTTTTTGACAAAGGCTGTACATAAATGCATGTCCCCATTTATCCACATCCTTTTATTTCTTAGCCCTTATTCTTGTTCCAGTAGTACATTTTGATCAGTATGTACAGTGTAGACCGCTTATAACGTAAGTCGCCGGAGTCGTGAATATCTGCACTATAAGCGGTACCGCACTATAACCAAAACGATTTTCAAGCCCTGCAGGTATGCATGTAGACCAAGCAGCCGCGCATACATGAGAATCGAAGCGTGCGACAGGGAGTTTTGCATCCGTTTAAATTTACGAACGTTGAAAGGTTAATGTCCAAGTACCCACGATCTTCGCATGAAGCAGACAAAGAAATAATTTTTTAAAAAATCTGTTTCGCCCGAAAGGTGAAGCATCAATTGCGATAGCAAATTAGTAGGGAGCTATAAGGAGTAGGGATAGTTGTTTTATCGGCTGCATAAACTTGACACATTTTCTTACTAACTGAATTAACAAGCGTGGTATCAACGAGCACAAGCAAACATGAATAGACTCGACCTCAGACAACCACTGTCAAAACGTGGGCGTGGGAAAACGCGGCCGCTTCAGTGAGCGAAGGTTCGTGCGGTCTATCGCTTGAACGGAAACTGAGTGGCGTAAGCACAGCGCATACAAAGGTCAGAGTCGTGTGGAGATCGCTTTCAAGATACGGTGCGCGCGACAACACTGACAGCCGGCACATGTGCGAACACATTTGTTGGCAGAGTAGAAGCCCCCCCCCCCCCCCCCTTCCTGTCCTCCCTCCCTCCCGTGCTGCCTTCCCGCTTTGCTCCTTTTTTGCTCCTTTGCGTGGGAGATAGCGTCGCCAGTTTCCCTTGCGCCCGATTGCAAGATATGCATTTGGTGCCGCAGCACAGCGTCGCCCACCCTCCCTCCCGTCCCCCCACAGCCTTTCGCGCGATGGAAGTCGCGTTTGCTCTTCGCTACAGTGGCTAGAATAGGCCTGTATCTCCGCTGTGCATTCGCTCTCCGTGACGGCGCGCGTCCCCCACGCTCTTTCACTCGCACATACGGCGCGCGGTGACAATGTTATCACCGTTGGACTCGTGCTCCTCCTCCGCATCGCCCTCGTTGATCTCCTCTCCCATGGGTGGGCGCACCTCGTTGAGAAGCGTGCTCGCTACCGCCCTTGTCGGCGAGATTTTCTTGCGGAAGTCGCATTATAACCGGTATTTCGTCTCGCATGGCTGCACTGTAAGCGGTATGTGTATACATGGAGCGCTATGGGAAAATTAACGGTAGTCTGAAAAGACCGTACTATATCCGGTCCTGCACTATAAGCGGTTACGTTATAAGTGCTCTATACTGTTCCATCTGTAAATTGAAACGTGAACGAGAAAAACTGATCAGAACACCTGTTATGCATAATACATTGCAGTTCGATGGGCAGTCTTTCCATTGCTAGTTTCTAAGCATGGTGAAGTCCCAGACGTACATTTCAGAGCCTAAATTAATCTATGGTTACAAATGCACACTAAACTGTAAATGCAACTATACTCTGTAGTCTTTCACTTGTTTGCATTTGAATTTGGACTGATAGTACAACCAACCTTCCCATCCTCAGTTCTAACACCATTGTGTGCTCAAGTTTGCTGACTATATATATAATTTCTAAGTGAGGTGATTTTCATGTAAATTACTTTGGCTAAAGCCATCACTATATTGGTTCATTTACAAAGGCACCATTGCATCACCAACAATTATAGCATTTCAAATTGTCATGTCTCACATTATTTGCAGCAGGTGACCAGCTTGCCATTTGCATACCTGCCAACTCCTCGAATTTTTTGTAAAGTTTATGAATATGGGCTCATCGTACGATTTTGCGAATATTACAGGATGTTTTGCAAAACATAAATTCAATTTGCTAAAAAGTTTAAAAGGTGTTGAAAGATGGGCCAGTTCAAGATTGCAAATAAGATATGCCCCCCAAATTTTTTTTAAATAAGGAAATTGTGATGGAACTACTTGCGCCGCCTTGTCGCAGCACAAGCCGTCATATTCTAGAAGGCTACTTAATTGGTTTAAGCAAGTTTATACAAACAAATTGCTGAAGCAAGCAAAATCTTTGTCGCCACTGTTGCTGAGAAAGTCGCTGTGATCTAAAGAAAAAATTTCTTTTAGTCTTTGCTGTGGCAAGTTTTCTACTGCTTCTGTGCGACATGTAACACTAAATCATCGTTAATAAAGTTCATATATTTGTCACAGAAGGTGTGTGCTCAAGGCGAACCTCATAAAAATAAAGACCATAAAAAGAACTTCATAAATACTTAACAAGTGTATAAAGCTATGGTAAAAGCACCACCGAGTAGAGCAACAAGTGTATTTTTTCTGAAAGTTTTTTTTTTTTTTTTTTTTTTTGCACCTGTTCTACTTCGTTGGTGCCACATGCACCATGCACCTCTCCCGTCGTCCAATCTGCCCCATAAATTTCAGGGCAAACCACCATATCAACCTACAGATGTTGCTGCATTCCGCGGAAAGTTTTTCAATTGACCATATTCAAAATAAAGTTTACACTTTAAAAGCAGCTCATGTTCTTTATGCAGTTCAGTTCACAAACCTAAGAACTGTGCTAGAAATAGAAGGGTAGTCGCACCTCTTATACTTTGCAGTGATGCTTCCTCGTTTACCCATCATCTTGGGCACAATAGTTGACATCTCCCCCTGTAGTGTTGCCCAAAAATTTAATGGGCATTTTGATAGTGCCCACTCGCAAATGTCTCTCAAAGCTTCCCTGTCGAATACCTTGCTGCTTTCACCCGACACCTCTCTTGAGTTGTCTCACTCCTTGTTCTACCCTCTGTAGTCTTCCAGAAGATCCTGGTATCTCATTTCAGGGCCATCCTGGAGCTATAAGGCACCAGACTAGGTGTTAAATATTTTTCTTGCTGATGCTGCTGTATTGTGCAAAAAAATGTGATGCCTGCAGTTTTAATATTTTCCTTATTGGCAGGCAGGCATGTCGCCAGAGCTTTAGTAGCAACTATAATTATCTTGTACAGGTCCTAATCCTCTACTTCAGTGCTGCTTCTTTCAACAAGTGTGTCAGATAAGTGCCAAAAAGTCACTTTATCAAGACATCCAAAATGAGTTCCTTTTAGTCGAAGATACTCCGAATAGTTTTTGCTGTTAGCGTCATCAGATTTGAATGTTATACTGAGCTTTGTGAACTATTTGTTACAAACATTTTGGTACCATTGTCTGCAGGTAAACACCTAGCTGTAAAAAGAGAAAAAAAAAAAGTTTAGGTATTTATTCTGCATATACAAAACCAATGGCTAGCGTGTAATTTGTGCTTAATTCTCTGAATGATGGCATGCCATCGTTTAGGTCCATTATCACCTATTGCCGAGGACAGTCTATTACCTTTACTCTTAAGCTCTGCCCATTCTGATCTGATTGGAAGCAAGGGAGCATGTTTTGGGTACTATAGTTTTGTCATTCTGTACAGCTGTTAAGAATTTTGTTTTTGTATTCATTTTCTGTAGACCTGTCGATAGTCTTTTGCATGTTTGTGAAGTGCTGTCAAAGTGTTTTAAGTTGCTTTACCATAGGTATCTTTTTTTTTAAATGCGAATATGTGCATCTGTTGTAGCGATAATAATTTGATTTCATTGTTTCCTGCATTGTTCCCTGCAATTCCTTTCTCATTTGTGCTTGCAGCTGCTAGCCAACAACAAGCTGCCGCCGCAGCAGCTGCTGCTGCGGCTGCTGCTGCTGCCAGGCAGCAGCAGCTCTTTTGGAGTGGTTTGCTGACTTGTAGTCCTTTTGTGAACCCTGCACCACGAATGGTCCCTGCTCCCTTGCACCACTACCAGCAGCAGCAGCAGCAGCAGCAGCAGCAGCAGCAGGCTGCCCTGCTCCCTCTGCTCTTGAGCCAGCTGTCACTGGGCTTTCGAGGACCGAGGCCACCCCCATTCGAGCCCTCTGTATTATGCTCCCATGCTGGCCACTCTGTATGCAATGCTGCTTCAGACAGGCTGCCAAGTCCAGACCACGGTGACTCATGTGGGCACAGTGGGAGTACTCGTTCCTGCTCCAGTTCGCAAGAAAGCCCCATGGACAGTGGCTATGGTATTGTGCCAGCTACTGCCTATTATTCCCTGGTGTCAGTCCCTCTTGTATGTGTGATCTAGCTTTGCCTTGTCTACCTTTGTTTCCCCTTCAGGCTCTGTCCTAGACTGACACACTAAGCTGCCTAGCTGTGGTTAGTCAATGTAGAGGTGTGAGGCATAGTTGGTATGCATAACCATGCACCTAATTGTCACAGGTTCCATGATTAGCTACTGCACCATTGCTAAAACAGGAAGAGTGAGAACGCTATAGCATATTCCTTTATGCAGCATTGTCCATGAAAACGGACACTTACCATATGATAAATATCGCAATAGAAAAGCTGTTTTCTATCGCTTTGCAAGGTAAAAACATTACACATTTGATTCAACACTGGCATTCCTGTACTTATTACTGCGTATGGTGCACATGCCCTATCTGCTTTGTGCTGTCTCTAGTCATTGCTTTGCATTTATAAAGTGCATTTGAAATTTCAGTATATCAAGCCAGATCGCCTAAAATTTTTGCTGTGTATAAATTCATGCAGTTATGAGCAATCGCGGATACAATGAAGCATTCATCTGCTCGCTTACAATGTCAGCAAGGCAATATAAAACTGGAGAGGGTGCGTGCATAACACTTGACATGTGGAGAGAAATTATAGGCTCACAAAGCCCATTCTAGGTTTCGAGGTTTCACAGCACATGCAAAGAAATTCCAGCCTCATATGTATAAACTGGAAGACTAGTGTTGGAAATCTGTCAGTTACTTGATTCTTGAAGACCACTGTTGCACATACATGGGCATCCGGATGGGGGGGGGGGGGCAAGAGGCCAGCTGCACCCCCCCCCCTGGATATTTGGACAACAATTTTTTTTGCTCGAGCTAAAAAGTTTATTAGCACACTCGGGTTCCTCATATCCGTAGAAGTGCCAATCAGAATTGCGAGCAAACTTTGCACTCTGCACACTATGACGTAATCTTGCTGGTGATGGCACAGCAGTGAAAGAATGACATGCTGAAGATAGAAAACCTCAAGCATTCCTCTCAGAATTGTTCGCTATCTTGAACTTCGAGATTTACGCAGTATTATCGCGAGAACTTCTGCTTTCTCATAAATTGCCGGCTACATGGAGAAAAAAGTCTAGACCGCCACACTTGGTAAGAAATGCGACACCTTCCCGTGGCGTCACATTTGCTTGTAGACACTCCTTGCCGAAATGACGAAATTTCGACCACCCCGCCACCCAAACCAAGCCTAAATCCGCCCCTCAAAAAGCTTGTACGCTTGTAGTGCACCGAAAGCAAAGGCCAGTAGTGTCATTGTGCGATCCATTTCAACGAATTAAGATAGGACCACATAATTATTTCGGTCCCAGATAAATGCAACCGCAACTAAATTTTGTGTATGCCTACCTATTAAAATAGGATAGTCAATTAAATAAGCTTTTTTAATAATGGAAGAGTGTAATTCATAGGAGTCTATGCTTTGCTTCATTTTCTGGTTATAAAAACGATTGTCAAGTGCTTCAGACGTATTTATACAGTGTAAACACCCAGAGAGCTACACTGCCATGAAAACGGCTGCAGTGCGTCTGCGGTATGATTTGCCAGAGAAGAGGGAAGGAGGCAAAGTTTTTTTCTCGTATATAAAGTGTTCGAGAGAAACACCGAAAATGGAGTCCTGCGTGCTTTTTCCGTACTGTAATGAAAACAGGTATAAAGTAATGCCGCAACTAGGCTTCGGAGAGAACGAGTAAAAGCATATGAAATCCATGGACTTCCATTCTGTGCATGACCACATTACTGAGCTGCAACGTATTTTTCGTGGCCACTGAACAAACACTGTAGAGGATTTCTCTGACATCATGAATGCAGCAAGGGAGGCAGCCAATCACTTAAATGTGCTGATATCTGTACCAAGACAAGTCTCTCGTCAGGCCCACCGAGACAACGATGGGATTCAGTCGCCGGAGGAATACTACCATGTGGCAATATATCTGCCGCACTTGGACTCTCTCACTGCTTCTTTAGCTCGCCGCTTTTCTGAAAACAATGAGAGGAGCTTCAAACTTCTCCAGCTGCATCAATCAAAAATGAATGAAGCGCTTGAGCCGCATTGAGTTCGCTGCCCTCGCCTAAGAACTCCAATGCTTTTACGGCATCGACAACTTCAAGGAAGGGGCCATCTCTTGGTACAAGATGTGGTGCAACAAAACTGGGGGTCTACAGAAATGACTTACTGCGAGCTTCTACATCAGGCCAAGACATTCTTCCCCGGTGTTGCAAAAGTCATTGAGGTGGCTTTGCCAGTTACTACCTGTACGGTCGAACGCTCCTTCAGTACAATGAGGAGAGTGAAAACCTGACTACGCTCAACTATGACAAACGACAGGCTGGACGGCCTTTGTATGATGAGTGTGCACCGAGAGCGTGTAATGAAGCACAGAAATGACTTCATCACCCGTGTCATCGCGCAATTCACCCAGAAAAATTTGAGGCGTCTGCAGTTGCTGTTCAAGGAAGACTGACTGAGTGACTGTAGTTGCTTATTTGTGAACATATTGTGCTGTGTGCTGGTCATCAATTCGGGTGAGTCGAGAACCCTCATGCAGGAAGACTGACTCTTCTCCACGAAGTGATAGTATCTTTTTGCATTTTTTAATTATTAACGAATGCACAATTCAAATTAAACTCCAATGTATCTCTCCAAGCCACACGTTAATTTGCTGTTTGTAATTTTTTTTATGTGTATTTTACATATTTATTTATAAATTTACTCCGCAAATAGTGCCTTTTTGCTGCAAAAATACCACTGCCCCCCCCCCCCCCCCCTTCGGTGCCAACAACCAACTGGGGCCCCCCCTTGCGAAAAATTCTGCGGACACCCTTGTGCACATATGCAGGACAAGGGGTCTTCGTTCATGTTCGCATACGGGCCTCTACCAATGGCACTCTACCAATTCCACTCACAACTGGAAGTGGGGGAAGACTTCTGCGCACGGGTTGCTGGGGCGATGGTCATCATTAATGACGCAACTCTGAGTTTTGTCCCTGAGGTACGTGCACCTGAAACGGACATGCCATTTTCACTTGAGGAGCTTTATGCTGCATTGGCGACCGGCAGGAATTCTTCATTACTGGGACCACATGGCATCACGTACGCTGTCCTATGCTACCTTGGATATCGTGCACATGAGCTGCTGAATTACAAGTCGTGGCATAACGTTGTCATTCCTAAACAATGGAAATCGAGCCACTTGAGCTCTATTAACAGCGGAGCTGTTTAAGCCAGCCGTAATGTGTGCTGCCTGCCACTGCATTGCCTAGCAACCACCTCGCAGAGCATCGTGCGCTAGTGCTCTGGAAAGAGAAAGAGAAAATGAGAGTGAGAGTGCGCGCATCGCGAGCTATGCTCGGGAGAGAGAAGCAAGCACGTCGCGGAGCGTCGCGCGCTATGCTCGGGAGAGACAAGCAAGCACCACGCAGGAGCGTCGCGTGCTATGCTCATCGCGGAGCGTCTTGGAGCCCCATATTGTTCAACCTCGACCTGGTAGGACTTGTCGAGTACAGTAGAACCTTGTTCATACCATACGTTTTCGAAAAAAGAAATGCAAGAAAACATACTAATCGGGAATATGTATAATCGGAATTCACTAAAATATTTGGCAGACAACTGTAGATGACATCTGTGATGTGAAGCGTTGCACAAATTATTACGGCACAAGATGCCAACGTGTGTCGAGCTGGTGGGGCTCGAGCGGCCCAAGACACACTGTTTTTTTCCTATTGCGTAATGTTTAAAGACAACAATGGGAAGCCCAAACAAAATCGAGCTGGTGAGTGACTCCAGAATATGATACCACCAAAGTGAAACGCTCACTTTGCACTGCCTGCAGCAGGGAAAGGTGGCACATGTGGTTTATCACCTATTAAAAGCAAGCATTACGCTTCCAACTGCACCACGCCACATGAGTTGGGAAACGATGAAAATGCTTATCGGAATAGGGTTGGTGGCGATAGCTATGAATGCTCACATGCGAGGACCTGCAAGGTTTGTTGCGACCAGAAGAGGAAAGTGAATTGATGCCAGCATTTTCACATGGCACAGGTGGGCGAGTACTGCAGGGAAGCTGCCGTGGCAGGCACCTATGCTCTTCATTGCGCGTGCCTCACGCCTTTCCTTGTTCACATGGGATCTAGCAACCGTATAATATACCGTACAATTGCGGCTTGGTGACATACTGAAAGATCGTGCTTTTCAGAAATCTATTAAATGGTAGAATACCAGCGTAACGGTATTTGGTCATTTTTTTGTTATCAATTGCGAATGTTGGCTCTGGGAAATCATCCGAAACAGGATCGTATCGACGAAGTTCTACTTTAGTTACTGCGGACAGCTCGTATCTCAATATACAAATGTGCTATATATATATATATATATATATATATATATATAATGTGGGCCTCTGCGATGATTCGCGCTCGGGTATGGGCCAGGCTGCAGTGAGCAGCAGCCACAAGCGAGTCTTATCTCCAAGGACAAGGCCTCGGTGTGTCTACGAAAACCTGCATAATGGTTGCCTTTACATGCAAACCTATGTCATCGTATTCTATTTCGATCAACGAACAACCTGTGTCCTATTTTAAGACTCGTCGCTTATTAGGCATTGTGATTGACCACAACCTCTCATGGAGACCCCACTGTATCTACCTGGAGTTATCTGCCACTGCTCAGGTGTTCAAATTCCTCTGTGGAAAATCTTGGCGTACACCTTTGCATCATTGCAGCATCTGTATGCGGCACTGGGACTCCTATAGTACAATTTGCCAGTCTCGTCAGATACATGCAAAACGAACATTCGCACTCTGGAGAATATATAGACAAGCCCTACACAGGTGCTTGGGACTACGATCCACCTCAACACCAGCAAAATTATGATTAAGAGTCTGATCTAGGCACACGTTGCTGTTGACTTTGAGCGCACGTTTGCCATCTTTCAAGGATTACTGATGATCACTTGGCTTCCTTGCCAGTAGAGAGAACTCAAGCGACCTTTTTGCAAGTGATTAGTGCTCATCAAGACTGTTTACCGTCAACTTATACACCAGTGGCGAAAGCTTCATTTATTCTGCAGTGCATAAATGAGTCGCAAGTAAACCTAGCTATTCCCAGAATTAAAGAAAGCCATTAATTTGTCCCTGGCTCTGAAACAGCTGGCACTGCTATTACTGCACCAGACGTAAAGACCACATGCATATTTATACTGATGGTTCGACCTCGCCTACCAGCTCAACAGTAGCTTTTTGGTTGCTAATAAGTTCAAGATATTGCTCATAGCGATATCTATGATGCAGAAGTTGCTGCCGTCCTTGCCACTTTGAACTATATCGCCAATGAACTGTCACAGAAATAAGTTTGTTTTGTGATTTCAAAGCAGCTCTTCACAGCTTCCAGTCTGCTTTCGTCCTTGGAACATTTGAGCGGATGGTATTTGACATTAGAGAAATACATCATGCTCTGGAGGCAGGGCACGACATCTTTTAGCGGCTTCCAGATGACAGTGGCACTGTCAGCAACAACTTTCCCGACAAGGCTACTCAGTCTGCCCACAAAGACACCCAGACGCTTCCATACCTTTCGCGAGTACGGACGCTGCCAGGAAAATTTGTCTGCTTGCTGCAAGCAGACAAATTTTCTGGAGTTCCTTCAAGCTTTTCCCACTGCAAAGAAATGTTGCTGTACCACTTATGGCTGGGAGTGGCATTTACAAACTCTTATCATGTTGGAATGGCTGATAGCCCGTTATGAACCTTGTAGGTGTGAAGAAACCATTGAGCACCTGTTGTGTATCTGTCCTCGCTACAACGTCCAATGTGTCTCTCTCCAGACAACTTTAAACTGATTGGACTTGTGACAATTTTCTGAGTCAGATACTGGGTGTGGCAACATCTGTCGCTGGCACAAAAGACTGTCCATAAACTCGTGCAATTGAAGTGAAACTATCTGAGTGACCCTTTATAGTCCTCCTTTGCAGCCTCCCGTATGCATGGTCTAGTATAGGGCAGTAAACCGAATACTCATCTGGTCGACATCCCTGCCTCTCCTCTCCCTGCTTTTTCTCGTCGCTATTTCCAAGGGAAGACCGTAAAAAATTAATTTCAGCAGTCACCCTAGTGAAATGCAAGCAGAATTAGAGCATGTGTAGCTTGGTGAGCCCCTTGTGTGCCTGGTAAAATCAAAACTTGTAATTATAATATAGTTGCCTCACATCACTGAATCATGAATGTGTGCTGTTCCTATTTTCATAGGAGCTGTGCAGGTATGTAAATAAGCTAGAGGGTTCAAACATTGCAGGTAGCGACTAGAGCATGTCAGTCTGTTCAAGGAGCTGACTAAATACCAGACACATTCCACATCTTTCAATAAAGATGGTTGTAGGACTTACTTTAAGGTTTCTGGTAAAACTCTAAAACCTTTTAACATTGCAGTGAACTGTGGTAGAGTGGACGGGCACTGCAGCCAAAGCTAAAAATAAAAATGCCTTGGTTTCTGACAGTCTTCACATGAACTTTTGCTGTATTGAAGGGTCTTTGTGAAAACTACAGCATAGCCTAAAAATTGCAGTTGAATATTGCCTTTAGTGGTTCGCTCTTTACAGCTGATGCTGTTCTTTATGAATGCCTAGCAAGAGTTTGTGTAGAACTGCTAGCGTTTACACACTTCTTTCCCCACTGGAACTTCATTTCCTTTCATGATTCATTTATATGCAACTACTTCCCTGTTCTGCTGCCATCCAATCATGGGCACATTCTTCTGGTCCTTCTGTGTCGGTTTCCTGTGCAGTTCTCTTTTGATAATTGCTGCTTTACTCGCCTATGCTTTCTTCATTCACCTTAATATTTTGTGCAATCTCTGGATGTTTTTGGTTTTCTTGTTTTTTTTTTTAATGTTGGGGGGGGGGGGGGGGATGTACATCTGAATGCTGGACATAATGTATAGCCGAGGCAGTCTCTCTTAGTAGTTCAGATTTGATTTATTCATTTTGCTGGGCAATTGTCTCAAATGTACTCTTCAAGCATCCATACATCTTGCTACAAACAGATATGCAAGTTTTGGATACTGCTCACTTGCTACCTTGAAGACCTTTGTCATCGGGCTGGTTGCTGCATGATGACACAAGCATGGCTGCTAGATTTGGCAGCAAGCAAACATGCCCATCTAGTTTGTCTCATGTTCCAACTGTCAAGGGCCAAAATTATTGATAGTTAAAACCGATATAACGAACTTCAATATAATGAAATTCTCAATGTAATGCAGTTTTTAACCTCAATACAACGAATTTTGCTTGTATGAGATTTCAAAATAATGCAACTTCACTGCCGCCGGGAGTAAGTTGGTGCGCGTATCAGCCGTGGCTGCACATGGCTGAGCGCATCTGCAGCTGTGCACCCTGCTTTAGAGGTAATCTGCCACGTATGCAAAGGGTGGACGCGGCATTATGTCACCTGTCTTCCTGCGCGTTTAGTATTGGAGGTTGCATAATCTCGAGTTTAGGTGACCCGTTGGAGCGAGAGGCAGATGAAGCATTCGCTTCCTGCGGCCGGCGCTTTTCATGATTGCATCATATAGTGTTGTCCCAGTGTGGGTGATGCTGTCAGCTGCGGGGGCAGAGTGCACGCGAAAACGTGGCTGGCTTCACTTAATTCGTACCGCTGATGTGAAGATATCGTAGACATGGCATAAGATTTATCATTCAAATTTGCTTTTTTCGATTGTCCGATAATTCGCAAAATTCTGCGGCCCCTTTCTGTGTAAGAAAAATTGATCAGCGAATGTACTTATTTGCATAAAAAATTAAATTTGAATACAACGAAATTTCGATATTACGAAGCAAATTGCCGATTTTACCGATTTGCTTATACCGAGGTTTAACTATACAACCAAGTTCAGTTCAAGGCCCATTGTTCAAGGTATAGCCACAGCGAACTTAATGTTCTTTTGTTTTGAGCTTGAACTGGTGAAGTTACTGTAAAAGCATAATTGGCTACCTGAAACAGTACCCGCCATGGTAGCTTAGTGGCTATGGTGTTGTGCTGCTGAGGTCAAGATCGTGGATTCGATTATGGCTGTGATGACCACACGTCATTGGGGGCGCAATGCAAAAACTCTCGTATACTTAGATTTAGGTGCACATTAAAGAACTGTGCACATTAAAGAACAGGTAGGTCAAAACTTATCCAGAGTCTCCCACTAAGACGTGTCTCATAATCAGATCGTGGTTTTGCCATGTAAAACCCGAGAAATGAATTTCTATTTTTTTTTACCTAGAACAGTGTATGGGTGAAAATAGGCACGACTAATTCTTGGTGTATGAACAAAATGCAAATGGATTGGTATACAACCAGTTTGTATTCTCCTCGTAATGTCATTAAAGCTTTTGAATAATCTATCGCACTTGATGCTGATGCACCTGTACAAATGTTAAGTATGGATGGAAAGAAGGCAGTGTTCTACCCTTAGCGTGAGAAGACTAGGATACATCAACGGCAGTTTATTCTGCACAGCTTGAATGATTGGACCACCAGTTTTCTGCCCATGATTTTTCCACAAAGTTGACCATGCCCTGCTGCGAAAGCTTTCATGTGTACAGTCTTTTTCCAAAGTTGTGCAAACTGCTGCTGTGATAGAAGGGATTGTGAAAATTCCCAGGGATAGGACACTTGTCATTGCTTTTGCAAAAACTGAAAATTGTGCTAAAACAAGGGTTGATAGGTTACTTTTTGGTATGGGTTAACTTGTGATATTATGGTGTAATTTTGCCATAGTATGCCTCCAGTGCCACTGTAAAGTTGTGCCACCCTTAGCATTTCAGCTTTTATTCTAGCTTTTGTTGAGCCATTACGGTTATTGCAGGATTTGGCTCAAGTGATGAGGGGCACCAGCATTGCAACTCTGATGGAGCTTGTTACTTGTGGGAGGACTCCACAAATAGAGAAGCGGAAGATTCTTGGAAGAAAACCCTCAGTCATGGTTCATCGACACCTCTCCCCCAAGGACACGACTGCTCACCAAGGGAATCGTAAGCGTTTTATCTCTAGTGTAAACAAAATCCTGTAGAACTTGTCTCGCAATGAATGTCGACGTTAATGCAATTGGAATTGAAGCAGCGTAGTGACACACCATATTTCCACCGCCGAAATGTGTCATGCATGAGACTTGTATGTAGCCGGGCTCCTCTCTCACACTAGCCTGTGGACAGGCTGTGGCATCTAGTGGCACCGCTGCGAAGTCCATGTGTGAATATATCATCAGCCTATATGTATGTCCACTGCAGGACGAAGGCCTGAATATATATATTCAGACAAAATTATTTTGTATATATCACACAGGTTCTATTCTGCGCACTGGAAAATTTTGAAAGGATTTCTTTGCTCATTGAAGAGTGGCGCATACCCAGCAGCACATGTTGGCATTGGAGGGTCATTGAAATGTGGCGCATACTCAGTGGTGCAAACCCAGTGAATCAAGTTGACAGCAACTCGATGTTCTACCCGTTTGACCATAGACTAGCCAGTGACCCAAGTTAAAGTGGCGGTCCCATTCCAGCGGCACGCACTCCGCATTTTAGTCAGTTTGCGGACGCACTGTGCTTTCTGTGATAATTAGACGGATGTGAACTATATTGCATTACAAAGCTTACTTTCTGCGCTTTCCAGTGACACCTAGTCTTACCCCTGTATTCATAGATGCATCTTAACTTGAAGCCCATGCTTGACTTGATTTATGTGATGCCTGTCATGAACGTGCCCAAGACGCTCACTGTGTTTCCTTCGGCGCGTTTACGACAGGCATCATTTAAATCAAGTCAAGGAAAGGCTTCAAGTTACAATACATTTATGAATACGGGGGTTATCGTCTAGCTTCAAGCGTTACCTGAGGGCAATCAAATGTTCAGTGGGAGCAAAAAACAGTGTTTTTGTTGTTGTACTAGCCTTCGCTGTACTGAGTTTCCGGAAAATCTGTTCAACATAACAAAATGAAGTTTTCTGTGCATTTATATGAAATGTTATACAAGGTTTCTATGAAGAGATATTGTGTGTAAAGCACTTAGAAATTTATATAGACTCCAATAAAAATGGGCAATACAACAAAAGTTTAGCAATGAATATATATATATTTTTTTCTTTTCAATGCAAAACAATACTTAGTGGGTTTTCTAGGCTACAGTGTACTTATCGTCTATGCAAAGTTTTGTGTTCTGATGAACAGTTCGTGGGCTATTATTACTTCAAATTGGCAATTTATGGCTCTACTTGGTCACGCATTACTGAAGGAGGGACAAAACTAATCAAGTTGATACTCTGCACTTTTCAATAATCAAGCAGCAAGCCCTTCTGATTCGGTGAGGAGCAAATTGGGGAATCTACAGCAGAGCAGTGAATTAATCTAATTCTTCTGCTGGCCATGTCCATGCAAATTTACATTCTTTTTCATGTACATGCTAATCCACAACGAGTGTTGCACATTAGTAGTGTCTTGTAATTACTAGCACTTACGAGTTTTTTACTAAGCAGTGCTTGACATAAGATTTCCAATGAATAATAAATCTCGCAGGCGTTTTTTGGTGGGGGTGCCATCTGTGCAAAAAAAATGTCGAAACTGTTTCACGTCAGTTCCAATATTTGGCAAATGTGCTTTGTAATGTTTAGTGGTGCCAAACACAGGGTGCGCACAGGTCCTTGAAATCCTTAAAAACCCTTGAAATTGAAAGTTCCGTTTTCAAGGCCTTGAAAGTCCTGGAATTTCTTTTCCATCCTTGAGAACCCTTGAATTCTTGGGGTTTTCATGGGGTCTGACAGTGCAACTACATTATATGGGGGTTGAGGGTGGTCCCGGCAAACTTTATTGCTTTTTGCAACGCCGGTACTGCGAAGTCAAACTTCCTGCGCGAGAAAGAGGCGAGTGCACGAGTGCCACGCAATTTTTTTCCCCCTCTGGCTTGCTTCGACTTCGGGGTTGGCCAAAAGCTACAAGGCCACAATGAGGCTAGAGCGTCTCGACCTCCTCGGAAAAAATACAAGTTGTGCCATCATGCTTATTTGTAACGAAAAAGCAGTTACATGAATTTTAAAAGTTGAATTTGGTAGTATTTCATTTTTTGGGGGGGTTCGCCATGAGCTGGATTTCTTGGCAACCCACTAAAAACAGGTACAGCCTCATAGCCTGAGCGTTGTCTCTTGGCCACATTGTGCTGTGTTTATCTGTGCGTGCTCACTCCGGTTGTAGTGCGTATAGTTCAGAATAATGCCTGGGAAATGTAAATTCCTAAGTGGGGCTTGGCTCAGCAACGACAATTACAAACTTTGGGTTGCGCCGGATACATCAGACCCCCACCGCGCGAAATGCAAATCCTGCAGAAAGACCTTCGACATCGCTTCTATGGGCGAATCTTCTCTCAGAAGCCACACGAAAAGTGCAAAGCACTGTGGAATTGTGCAAATGGCAGCTGGAAACTCTATACAGAACTACCTGGCACCAAGCTCAAGAGAGCGGTTCACTGGGTTGGCTCCATCGCAGGCGACTCATCTAAACAGCACCTGCAAGTCACACAAGGTGGTTACCGATGCAGAAATTCTGTGGACAATGAAAGTGCTTACCTCCCACTACTCATACAGATCATCCGCACAAACCAGCGACTTGTTCAAGCGGATGTTTCTCGACAGTGACGTGGCTAAATCGTTTTCCTGTGGAGAAAAAAAAAATGCACGTATGTTGCGTGCCATGGGCTCAGGCCATTTTTTTTTTCTTTTTGTCCTTGCAACAAGAGGCACAGAAGTCCTGACTATAATGTCATGCTTTTTGACAAATCAGCGAAGGACTTCCTGCAAGAGAAGCAAATGGACGTGCATCTGCACTATTGGGACTCGTCACACAACGTTGCCACCAGAAATTACACATCCGCTTTTATGGGGCATTCCACGGCAGAGGACATTCAGGAAATTGGAGCCTTTGCCACTAGGCAAGGTTCTTCAGATCTCGATAGATGGGCCGAACGTTAACCTGAAGTTCTTCAGGAATATGCAAGTGCACTTGCAGGAAAATCATCAGGTCCAATTTGTTGACTTGGGGACTTGTGGCCTTCATACCATCCACAATGCCCACAGGGCAGGGGTAGGAGCCAACAAGTGGGGCATCGACATTCTGCTGTCAAGCCTGAGTGCACTCTTCTGAGACTCACCAACACGAACGGAAGATTTTTCAACTGTGACTACAGCTTGTGTCTCATCAATGGGTGGAAAACACAATTGTCATTAAAAGAGCTTTGCTTCCTTGGAATGACATAAAGAAATATGTGGAGTCTGCGAGGAGTAAGCAGGTGAGCTTACCAAAGTGTGCATCGTTTGAAAATGTGTACAGCTTTTGTCGCGATTCCTTGACGCTGGCACAACTGAACTTCGCTCTCAGTGTTGCTTCCATTCTTCAGCCATTCTTGAGACTACCAATCTGACTAGCCAATGTTCTTCTTTCTTGCTAGAGACCTTGAGAGTGTTGTGCGTAAGCTCCTTGTGAAATTCATGAAGGCTTCAGTGTTGTCTTCATTAGCAGGGATTGGTGGTTTGCTCAGGGTAGACCTTGACAACCCTGATAACCACACTCCGTTTCAAAAAGTGGATATCGGCCCCAAATGTGAACAAGCACTGAAATATTCAAGGGCAAGTGCAAAGGCTACATTTGAATTCAGAATGGAGTGTAAACTATTTTTTGGCAGCTGTGACCAAGAAAATACTGGAACAAAGTCCCCGTAAATCATCAATAGTTGGAAACCTGACATCTCTAGACCCCTGGCTCATGTGCTCGAAGTTGGATCAGTGCCTTGTGGGCCTAAGGAAGGTGTTGGATGTCTTGACCGTGGCAGGAAGACTCGGTGACAGCCAACGGTAATGTGTAATGGCAGAATACACTGAGCTACTGTAAGAGGTAAAGCACGAGCTTCGCCTGTTTGAGAGGAGCCCAGGCTGGATGAGTTTTTTTTTTCACCTCCTGAGCTTCAATCCCTCCTACAAAGAGCTGTGGAAAGCAGTCAGGCTGTTGCTTGTTTTGAGCCATGGGCAAGCAACTGTCGGACGGGGGTTCAGCGTCAACCGCCAGATGTCCGTAGAGAATCTGAAAGGTTTGTCATACATTTCACAGCGTATCATATGTGACGCACTGGACAGGGCAGGTGGAATTTTGAATGTTCCTATAACAAAAGAACTCGGAATAGCTGTGTCTGCAGCGAGGCAGCATTACGGTGCATACTTGTATTCAGAAAAGAAACGGTACCAGGAAAACTCAAAGCAGACAAAGATGCACGCAGTCATGGAAGAAGTTGAAGGGTTGCAGACAAAGAAAAAGAAGCTTGAGGCAGTTGTTGCCGATTTAACGGCCTCTGCAGATGGATATGCAGAAAAGGCTGAGAGAACTGGTGACATCACGCACATGGTGAAATCAAACAGCTTGAGAAAGACTGCAAAAGTGAAGGCTGAAAAACTCGGCAGCATTAAGACGCAAATATAAAAGAAACTGAAAGACCTGAGCTTCAGAATTTCATCTAGTCGAATGAAACTGTACGTGCACTAAGTGAAATCGCTTTCCTTTGTTCTGTCCAATAAAATGTAACTTGTGAACTACTGTATTAAATATTTAAATTTTTTGAAAGGTCCTTGAAAAGTCCTTGACTTTTTTTCTTGGAAACCTGTATGATCCCTGCAAACAAAACGCAGATGGGTTCTTTCTCCAGATTTGAGTGTTTGGCTCAGTCTAATCACCAAGCCTACCCCGCGTTCCTTCAAGCACACGTGTCTGCAACCATGCCTTCAACCTAGTCCTGCGGGAGCTCACTCAATTGTGGCTAATGGGAGAAAAAAAAATTAATAAATGAAAGAAAGCACCTTGCACGGTACATCATGAGTGCATGCCAGCTAGCAAGCAGGTTAGGCTATTGGGCCATTGCGCTAAAGTAAGATTCCAGAAATTTCCTGCGTGCTCACTTTTGTTCACAGGTGACTGTGGAAGCGTTTTTGAAGTGCATACATAACTTGCTTTCACCTCCTTCTAGTCCCCAGGTTCGTATGACGATATCTGTAAACTTTCTTTCCCCACGCGGTGAAGTGCATGTGTTTGGCAGAGTACTGTTTGCCCTATTCTACGCGACGCTGGTTGAACAATAGGATTAGCAGCAAGCAGTGAGCTAGCCTTTAATTTCCCTGACTGCGGCGAACAGTGAGGATGGCTGTGTGATCAAGCATTCCAAGCCGCGCACAACAAACTGAAACGCGATTTCCGGTAGGTGGTCTTCTCACGCAGATGTATCGCATTTACCCACGTAATCATCGTACTCGCATTATGCTCCCACCCCCACATTGCCAACTTTCTTTTTTGAGTCATCATCGTACCCTCGAAAATTATTGCAGTGATTACCATCTGCTTGTTGCGGTGCATTGCAGCTGATCTGGCAGAGTTTCCGCCATTTCTTATTGCGAAGCTTTTCTGCCATTGCATGCGCAACAGCACACATGCGCTCTAAAGTCTCGGAATTCAGCAGAAGAAAAAAAAAACAGCATGCACAGCGGCAAAAAAAAAGGCAGAGAACACTTCCACAATTTACGCTTTGTAGTCTGATGACTTTTAGGGAAAAATGTTTTAAGCAAATAATCTGCTTGTGCAGATCCTGTGATCTTATTCCAAAGGCCAGTGTGAGGACTTGGCATTGGACGCCTGTGTCATGGGGAGCTGGAGAAACTGTCCTTCGCGAAAGCAACGAAAATGGCTGTCAGAGAAACTTGGAAAACGTCTGAGGGGCTATGTGCGCGAGTGCTTGCCATGGCCATTGTGATCATAACGCTGGTGCGATGAGTGCTAGCAGTGCTGCCGTCTACGCTTTGTCCGTGGGTCGTACAGACCGAAAATCTTGGCTATTGATTGCATCTATATTCTGCGCCCGAGCACTGCAAATACTGATGAAAGGCATTGCAAGAGCTTTGTCCGTATGCTTCGACATGCCGAAAAGTGCCAAAATGATTCGGCCGGCTCGGGGGACAATAGGAAACGCATCTTTTGAAAGGGGAAGGCAACGTCCCGCGCACGCGATATGGAAGCAGGCCATCGACAGAGAGTAGGGGAGCTTTCCGGCTGCATTGCCCGCTTACCTCGAGCTTTGTGTGGATAGCATCTGCTAATCTTCTTTCAGCTTTTGATGAATTTTTGGTGTTGAGGAATTGTTAGTGTAGGGGAAGTGGACATCCCTCGCCGCCGTTACTGTAACTGTATCGCACAAGGTGAACATTTGAACTATTCCACGGCAGACAGCGCTATCATGAGTCGGCATTCCTGGAAGTGGTCTCCCTCTGATGTACTAGCTCCGATCAACACTGCTTAGCTTCAGCGATTGCAGGAACCGGCACTCTAGCTTGCACCAAAACAAGGCCGATGGCCTAGGAACATTTGTTCGCCACCCTAATTGTCATTCACGTTCATGCAATTTGCAAACAGCGTGGGGGGGAAAGAAAGGTGGCGTTCCTTACATAAACGACATCTGTTTTGGAGTGCACGAGGCTAATAGTGCTTTAGTTGGCTACACGCAAAGCCTTTCCGTCGTGCATGTGTATAAAAAGCACCCTTTTTGGCGCTCTGCAAGGCACGCAAAAAGGGCTCTGCGTATTGTTAGCAGAGAAGTAATGGAAATGAGCTTGCTGGGGGGCTTCTGAACGTAGGGAAATAGGCTGGAGGTCATGCGGCACATGCGGTCGAGACAAAGCTGATGTCAGCGGTGCATACAACTCTAATTTCTATGCACGTGCATGTGGTCCGGGGTAGCTTATGAAGGCACTGTGACTTCGAGCAGTCGGGACTCTCCACCTGGCTGTTCCACGCGACCTAACAGTGCCTGTGTGCAGGGCCGGTGACAAACTTTCTCGAGGAAGTTACTCCACAAACGAACTCTTTTTTTTTTTTTTTTTTACTTAGTCCGCCTGTTGTAAATATTTCGTTTTTACTCTATACTCTCTACTAACCTTTACCCCGACTCTTAGCAATAGTCTGTAGCAATATTCTTACCTTTATCTATCTATCTGTTTATAGGCACAAAGGTATATTTATCATTTCAGGCCAGGGACCTTCGTTTAGCAGGCCCGTACTTTGCAGAATGCTAAAAAAAAGAAAAAGTAGACACAAGGAAGAAAAAGAAACAAAACTAGTTGATGATTAACGTCCCTCAAGGTTCTGCTGTGAGCACTGCAATTTATAGGCCATCTAGCGAGACTGTTTTCGAAGCAGCAGCCCGCACTCGCATGACAGCCACGTCAAAAGCAGCAGTGACGAACCAGCCACCATCAGCAGCACTGACCATATTAATAGACAGGTTTGACCGAGCCATTGTTGAAAGTATCAGTGGGGAAAAGGCCACCACGCACAGCAACAAACCAACAATGGTGCCAGGTGCAACTTGTCCTGAAAAGAAGGGGGGAGGGGGCATTTTTCATCGCCTGTCGCAGCGTCGCAACATGGACAGACTGTAGCATGCTGCGATGGTGACGAGCAGATTTTTTCCCCTTTTTCCAAATATTAGTGACGTCGTCTGGTGGAAGAATCTGAACTACTCGCAAGATGGCGGCCGTGATTAGAAATGTAGAAATATCCCTGAAAGTGTATGAAATATCCTAAGAACGCTAATCGCATTAATACTTCTTTTGCTTTGATTTCTAATGAGCCATACCTGCACATGTCACTGGTCATTGAGGTACATATTTTCTTAATACTGCAAAGAGCAACATATATGTGCTACAGAGTTTGATACCTCAATATGTCAATTTAAGTGCAGGAAACCTAATGCAACACCCATATATCGTTTTAATACCATTAGCATTCCTTGGTAACTTTACCCATTTTTCGACATGTATTTAGCCTCTTTCACCCTGTGACTTACGTTGTCTATCAGCTTGTGCTACTAGGTATATGCTGGCTGCTGTCTTGCCAAGCAGACATGCGGCACTGGGTGCATGCCTGAATATACAACTGGCTGTTTAGCTTAGTAGACAACTTGGGTTGCTGGTATGTGCTACTTGGCATGTTCCCGAAAAGACAACTTCGGCACTATGTATGTTATATTGGTACGGGCCCATTCTTGGCCAAATCCCCAGAATGGATGTGCCAAGGTGTCGCAAGGGGTATGTATTGCTTAAATATATTAAAGCGATAGTGTCCCATCCACAACAGACCTGTGTTGAGCGCGGCTGCTTGATGGAGAGCCATTGCAACCAAGTTACAGCCAGAATACTAGGGTTATTTTGAAGTTTCAATTGGAGTGCAGTGATTACAAGGTATACTGTGTCGTGTTATCATTTGACATAGTGGTTGGTAGCGAGATTGCCACATCGTCTATTGGTGGTGAGGCAGTATGGTGTCACTACATTGTTGTAATGCTAATCTCGTTAACCTTGACATTCATCGTGAGATGGGTTTTGCAGGAATTTTTTAGATGCAGGAGTGAAGTTTTAGTTGTGTATAGTTCAGAAAGATGGTTAATAATTATTATACTAATTATGTCTTGACTCAAACAAATTTTGGTATAAATGTACTCTCCATGGCTAGAAATAAAGGTGAACAAGTTCGAATTTTCCTTTAACTGTTAGGGCATTAAAGAGTTGAAGTGCTACTGATCTTAACGTAGAGGACACTGCTATATTCAGATAGACGCTAGTGTTGATTGGAGCAGATTTTACTACAGTAGACTCATGTTAAGACGAATTTGGTTGAGCCGTATGTTCTAATATGGGGAAGACTGTGAACACTTCATTAGTTTCCCATAGACCCATTGTGAGAAAAAAAAAAAAAAAAAAAAAAACCTTAGCACGTACCAATAATTAAGGCATTTAAATTTGGCAGCCGACACTTGCACCTGGTGCTTGGCTCAGTGAGATGCCTGGATCAGCAGGCTTGCAGAGGTGGATCTTCTACCCATGCAATAATCAAAGGGTGTTTCTGCGGACATAGACAGCTACGCTAGTGTCAGCGATGATGTATATAACCTGCAGTGGGGACACCATAGAAACAGTAATTCAGGGAGTCCACGATGTGCCTCTGCAGGCTGGTAGTTACGTGATGACACTGCCCAGGTGCCACAAGAACTGGCTTCACGCATGATGCAGGTGATAATGCCCTGAGGGTGGTGATATGATAATATGAGGGTAGTGAAGAATTTTTGTCAAGCAAATGAAACGTTGGCTTTTGTGACAGCACACAGATTTGCACAATGCAAACAACAATTACACTGTAGATGAGCCCATAAAAAAAGCAATTAGTATCATGAAAGTCCAATAACTGTCATTTTACATCTGCCTGTTGGTTTTAATGCTGCTTCATTATTTTGTCATGGATATTTGGATGCACCCGGAACAGCGAATTTTAGATTTGTGGATGATTTCTGATAAGGCACAAATTGAAAAGTCCCTTTGAGTTCGTCTTAATGGGTGTCTACTGTACTTCCCATACTACAGCTTATTTCCTTGCTGACATTGACTGCATTCTTTATTTTATTTTGCACAGTACTGTGGACAATCGGTGAAATTCGTAATCAATTAATGCTTGAAATGGAGAGCTGCTGCTATTTTAGAAGTGTGCTTATTGGCCCTTTAAGTGATCCAGCACTCCCACGAAATGTAATTTCTGATATCTTGTCAAATCCAGTCATTGAACACTTCGACGTAAAAATCCAGCATACTAGTATTTGGTGTTGCTTGTTACCAGTGCTACATAACGGGGTTAATGATGTCTATTGTAGGATGTTGTAAATCACAGACTTTCTGTACTATATTGACTCTGAACTAAAGTTTTAAGATTACTATCTCGGTATTTAGAAGCACTCTAACATCAGCTACCACTTAACGCTGCATACTACACAGCTTCCTCTATTCCCTTGGCCAAACCACAAGTCCTTCTTGCAACAGCTGTGGTTCTGTGGAATTCATCACACATTCTATTATACTGTAGAGCAATACCAGTTATAGAGGTGCCATATCCAAATGTGGCAATGCTGGATCAAGGCATTTTGACATTTAGGCTCATACTGGACCCCTGGCACTCGCCATCAATGCAATAAAATACTCAATTTCTTGTTTAATTACATTGAATCAACCGGCTGCCTTTCAAATCTCTAGTTGTCATTCTGACTCTGATGTACTATCATCCAATAAAGTTTATGCACCAAGGGATCTGACAAAAAGCTGAATATCTCCGCAGCCTCAAAACGCAGCCTGGTATATGCGAACAACATTGTGATGTACGGTTTTACGGGCTACATTTAAAGGCTGCTTGGATATTTAGCGTTTTCTGAGATCCCGTGTTCCGTAAACTTTTTGGTCGATAGTACATCGCATAAAAAGCCAGCAGTCCAATCGCAATAAGTCTGACTCAAAGGTGAGGTTTTTTTTTTTCCTCCACTTCTGCCCTCCTTTTAGGGCTTTGTCTTCCCTCTCGTGCTACCTTGCAGGGTATCATGTAGGCGAATACTGCTATGCTGGCAAACCTCTCAGCTTTTTTATAAACATCTTTTTGCAAGCAGTGATTCAAATAGGGATTCAAAAGCGATTCAAAAAAGCCATTCAAATAAGCAAGAATAATGTAAAAAAATTTACTTTTGATGCAACAAAATCAATAAAGATGGTTTATTGGTGCTGTCTATTGCAAATATAGCATAACTATATTTAATTTAATGAACGCCACCATTTAGGATTGGCTCACAGCAAACCTAAGCAAGATACGGCCGATGGGCCACATGCCGCCCTCTGCTCCCATCTCGTCAGCTGAGCTTGACCAATTACCCCACAATTTATCAACTTATTGCCCGAACAGCTTTCCGAAACCTACCCATATATGTGTGTATGTATATGTATGTGTATATGTATGTGTATGTATATTGTGGGGGAGCACACGCTGCCACCTTCTCCCGCGGGCGCTCGCCCGTCGCCGGCGCACGGAGCGCCCGCGACAGCAGCCGGGTGGACATCTCGTGCGCGCACACCGCGCGCTGCGGGAGCCGGGCGAACACGGGAGAAATGCACTTTGCCCTCTCCCGGTTCTCGCTCGCCTCTCGCGACGCGCGTGCCGCGCGGGAAGAGGGAAAGCATCCGGCGGGCGAGGAGGACACTCCCCTCGCGGAAAGGCAAAAAGGCATAAAAGAGCGCGACCGAGAGACCCCCGCTGTCTCTGACCTCGCTTGACCTTCTGCCTGGACGGATTTTTACCTGCTGAAAGCCGTGAGTGACCTCGTTCGCGTGACTACCACACGCGACGAGGCAAGCCTATTTTATTAGTTGTTATACAGAGCGGACTTCCCTCTACAAGTGTGTTTTATTGCTGACAGCAATAAACGTTGTTGAGTTGACTCGCTGGTTGCCTTATTCGCCCGAACCCTACGTAGCTGCGATTACACGCGCTACGGGTTGGGGAAGACCCCCACATTTGGCGCTACCAACGTGGTTCGAATTCGGCAACACGGCGAGTTTTCTTTTCTGTTTTTTGGAGCTGGGACTACTGAAGTTGCAGTAAACAATGGCGACGGGCTTGTCTGACTTTCCAGATTTGTTCATGTTGTCGGAGGTCGCGGGAGATAATCAGATGCCTAGTGCTAACGCGGCGGCAGCTTCCGAACAAACCGGTAGCTTTGATTTTGAGTGTTTCACGCGGAACAGTCGGGATCGCGGAAACGCCACGTTGGCAGGGTTTAGGCCTGAGAGTAGGCCTAACACGCCTAACACCTCGCCGCGTCATCCCGCGGACTCAGAGCCACCTATGCCTCTAAATAGTTCGACGCAAGCTGCGGATGCGTCCGAACCTTCGGGCGGTAGTATTCCGTCAAGCGAAATAATGCTGCAGAATGCGCTGCAAGTCATGCAGAGCTTAGCCGGCGCCCTGCAGAACACCATGCGGGCCCCGTCGCAGAGCGAGCGACCACGAATTAAGGTAGACATGCCTACCTATAGTGGGTACCACGATCGCACTAGTGCAAACGAGTACCTCGACCGTCTGCAGTATTATCAGCAAGCAACAGGGCTTTCAGACGCCGAACTTCTCGCGCGCGTGGTCCCTGCTTCACTGACTGAACAGGCGGCTCGTTGGTTCCGACTGGCCGGACACAGAGCCCGCACAGTAGAAGAGTTCCGCGCGAACTTCCGCGAGGAATTTCTTCCGGCCAACTACGAGTGGCGTTTGAGGAGAGAGTTGGAGTTGCGTACCCAGCATCCGGACGAGTCCCTGCTGGAGTATGTTCGAGCGATGGACGAACTTTATCGTCTCGCAAGCCCTCTCGCCACCGACGCCGATAAAGTCGAGCGCGTCACACGGCAAGCGCACCCGACTTTCGCGGCCTACTTCAGGGGATGTAGGTACCGAGACTTAGACGAGCTCGCCACCGAAGCAAAGCGCATCCAAGGGGACATCCTCGCGGCGCGAGCATACCGTCCGCCTCCACCCGCCGCGCTGTCACTTGAGCCTCGTTGCGCATGGAACGGCGGCGGGATCGCTTCACATTCCCCGAGGGTCGACGCGTCGGCATCGTTCGCCGACGAGCAGCAGGTCCAGCGTGGTTGGGAATTATCAGACCGCGCCTTGGACCCGTACGCCTACGCGCTGAAAACAGCACAGCATAACGCGGCACGCAGTGCGCCGCGGCAGGAACTGGCGACTAATGCGAGAACAGAGGAGCGGCACATGCCGACCGCCGAGCGTGGAAGCTACGGCCCGCCGGATTGGAGCGACGGGCGCCCACGCCACCGAGGCTTCGGTGGCCGTTGCTACCAATGCGGCGGACTGGGGCACATCGCCCGTGACTGCGCAAGCACGCCGGGCCAAGGTCGAGCACGTGGTTCGGGAAACGGGCGAGGCCGCCGGTGATCCACCTTGGGTCCCGGGCGGCGATCTCGAACACAACTGGCGATTTCGATTTACTTGCGCCTTTGGCTTGTCGCGTAGGAGATGTCGCGGACTCGCAGGCGCCGTTCATCGAGCTAACGATAGCCCGAAAGAAGTTTGCCGCATTACTGGATACTGGGGCAAGCGCTTCGTTATTTGGTGACGAGGTGTTGCAGCATCTCCGCGAGAACAATATCCGCTTAAGAGATAGTGACATCACTTTCCGCCTTGCTTCCGGCACAGCACAATCGAGCGGTGCAGCTAGACTAGTTATTCGTTGGGAGAGACGCGTCAGGCGACAACGCCTTGTACATCTTCCCGGTCTGTCAGTGCCTGTTATTTTAGGTCGAGACTTTCTCGCCAAGTCGGGTATTTTGATAGACATCGCCAGCGGAGGTTACCGAGAGAACGGAACGGGTGTTTTGAAGCGTTTCGCAAAAGCGCCCGTGCCTGCGGCGACACGCCAGTCTCCGGGGGCGGCGCGAGCGGGCCACACCCAGCCGCAGCCGAGCGAGCAAACCGTAATCGGTAAAGACGATCAAAGCAACGGAGAGACGGTAGCACAACATTGTGCCGCGACGTTGCAAGGGGCAGCGCACCCACTTTTGTCAGAGGTCAACAGCCTGCCGGAGAGAGAACGGGCACGACTGTCATCGCTGTTGTACGAATACGACGCGATTTTCACGGACCGGCCGGGCCTCACTACGTTAGTCAGGCACAGGATAGACACGGGTGACGCTGCGCCGTGGAAATGTAATCCTCGGCCGATAAGCTTGACTAAACGGAAAGCACTTGACAGCGCTTTAGACGAACTCATCGACACAGGCTTTGTGGAAAGGTCGAACAGCCCATGGGGCTTCCCGGTAGTTCTAGTCCCGAAGAAGGACGATACTTATCGCCTTTGTGTAGACTACCGCAGGCTGAATGAGGTTACGAAGAAGGATGCGTACCCTCTACCCTCCATTTCCTCTTTAGTATCTAACCTAGGCGGGGCGAAGTACTTTACGACGCTCGATGCTAGTCGGGGATATTTTCAGGTCGAAATGGACGAGCGTGACAAAGAGAAAACGGCTTTCACTTGTCACCGCGGGCTCTTTCAGTTCAAAAGAATGTCTTTTGGCTTAGTCGGAGCTCCCGCTACTTATCAGAGGTTGATGGACCGAGTTCTAGGAGATGCGAAGTGGCAACATGCTCTCGCATATCTCGACGATATAGTGGTTTATTCGAAAACATTCGACGAGCACTTGCGCCACTTGAGAGACGTCCTAGACAGGTTGAGGTCCGCGGGTATCACGTTGAACCCGAGTAAAGCTCAGATAGCTGCGAACAGAATAACGCTGTTGGGATTCACGTTGGACAACGGCCGCATTCTGCCGAGTGAGGATAAGCTCGAGGCTATACTGAGCTACCCGTCGCCGAAAGATATCGGCGAACTGAGACGCTTTCTGGGATTGGTGAACTTTTATCGCCAATTCATTCCAGACTGCGCGGCAGTGCAAGCGCCTTTAACGAAGCTCTTAAGGAAAGACGAGCGTTGGACTTGGGGTCCAGAGCAGGAGGCGGCACTGCGCGGCCTCACAAAGGTGCTCGCTGACACGGCAGAGTTGCAGCTGCCCGACTTGAACAGGGAGTTTGTGATTCAAACAGACGCAAGCGACCTGGGTCTAGGTGCAATTTGCTTCAGGAGCACGGAGGCATTCTCCGACCGGTTGCGTTCGCGAGCCGTTCGTTGACGCCGGCGGAAAGGAACTACTCGGTGACAGAGAAGGAGTGTCTCGCGATAGTTTTCGCTCTGCGAAAGTTTGACTATTATGTCGACGGAGTGGCTTTCACAATTGAGACTGACCACATGGCTCTCACTTGGTTGAGGCGCTTGAGTGAGCCGAGTGGTCGCCTGGCGCGTTGGGCACTGCTGCTGCAGCGTTACGACTTCACCGTGCGCTACCGCAAAGGAAAAAGCAATGCCGCAGCGGACGCACTTTCGCGAGCGCCTGTCCGAGGCGAGGGAGAAACCCTGGCCGTAGCCCGAGTAAGGGACGCGGAACAACCGTCGATCCTGGGCGAGAGCGTGAACCACGTAGATGTTGTCGGTTCCGCAGGAGTTGTCTTCAGCAGAAAGGAGCTGTTCGAGGCTCAGCAGAAGGATCCGTTTTGTCGAAAAGTGCTTGACGGGCTCCGAGAGCCGGGCGGCGCGGCCGCCGCGCACATGGAGGCAGCTGGTATTGCTGTCGGTGCGGAGCGCTCAGGAACAGCTGGTAATGCTGTGAGCGCACTGGATTCCTATCTGCTGAATTCCGACGGCGTCCTGCTGAGGTATATTCCCACCGAGAACGACACAAGTGAGGCGTTTAAGGTGGTGATACCGCGCGCGTTGAGAGGAGCACTGCTACGCTACTTTCATGACTCGTGCATTGCTGGGCACGCGAGCGGCCCCAAGACTTACGTTAAGTTGTGTCGCTTCGCTACCTGGCCAGGCATGAAACGGGACGTGATTCGCTACGCCCGATCGTGTCATGTGTGCCAAAGCGTGAAGCCCCGAGGCGGACGACCGCCCGGCTTCATGCAGCCTATCGACAGCCAGACTCCCTGGCAAATCGCGGCATGTGACATCATGGGACCGTATCCCACAACACCGAGCAGGAACAAATTCTTGCTGGTGGTCACGGATCACTTCAGTAAATGGGTAGAACTTTTCCCCCTACGAAAACTGACGGCACGGGTGATCATGGATAAGTTGATGGAGGTTTTCACCAGGTTTGGTTTTCCGGAGCAGTTGATAACGGACAATGCGTCCTACTTCACTGCAAAGGTGTTCGTTGACTCATGCGCCGCACTGGGCATTAAGCATAAGAAAACGACAACCTACCATGCTCAGTCGAACCCCACTGAACGAGTCAATCGCAACATCAAGCACATGCTTGTCGCGTTCTCTGAAAGGCATAAGGACTGGGATACCTACCTTCCAGAGATCGGGTTTGCATTGCGATCGACAGTAAACCGCTCGACTGGGTATGCGCCTTCTTCTCTCAACCTGGGGAGAGAGCTGCCGAATCCGATGGATAGGGTTCTCGCGGATCGCAGCGGAATGCCAGTCGCGCCGTCAGCACGAGCTGAATACGCGACGCATCTACGTGCCAAGATGACGGAAGCTTTACATAAAGCACGCTGTAATCTTCGCACTGCAAGGGCACAGCAGAAGGCGCAGTACGACCGCTCGCATCGGAACGTCCACTACGAAGTGGGCGATCTGGTGCTTCGACGCCAGCACGTTCTCAGCGATGCTACCAAACAGTTCGCTGCCTCGCTGGCGCCGAAGTGGTCCGGGCCGTATCTAGTGAGAGAGAAGGTTTCCTCGCTTGTTTACCGGCTCGAGAACAAGAAAGGAAAGCCGATCGGCGGACCGGTACACGTATGCGACCTGAAACGCTACGTGCCGCGTGATGAGCAGTGTGATGACGATCAGGCCCTCCCTCAACCGCGATCGGTGAGAGAGAGCAGTCAGAACAGAACGGCGAGCCCGCAGCCGCGCTACAATTTGCGTAGCAGGCGAAGGTAATCTGACTGCTAGTTGCGTAACCCGACGACTGCGAGGAACATTCGTAAGTCCGGGTGGCGTTGCGTACCGCGTGAGCATACAGCCGCGCCGGGCTGGCACCTTGGTAGTTCCTGCCGGGGAAGCGAACGTCTAGTGACCATGGAGCGCCGAGTATGGACGACGAGTCGTCAAGGCCACGACGGGAATGTGGCGTGAACGCTCGACGCGTGGGTGTGCGGTTTCACCAAAGACTGCTGTGAGGGCCAGTGCGGTGATTATCCTGTGCTGCGACTCGAATTGGTGATGATGCTTGCGAACATTCCCTTCGCAACAGACGTCGATGGTGTCCCCGGATACGGCCAACTATGCTGCTGATCACAGTGCCGTTCCGTGCAGTTTGCTATGCAGTTGCTGATAATAATTTCCAGGAGCAGAGCAAGACGAGATACGGCCGTGCGAATTGCCTGCAGTACGCGCTGGAACAACTGACGCCCTTGCAGTGCTGACGGCGCTACGCCGGCCTTGGAGCCGCACGAACCGCAAGCCGGCGGCCGGCAGACGACCACCCCTCCAGCGCAGCCGACACCTAGGGCGCAGCACTGAGAGCCACCTTCGAGCCCCGACAACGATCCCGCCTCGCAAGCCCGAGCAGTGCAGCTGACCAGCCGCCTCCGAGTCGGCATCAAGTGTCCGCCAGCTGAGGGCTACATCACCACAACGCTTCCTCGGTCGCCAACCTCGGCGGGTACTCAGGCAAACGGACGTCCCTAGGTGCCAGCCTCAACGTACGGGGGCCTTCTTAAGGGGGGGAAGATGTGGGGGAGCACACGCTGCCACCTTCTCCCGCGGGCGCTCGCCCGTCGCCGGCGCACGGAGCGCCCGCGACAGCAGCCGGGTGGACATCTCGTGCGCGCACACCGCGCGCTGCGGGAGCCGGGCGAACACGGGAGAAATGCACTTTGCCCTCTCCCGGTTCTCGCTCGCCTCTCGCGACGCGCGTGCCGCGCGGGAAGAGGGAAAGCATCCGGCGGGCGAGGAGGACACTCCCCTCGCGGAAAGGCAAAAAGGCATAAAAGAGCGCGACCGAGAGACCCCCGCTGTCTCTGACCTCGCTTGACCTTCTGCCTGGACGGATTTTTACCTGCTGAAAGCCGTGAGTGACCTCGTTCGCGTGACTACCACACGCGACGAGGCAAGCCTATTTTATTAGTTGTTATACAGAGCGGACTTCCCTCTACAAGTGTGTTTTATTGCTGACAGCAATAAACGTTGTTGAGTTGACTCGCTGGTTGCCTTATTCGCCCGAACCCTACGTAGCTGCGATTACACGCGCTACGGGTTGGGGAAGACCCCCACAATATATATATATATATATATATATATATATATATATATATATACACACACACACACACACACACACACACACACACCCTCTGCTAACAATTTTCTATTTCTAGCTTTATGGCAAATGCAATGATATCGACACTGCAGGCAAATTGTCGCAGTTGTCGTCACTGTGATGTTCCGCATTAAATCCAAAAGCCATATACATGAGCGACGCATACCCTGTGGGTGCGGGAAAAAGCACGTAACAGTGAGCCGAAAAGGGTGGCGGCTTGATGGGCATTATTTCCCATGCGTTCAATATTCGGGTTAGTTGTAGGTCACGTAATCAAACGCGAATGGGAAGGAGAGTACGCATCTTCTCCTCTAGCCCTGCCGTAGCTGTGGATGACTGTGGGCGGTTGACGATTACGCAGCCCGCGTGCCATATCTAATTGTTGGTAATCATTGGTGGGTGCAACGATAAAGCGCGAGCAGGGACAACTGCTAACTTCATGCGCACTGTCTTCCTTGCCGGGCTGTCTTTCTGCGCCCCTAGTGTTGCAGAGTTAAGAGACAGAGGTCATACTGCAGATCACTGACAGAGGCCGTCAGTAGTGGACATAAAAATAGACAGATAATGATGAACTTAATTTTCGGAGTTGTGCTGAATCACACGGCTGTACGAACCATTAGCCTCCGTTGCTGGCGTTCTTCATAATGCTTGCGTTGTGAAAGCGAGTGCTCGAGGTCATCCAGTGAGGTATTTACAGGTTTACATGGTCCGTGCATTACACTATGCTTACTATTTTAATTTTAGGTGAATGATTACTACAATTTATGTGGCCATTATAACTAACGTATAGACTCGTGTAAGGGCCGCACTTTTCTGTCGCGATTTTGACGCGCCTTTCATGGGACCGGGCCATTTGACCTCATTTTTCTAATTACAGTATGAAATCCGCCGTAACCTCCGCGATCGCATCCTCTCGACATCCAGTAGCGATGTGCGAAAGTACGCTGCGCACGACAATTCGCTGTTGATCCCGATCAGAATCCGTGCACGGAACGCGATTGCCTCTCAGTTGGATGTCTTTTTTTTTTTTTTTTTTTAATATTGGTTGTCAAGTTGTGGGTGCGGCCCTTACATGGGTGTGATCCTTACACGGATTTACACGGTAAGAATCTTCCTCCGTTTAATAGTCTTCTATTTCGCTATCACTAATACTGCTTCGCCTTCCCGGCCAAACTGCACTCTTTTTTATTTTTTAGTACTTTGAGTCCGAGTATAAGCGCTGCTGCGCATGACTTCTAGACTTCTATTTATTCTGATTTCGAGTGAATCGGGCCTGTGGCAGATAGAATTCTAGTTCATGAGCTCGTCTACTCGAAGAGGCGGGCATTAATTGCACAAAAATTGAAATGCATAATCGACTAACAGAATTAACCAATTAAGTGTTTAGCTAATTACCTTATAACCCATGTTGCAATTTACAAATTCTAGCCGTGGAATGCGGATCCACTTTGAACTAAATTTCAGGCTGACACCAGTGTCGAGATATTAATTCTCTAACTTTGCGGGGAAATACATTGGCGTGCCAGTCACTTTCTCAACAAAGCATTGTTTTAGGCATACAAATTGCAAAAGTATGAAAAGAACAAATTATGGGATTTTACGTGCCAAAACACGATCTGATTATGAGGCACGCCGTAGTGGAAGACACTGGAATAATTTAGACCACCTCTGGTTCTTTAACGTGCACCTAAATCTAAATATACGGATGTCCTAGCATTTCGCCCAATCGAAATGCAGCCGCCGTGGCTGTGATTTGATCCAGCGACCTCATGCTTACCAGTCCAACACCATAGCCACTAAACAACCACAGCCGGTAAGCGAAAAAGTAACTGGAACGCCAATGTATTTCTCGGCACTGTTCGGGAATTAATATCTCAAAACTGGTGCCATCCTGAGAATTAGTTCCTAGTGCATCGGCCTTGCAAATTCCACTGCTAGAACTTGTAAATTGCAACATGGGCCATAAGTTAATATGTTAAAAACCTAATTGGTGAATTTTTTTAAGTAGTCGATTATGCATTACAATTTTTTGTACAAGTAATGACCAGCTCATGAACTAGAATTCTGCTATCTGCCACAGGCAACCTTTAAAACTTTTTTGAAAATGTTTGCTGAAACACCCCGTATTTATGGTCTCCGCATGCAAGAGGCGATGTTTTCATCCCTAATGCGTAAATGTTGTAAATAATTAGAAGAGCTTTTTTTTATTTTGTCGCCAGTCGTTAGCATAGCCTACTGGAAAGAGAATCAATATTGAGACACATATCACTCACATGCTTTTCACACGCCCTTGATAGAAGACTCTTGCGAAGGGGTCACTGAAGTCTGTAGGTTTTTTTTTTTTTTTTTCGGGGTCAAAAAAGCATGCAAAGTAATTTGAAGTAAGGTGAACATACATCAACATATTCATTCTCTAGGTATAGGCTATTCATTCAGTTGACTACCTCCTTCTCTTTAAAAAAATATAATAAACTTTGTCCTTTGTATATATTTAAATATATTGTCTGTGCGAGTTCTCAGCGGAAATTAAAAAAAAATGTTAAAGCGAGGAAACACAGATAAGGTAGCCGCCGCTGTTGCTTCTAATGCGCTTGTCCTCCTATTGCCAGGATTTGCCGAAATAAAGCGAAAGTATAAATTACAAGCCGCGCACGTCCGCGCCAACAATGGTGCCGTAAGCTTTTAGCCACAACAAAAGTGAAAATATGGAGGCAACGCAAGGAGAATCTTCAAATTATGTGGGTAACAGAACTCCGGTAATGACACTTTAGGAGCGGGGGGGGGGGGGGGGGGGGTGCCCCCCCCCTCCCTTGGAAAAATTCCGGAGGGGGCTCGAGCCCCCTCCCCCCCCCCCTCCCCTCCCGTAGTCAGCGCCTATGCTTGGCGTAATGGGGTTAACCAAGATATGGCTGAACAATGACATGTGTAATTCTGAAATAGTGCTGCTTGGCTATAACATTTACCGAAAAGTCTTATTGCTGCAGCGGTGTCACTTTGTACAGGTCATGTGTGACGAGACTGCCTAATAGTTCCAAAATAGAATGTGTTAATAAAAATACATTTTGAAGGTCAGTTTTTATACTGCCCTCCTAACTGTGACATATGGCTTCTGAATAGCTGACTTATTTTCTTTATAGTACTTGCTGACATGACCTTGTGTGTCCATTCAGTGTCCTAGCTGTAGACTGAGACGACATTCCTGTAGCTCTGCAATTCTTCTGAGCCTCTTGCAGACATTGTTTCACAATTTAACACAGTAAAATCAGTCCACATGAATGCAAAATTACACAATTAATACTATCTTATTATTGTAATGTTGTCCTTCCTGATGATTCAAACATTGATGTATTTGCAAATATATCTAATCATAAAATATTTAGTCTAAGCGTTAAACTGAAATTCAGATCTGAACTTGCAAACGGAAGTCTGTTGTGCGTGTGTTTGCATGTACAGTATAGACCACTTATAACGTAATCGCTTATAGTGCAGGACCGGATATAGTACAGTCTTTTCAGACTCCCGTTGATTTTCCCATAGTGCTCCTTGTATACGCATACCGCTTACAGTGCAGCCGCGTGAGACGAAATACCGATTATAATGCGGCTTCCGTGGGAAAATCTCGCTGACAAGGGCGGTAGCGAGCACGCTTCACAATGAGGTGCCCCCACCAATGGGAGAGGAGATCAACGAGGGCGATGTGGAGGAGGAGCATGAGACCTGGAGCATGAGTCCAAGGGCGATAAAATCGTCGCTGCGTGCTGTATGTGCGAGTGAAAGCACGCGGAGGACGTATGCCTTCACAGAGAGGAAACGTACAGCGGAGAGCAAACGTGACTTCCATCGCGTGAAAGGCCGTGGAGGTATGGGAGGGAGGTATGGGAGGGAGGTATGGGAGGGAGGTATGGGAGGGAGGGCGGGCGACGCTGTGATGCGGCACCAAATGCGTATCTTGCAACTGGGTGCAAGGGGAACTGGTGACGCAATCTCCCACGCGAAAGGAGCAAAGTGGGAAGGCAGCACGGGAGGGAGGGAGGGAGGGAGGGAGGGAGGGAGGGAGGGAGGGAGGGAGGGAGGGAGGGAGGGGGTGGCTTCTACTCTGCCAACAAATGCGTTTGCACCTGTGCCGGCTGTCAGTGTTGTCGCGCGCAGCGTATCTTGAAAGCGATCTCCACACGACTCTGACCTTTGTATGCGCTGTGTTTACGCTGCTCAGTTTCCGTTGAAGCGATAGACCGCACGAACCTTCGCTCGCTTCGGCGGCCACGTTTCCCCACGCCCACGTTTTGACAGTCGTCTGCGGTCATCGAGTCTATTCATGTTTGCTTGTGCGCATCGACACCACGCTTGTTAATTCAGTTAGTAAGAGAATGTGTCAAGTTTATGCAGCCGATAAAACAACTATCCCTACTCCTTATAGCTCTCTACTAATTTGCTATCGCAATTGATGCTTCGCGTTTCGGGCGAAACTGAGACTTTTTTTTTTTTAATTATTACTTTGTCTGCTTCATGCAAAGATCGTGGGTACTTGGACATTAACCTTTCAACGCTCGTAAATTTAAACGGATGCAAATCTCCTGGTCGCACGTTTCAATTCTCGGATGCGCGCGGCTGCTTGGTCTACATGTTTTGCATACGTGCAAGGGCTTGAAAATCGTTGTTTTGGTTATAGTGCGGTACCGCTTATAGTGCAGATATTCACGACTCTAGCGACTTACGTTATAAGTGGTCTACACTGTACTAGTGATGTCAGTATGTTAAATTCCTTACATGATTCTTTTTTTTTTTTGTCTCCCTCTATGAATCAAGTGAAATCTGTTCATTGTATATGGTGCTCTTGGAAAAAAAAGATTCTGACTTTGAATAATATCAGTGAGGATCAAATCTAGTTTATGAATGACAAAGTAATAGCGTGTCTCATATGCAAGCTAGAAGGAAAAAAAGAACACGAACTGCACCTTTGTTTCTGCACTTCTAAGATATTCGAGCAGCATGAGCACCCGCCGTGGTTGCTCACTGGCTATGGTGTTGGGCTGCTGAGCACGAGGTCGGGGATCGAATCCCGGCCACGGCGGCCACATTTCGATGAGGGCGAAATGCGAAAACACCCGTGTACTTAGATTTAGGTGCACGTTAAAGAACCCCATGTGGTCCAAATTTCCGGAGTCCCCCACTACGGCATTCCCCATAATCTGATCGTGGTTTTGGCACGTAAAACCCCATAATGTTTTTAGCAGCATGAGGAATTAAACGGCTTCAAGGAAGTCAGATGGATATTACAGCATACACTTGAACAAAAAAATTTATGTCCTTGGAAAAGTTCTGGTGATCTCTTCAAAGAAGAAAATACCCATGGCTGACCAATGATGTCATTCCTGTTATTGGTAGCACCAAAATTGCAGAAGCATTTTTTTTTTTCCAGCTGTGTTCTCAGTCGATGGCCATACACCATTGTTTTTCAATTCCCGATAATGTAGCGCCCATGAATGATGTGTGTATAATGAAGGTATACTTTTGTTGTTGGTGGTGTTGTTAAACTTGGATGTAAATGGAGACTAAAAAATACCCAAAACAATTTAGACTATTAAAACATTCTTTAATTTTTTTTTTTAGTTTCAGTCTTAGTAAATTTGCAGTAATAGGTTGATTATAGAAAATTAAGATCAGTTCCATTTTTGGGTTTTCACCTCAATACCCTAGTGCCAGTATGTCATGTGACATTAAAGATTGCAAAGTGTTTTTTTGTATTGGGACTGTTGGAGCTTAGCAAAAGACTGAATTTTGCAAGTTTTAAGAACTTTTAGTGTTTTAGAATGCAATGTAGTCCATCATTACCAATAAAAACATAACTAGGCCCAAGTATACACTCTCAACATGCATGTCATGGTGAGCTGTTGCGGGAACTTCAAGTTGGCTTCACTACCTGTCTTTCATTATTCCATCATTTCTGGCTTACCAAGCCTCTTTTCCTGGTTAGTGCCTTTTTTGGTACTGTAGAAATTACTAATACAGCTGAAATATTTTCTTGCTCTTTATTATCCTTTTAAATGTTCTCTGGGATAGATGTGATACAAGTTTCTAGTCTGCTGTGCCAACTTGTGGTTGAAGTAGTTAGCCTATATAAGAAATCACTCTTGCACGAAGCTTCCAAGTGATTGGTAGTACACAAATTACTCCCACCTCAAAGGTCTATGGGCAACCACATTGTAGCAGCTTGTGTGCCTGAGGAGCAAGGACATTAGCTGCCATCTTGAAATTAGGACTTTTCTTTGGCCTACCGTTCTTCGTGACCATGACAAATTAAAAGTTGCTCAGTACCTTGGCTTTTTGATCAGAGTTCCTTCATGTTGCTTTTTAAAAATCCATCTTCTCGTTATGCATGTCTGTAAAGATACTCGAGCACATACTTTTCAAGTACACCCCATGGTCATGCACCACGGTCATTCCACTGTCACTCAACACATTCGAACTGCCCAATATAGCAACAACCCTAGCCAGACACAAGCAGGCAGACTTTTTTTTTTTTTTTACTTTGATAATATGTGAGCCCATGTCGCACCCTAAATTGCTAATCAAGTTAAAGCCAGTCTTAAAAAGTGATGTTGTTCGCATGTGTCAGTGTGCCTTTTGTGTTTACATTGAACCATGTTCACATGATGCAAATTCATGCTTTACTCCTGTGCAGTTGGACATTCCATAAAATCTATGCTTTGCTCTCTCCCCTTTTTTCCCCCCTTTATTAACGACGTTGTTCACAACATCCCTATCAAGATACAGCTTCTTGCTGATGGTACCAGGAAGTCTTTGCTCTACTAAAGGGATTATTCAAATTGGTACATGGTGTTCATCGTGGCAAATGACTATTAGCTCAAAGAAAGTTGTTACAACAACCAGGAACAGAAACCAACATTGTTTCCCTACTGCAGTAATGATCTCCCTATATCCATAGTCCAGGTATAGGTATTTAGGAGCTTTATCTCGGACGAAAAAAATCATTATTGGAAAAAAAAAAAGGCAGTGAGCAAGCTTTTGTTTTTGAGGACTTTTGAGGACAAGAATGGCCTGACATTTGTCGGGGCATTCTTGGAACATGCTGCTGTCATATGGGATTCATACTAACGGGAAGATCTCTGTACCTGGCCGACATCACCTACAGCTCTCTGGGAATTTGCAAATCTAGAAAAACTAGAAACCAGCCAATACCAGGAAACAGAATTTATATCTTTTGCCTCCAAAAATTAAGAATAAATAAGATTGCGTACATTAGCTAAGCTAGTTGAAGTCTCGCATTTGCCATATCATTTTAAAAAGGTTACTGAAATTTTGTGAAACACCAACATCAAGTATTATTTTTTTCCCCCCCCATAAACCATGTCTAATTGGAATGCCTTGCCCACTGGTGTTGTAGTAGTTCAGCAGAAACCTGCTAGGTGGAGAGAATTAAAGGGAAAATGAGACATCCACCCAATCATGGCAACTGCTACGATTAGGTGGATGTAGCAGTTGCTACGATTCAATGGATGTCCGTCTCATTTTTCCTGTAATTACTTCTCTCTACCTAGCGGGTTTCCGCTGCACTATTACGTCAAACACTTGCCTTTGCTTCGAGTTGTCGATGAATTCCCTGCCATCTGCTAGCCGCCTGGTTAGCCCTGATGGTAGAGCGGCTGCCCCGGAAAGGCGGTGGTCCCGGGTTAGAGTCCCGGACCAGGACAAATTTTTCTTCAAATGTGAGGCTTTTCTTTCAAGGAACCCGTATGGGTTTCCTTTGTAGCAGTTGCTACGATTGGGCGGATGTCTCATTTTCCCTTTAATGATGTTATAGAATGCGTTGCACTTTTCATTTTTGCATGCTTTTGAATGCATGTCTCACTGAACTGAAATGAAAGTGCTGTGATAAGCATTTGTTTATTGCACAGTGGGTTATTTGTGTTGTATGTTTAAGCAGTCTTTGTGTTGAGTGTTCCCTTGATCTGCATTTGGCTGTTCGTTGTTTTAATATATTTGTGCTTAATTCACTCTTGGCCAAGGACTGAAGCCTGGGCTGGCAGTATTAAAAAAAGAGATGCATTTCCATCTCGCTTCTTACATTTAAAAATGCTTTTATTAAATTTTCCTGTCAGGTATGTTGATTCCTCGATGCCTCAGTACCAAAAAAACATGGGTCCTGTTGGATGCGAAAGGAAAGTCACTTTTGGTGGCCCCTTGCCACACATGGACTATGAGAGAAGGAAGCTGCTTGCAACCAAAAGTGAGTTGGGCTGTAGTTTCATGGCTGCACTATGAAGTTTGCCCTACAGGTGTCCATCAAAAAAAAAAAAATTGCTTTCCTGTAAGTATTTTTTAAAGTTCGGGCTGTGAGCCTTAGTGGCGTAAGGCAGCCCCAATTTTGCAATCGGAAACAAGAGTGGCCATTACTTACACGAGTTGCGATTTAATGAACTAGTTTGCACCAGGTTTCCAATTTTGTGGCCATAGTATCTTGCTGTGACATAGCGGTGCCTTCCGCTTGATTTTATGCCACTCTTATCATCCACCGTTCTGGGTTGGCTGATCCCATTAAAAATGTGGTTGGAGGGTTGCTCCAACTACTGACAAAGAACAAAAAGAAACAGCATCGGGAAAGGCATCGCTACAAGATAGCGGCCTTGGTTTACTTACCTTTTGTATAACTGGAAGGCCAAGGCAAACCTCAGGCACTTGACAATTTCATTGAAATACATTTGCTAATTGTGAAATATGGAATTTCTAGTGCTGTGTCATTCCAGGAAATTTGTAGATAAGCAGTTAATCTTTCTTGGATGGGTCCAAGTGAGTCACTGTCTGGAACTTCTGGTGTGTGGTGGCAAGTACAATACAAGCCTATAGTGTATCACAGCAGTTGTATTCTTCTGAAATTCTTGTTACATCTAATTGCATGTGACATGGAAAACTTCTAGCTATTAATATATACTGTGTTACACATGTGACAGGTTGATCATTGTGGATTGGAGCGGTTAAAGATGCGCATGAATAAAAACATCAAAGAAGGTATTCAGTTAGCTTCAATAGATCACATTTTGTGCCCGAGAGCACGTTTCGCAATGTATTAGGCATAAGTTAAGAAGATTGCTGTTTACCAAGGAATGTTTTTTAGTCTTGCTATTCATAAACTTCTTAATAGTGAATTAGCTGTACTTGGTAGATGAATTTCTGTTTACCTGCAGATGCTGGCATTCATGCATACACTTTACCTGCAGCAATGCAAGAGCATGCTGGTTCTACCAAGAGGGTGCCTTCAAGCACCTGGTCTGGCTTTGGCTTTTCGAAGTCCATGCCAGAAAGTGTGAACAAGGGACAATTCCAACAGTGCAATGCTGCCACCTCTTCTAGACGCCCACCCAAACTGGAAGAAACTAAGGTAATTTGTCTCCTGTAGGAAGTGCCAAATGCCATTGTCTCCCAATGGAAATGTTAAAAGCCCAATTCTTCTGCCAGTTACGATTTATTTATTGATTGGACTCATGTAGTTTTACCTGCCGTGGTGGCATAGCGCATACCTGCCATGTCTCCCAGATTACCCGGGAGACTCCTGGATTAGGACCATTTCTTCCGGTTGTACAGTTGACAGGAAAATCTCCTGGAAATTGCTGTTGTGACCCGTTCCCGCGTCCAGCGCTTTGTCAGGCCACACTGGCAAAAAAAAAATCTTACCCAATCTAATCCATCATCACATCCATCATTTGCATCATACTGCAGGTCGTGTGGGCTGCAGTATAATGTAAATAAATAATCCAGTTGGAAGTTTATCACACAAAGCATTGTTGAGTAGTAGGGAAACCCTTGTCACAGACCCTGTGAACGAGGCGCAGATACCAGACCAAATTCCAAAGCCGACTTATCAGCTTCCGAAAATAATCCCACGAAAGCAAGAACGACTAAGAATGGGCCCTCTGGTGCGCCAGCGAACGCTGGTTGCTATCCAAAGACCGAGTCAGAGCCCAGAGTTGTCAAAACACAACAAAATATATTCTTCACACAAGGCAGTTGCACACTTAGGCTAGACACAATACAATTCAGATGGGTATTCACAAAACACAGGAAAATTTTTAACGACAAGCACTAAGAGTCCAACACATAAAGTACAAAGTGAATAGGAACACTAAGTGTCCAATCGTATTCACCCATGTTGATCTTGGGAGTCAGACGATCCCGGCGTAGCTCGGGGCAAATCTCAAAGAAGGAACTTCTTCCGGAAATGCAGACAATTGATGAACTCGTCGACTAGCTTGCCGGGGAATCCCCTTCTTCCACAGACGGTCAGTCTCCATGTTGCATCTCTTCACCGGAGCGGTCCCAACTCCCTTCTGATTCTCGCTTGGCGTTTATATAGCCGTCACAGGCATTGTCGAACCTTCCTATCGGAGTCGTGCTCCCGTATCATGGCCAAAGCTTGGGGATCTTCTAGTCAATTCTCGCATCTTCGACCACTGCCGTCGGAGCCTCGTCCAGGGGGGTGATGACTCATCCTGTTGGCTCACCCTGTAGTAATCTATCGACTCGCTGGGTGAGAAGGTGTCTCGGCGCGTGCTCTCTCTCTCTGGTTACCGTCGCCTAGTCGATGCTTTAGATGTCTAGACTCAGATTGTCGCGTCGGCTGTTTGAGGCGTATGTGCTCTCCCCCTCTGTTGAAGCTGCCACGGGCCAGCGTGTTCTTTCGCTGGCTTGCGTGACACGTGGTGCGCGCTTTGATTTCGCGCTCTTTTGTGACAACCCTATACATGCGCTATGTCGTTAACCACAGAGCCGCTCCTTATGCTGACGCAACCGACTGACCCCCCCTGGTCAGAAGATCTCCCAGATTTAGTTTCTCCAAACTTGGCAGGTATGCATAGTGGTTTCAGCATTGAACTGCTAAGCCCGAGGGTGCGGGATCAAATCCTGGCTGCGGTGGCCTCATTTCAACAGGGGCGAAATGCAAAGACGCCTGTGTACTGTACATTGGGTGCATATTAAAGAACTTCAGGTTCTCGAAATTAACACCTTCAGGCACCTTGTCCACAAGCGTGGACACCAACTTTGCATTTATGTAGTTCCAAACACGGATTGAAAAACATGATTTGAAAAGCGCGGGCGAGCGCGCCTTTCCTTTCTCTATTTGACAAGGGGCGCCATCGCCCTGAAGACATACGAAATAATTATCAGAAAGCGCAGGAAAATGGCCGCTTCAAGCTTCTACGATGCGAGCCGTAAGTAGCTCTTCGTTTTTATTTGTTTTCGTGGTATTAACGTTATTAAAACCCCCCCCCAAAAGCCATTTATTTGTAAAAGCAGTGTTTCGTAATTGTCAAATACTATCTTTTCTTGGAGTACCAAGTGTAAGAGTGCCGCACGCAACTACCGAAAGTTAGTGTCCACGTTTGTGGACAGAACCTCAAAGCTGCCTTTCCGAGCGAGCTGCCTTGGTATAGCAAAAGACGCCCCTTGGCTAAAATAATCAAAACCTCTTACTTTTTTCAGGCATTTCTAAGCATGCGGTAGAAAGATGAAAGGTCTATGAACAGACTGTCGACGAACTTTTAGCTAAAATTCAAAATGGCGACGCATCCGATGCAGGGGAGGTATTCTGCAACAGTCCCCCTAGTGGACTTTTCCATTTCGTCTGCTGCTGAAGAGCTGATTGACTGTGGCGCCTGCCCCCTGCGGACACCGAGCTCAGCCCAGCCAATCGGAAGTTCAACAGCCGACGAAATGGACAAATCCACTAGGTGGATTATAGAATACCTCCCCAGATCTCTCGGATGATGAATGCACGGAGCAAGACTTGGTGCATACGGTGGCCCATGAGGGTGATTTCTCATTTGCTGTGTTTTGCGCTGAGCAACAGCTGGTCAGAGTACCTCAGGAACGCAAGTTCTGAGAAGCTACTGCAGAGAAACGCCATGTCCATGATGGCGTTCGAAGCAGACATTGCGAGCAATGAAATGCAACACTTGCAACAGAAATGCTTCAAGAAAGCACGGTAGGCCAAGCAATGACAGCTCTAAGCCCGTTGTCAAGAAGGCCACACCGCAGTCACTTCCAACCGCTGCCATTAGGTATGACAGGTACGATCGCTGGCACGTGCGCACACCAAATGCACAGCGTTGCCGCCGTGAAGGATGCGCAGTGAAGAGCCGAATTCTCTGCCGAAAATGTCACGTGTTCTTGTGCCTGTCAGCTCAGAATCATTGCTTTCATGTTTACCACACAAACTAGATTGCAAATGTTTAGAAAATCAAGGAAGAATCACAGGAAAAATGTTTTGCCCCACTTATCTAGCTAAGCGAGCAGCGCAACATTTTTTCCAGGTTAAGGCCCTGTCCACAAATTTGGACACCACAAAAAACAATGAAAAAAATTAATTTGTTTCCATCTTTTATTGGCTTTTTTATGGAAGCATGTGAGCCGAAAATGATAAGATAAATTTTTTCATTGCCAGATTTAATTTGCGCCTGAAGGGGTTAATCCCGATTTCCCCCCACTACGGCGTGCCTCATAATCATAGTGTGGTTTTGGCATGTAAAACCCCAGAATTTAATTTAATCCATGCAGTTTGATAGCACCTTTGATGTACATGATTTTCACTACAATTGACTACTGTTATTTTGACCCTGTTGTGATGAGCTTGCCCGAGGCTTACTCTACGAGTGACGGTCGGGAAATGGCGCAATGCTCCTCTACTCTACAACGCAGAAATGCGCTACAGTAGGGTTCGTCGACTCTCCGAAGCGGCACAGAGAAGGCTTTGAAATCAGAACATCAACAAACACTGGTTAACCCAAGTACAACAGTGTGACAGTCGCAGCACTTACGGACCGCATCGCAAGACAAATTGAGTAAGCGTGCCTTCTGTGCTAGGGCTGATCGAGTAGCAGTTCACCAAGCACAAGAATGAGTCACAGGCGCAGAGATTATGTAACCAACTCATTGTGGGCCTGTGAGCATCTGTTGCAGCAATGAAGCGCTCAGCCTAAGAGAGCTTGGGGTTGAGAGGCCTGGGGCCACCACTTGGGAGGCTAATCAGGGCGAGTCCCAGTGACTTGTGCTTGCATGGTAACTCGACGCCGGGAGTGAGAAATGCAGTTTGTGTGGGGAATTAGCTCTGGCGTACTAGCCATGTCCACTTTGTCTGCCATGTTGCCACTGAGGCGGTGCTTCCCGGAAATCAAGATAAGCACCGCGCGCGAGCTGGAGGATGAGGCGCAGGGAGGCCGGCAAAATGAAGAAACCCAAATGTTTTGTTTTTTAAGTAGTGTGTCGTCTTTGACAGACTACATCAATACAGATTAAAATAACCGTTCATGTTGTCATTGGTCAGTGACCCACAAAGCTTAATGATATCGTCGGCATTGACACAATCCTGAAAAACAGTCGTCCAGGGGCACATCACAAGTCATCATCACTGCAGGATAGGTTGCTGCCGTGGCTGTTGTCGCCTAGGGAAGCAGTAAGCACCATCAGAATTTTTTCAAGCTGCTGCACATGGCTTCATGAGGAGGTGCAGGTGTAGGTTGAATTAATTGAAACGGCATGATTTTGCAATTGAACTAAACAAGTTTTGCTTCCATAGCAATGTAGGGCTTCTTGCCGTAACTTTTTGGTGCGTACGAATTTAGCAAAAAGCCTAATTAACCGGGGTCAAATTAGTGGAAGTCTACTGTATAATCAAAATTGACCTGAAGGCTGAATACCTTTGAAGTGCGTATGTCTTGGTGTCTTAGTGAGCTTTGTTCTAGCCAGTTAAAATTGCTGATGCTGCCATTTCACTACTTTCTTCAGCCGCAGTGCAACAGTTTAACTAGGTGGAGTAATTAGCAGGCCTGTCCATACTTGCTCTTATGATCACAGGAATACATGGTAGCTTTGATCAAGCAGAAGCACTGTTCAATGGCCACACTTTTCCTCTTTTTGGGAGTCTCGTATGGCACTCTTGAAGAAACAAACAATTTGTGTGCTGAAAGTCGCTGCTGTCAGCAAGCAGACCACATCACGTCCTTGTTGCAGTAATTTCTCTCAACATGTTCACACTGAAATGCCTCTCCTATTTCTGCGCATTTTCGATTTGAGTGGTACAAAACTGAAGTGTGAAATACTGTCAATGTGTTGATCGCATGGTCTTTGCGCTTTTGAATTCGCTTGTCTCGTGGTCATGAAGCTACATTATGATAACATTCTGACAAGACGAACAAGTTACAGAAAGATGGACCCACGCATTTCAGCAGCAAGCAAACAAGGGAAGTCTCAGCTCAGCGGCTCAGAGCTGCGGCTTCCCTTTGCCTTCTGTATACCATATGATGAAGCATACTTGGAATTAAATGCAGAAGTTCTTGTGGCTGTTCCATTTGACTGAAGTACAGAAAAAGTGTTTTGCGTATCGAAGTTTCTCTTCTGTACAGATTACCATATTTTTGTACAGAAATTTTATTCACAAGTAACAGCAACGCTCGTCACATAAAGAGTTCCGAGTTTTCGCATTAAACAAGAAAAAGACAGTGTGTAGATTTTTTTTTCACGGAATTCAGTTTTATAGGGACCCTGAAACGATTTTGACAATTTAGAACAAACTTGTTGAGTTCCTAGGATAGGTCCTTCTGATCATTAAGTGACATGTAAGCACTCCACGTAAAGCATGTAATTGCCACCAATCACAGCAGCACCGCTCCTTTGAGTTTTCATTGCAATCTACATAGCTGGCGCATGTGATGTCAGTTGGGTGGACAAATGGTGGACACATTATGGTGGACAAATGTTGTTCATAATAGTTAAAATGTTGCTTAATTTGTTTCTACAAAAAAAAGAGCAACTTGCACTAGTGGTGCAAGGCTGGAGTAAACAGCAAAGCTGCTGATCGACCTATCTTCTGGGTTTTACTAGGCTTGGCTAAATTTAGCTAGGAAATGCTAAGTGTTGCTAGGCACGGTATTCCGAATTGGCTTGCTGCAGACGCGCAGATTCTTGCTTGACCGTGTAACGCGCTTCAAGATGAACAGTGGCTTCTTTGGGTCTCTGGATCTCCTTAGGTCGTCCCATGCCAGGGCTACATGTACTTGCCACAGAATCAACGAGAGTTCTACCGCCAGTTCAGCGGCTCCGAGCTTTAGCTCCCCAGTGACATCGTGGCTAAGCTGGGCCACCTCTACACTTGCCGGGGTGGGGCTGGTTGAAATCTGCCGAGCTGCCGCCAGAGGCGTCGGCTGCAGTCACGGACACCGCGTGCATTCGGCGCGAATGCGGACGGTGTTGGCAACAGCTCTGCGCGTTGCCTCGTTGGTGCTGCTACAACTTCTCTCTCTCGCTCTCATTTTCTCCTCTCTCCCACGCATAGTGTGCGCTGCACGCATGCTCTTCTTTCCGCTCCTTAACGTCCTATGTCAAGGCAACATGTGCACGGCACGGAGAGGAGGCGAAGCACATGCCACTCTGCGAGGTGGTTGCAAGGCAATGCGCAGTGACGTCATCGCCAGGCGCAGTTCTGCGGCTCGCAGCACAAATTACGGCAGGATTAAACAGCTCCGCTGTTAAAGTAACAGAAAGAGAATACACAATTTATCACTACACTAAAGCACTTCCGGTACACAGCAAGTGTTGTCTGCTTGCATTACAATGTGCTCTGTGTTGACGCGAGCTGCGCGATCAGTGTTGGTCTGAAGGTTTCTTTTCATGAGGACCATGAATCACCCTCGTGTTGTGGGCTGCTAACTTGGTGATTGGTGACATGTCAAGCTGCAACATTGTCCCTTTGCAAGGCAACAGGCAAGCGGAGTGACTGCAGCAAATTGTGCTGTCAGTATTTGATCAGCGCCAGGATCTCTGCATTTGTGGCTGTCATTTTTATGCCAGAGGATTACTACCACAATAGCTTTAGATTACTACCACAATAGCTTTAGTGCGTCCAGTATGCAACACTCCAATTGCTAGTAGATGCAGCACTCGACCGCTGGCGCCACGCTGCGCCGCTCGCGCGTACCGCGTTTCTAGGTGGTTTATTTCGCCGAGGGCGCTCAAACGCAATCATATGGTTCGCATGAATGCAAGCCTTGGAAGCGTGGCTGTATGGCTGAGTGGTTACGGCGCGCGCTTCGGGATCATGCGTACGCGGGTTTGAATCCCGCCCTGGCTAGAATTTTTTTTTCTTAATATCACGCTTTTTATTTTTATTTTTTCCTCTGTTTGCCAGCGCGGTCGCTTGAACCCCGGTGCTACAGCGGAAGCCGTGGTGCCGGGCGCCGACGCGAAGCGGCGGTCGTTGGAGTGTTGTGGAGCACAGCGTAGCAACACCCCAAATAAAAAAATACTGCTCCAGTCAGGTAGACTGCTCCCTCCCTAATAGTGAGATTATATTTGGATCATCAAAACAGTGATGCGTTTATAATACCACCGATCCCAACAGCAGGCTAGTCACAACCAGCCCAGCGTTTTCTCCGTCAACGCCTCCTCCATTCCAACGGTGACGGCTAGAAACATGGTACGTGCGAGCGGCGCAGTGTGGCGCCAGCGGTCGAGCGCTGTATCAACTAGCAACTGGAAATACGTGTCCAGTATTCTGGTAAATGCAGCCTGCGGTAAATGCAGGCAGGCTGCATTTACACCTCTGTCCATCTGGCAAAATGCCCAGGAACTCTGTCGCATTTTTCATTTTTTTTTTTTTTTTTTTTTTTTTGCCTTTGTTAAACTGCTTCTCAAACTGCTATTCTTAGTATTGGATGCAATTACAGTGGCAAAGAGCTGGATCTCCAATTGTACAGCACGCTTCAGCATCAACAAAATTGAACTAGATATCTACAGAAAAAAAAAGCTAGGTTCGACGTGAAAAATTGTCAACTGGAAATAAAAACGGAAAATGCTGAACCCTACTTATAAAGTAAACAATGCTCGGGTGGGATTTTGGAAGACTTTTAAAGTCTCCATATTATGCAGGTAGCATATTTGGGTGTGTGCAGTGTGGCAGAGCAATTGCTGAAGGATTATAAGAAGGCAGTAGTCTTTTGCATATTAGAACTGCAGCCGGTAGGTGCAGTTCACCTACCAGTGGGGGGGTCATTTTTTTTAGGTAGCTCTCATATTGTGCTTGCATGTGGACATGGTATCCTGCATTATAGGCTTTTGATATGTTGTGCTTGGCTGCCTGCCATGAAAAGTAACATTCAAGAAGCAATTTTTCTCGTTTGGTTATTAACAATCACATATTTCACATTCATGGTGTCCTGGAAGAGTTGTTAGGAGGAACATGCTTTTGTTAAGCAATTAAGGCTTCTAATCGCAAGCATTTATAGAAGGAATTTCACATCATTTGTTGTGGTTGCTAGATGGCACCTTAGAGGGCAGTTTACATTTTTTCGTTGTTGCTTCAAGATCCATCTGCTGAAGCCCAATTGTCCGAGCCATTTTCATGGTATCTATCAATTTATTTTGAAAAGCCAGATCATGTACAATAAGAATTTTTTGTGCAGTTTAATAACTTTTTTTAAACTATGCATTTTCTGCTATATACTTGCTAAGTGAGCTGATAATGTTAGCAAGATGTCCTGGCCATTTGCAGGTATGTTCATCCATTGACCAGGCCTCCTCGAGTAAAGTGTGGAGCAATACTGTTGATGCCTGCCTTGGTGCGACAGGAGGATCTATGACTAATGACTCTGATGACGCCCAGCACTGTGGCAGCAACCTTGGTAGGTTGCAAAGGCCCCTACACTTTGCTGTCGGCGCGACTGCAGTTGCCTAACGCAGCGTCAACATTGGTTACGCATAAAGCGCTGATTGAGTCGCATGATGCACTGTCTGCACTTGTCTGTTGTGCAGCTCCACCTTAATAAGCTGACGATAACGTGCAAAACCCACCTGCCTGTAAAGCTAGGAAAACAAGAGAGGAAGGCTTTCTATGCAATAAAAAATGGCCATAAGAAAACAGGCCCAATATTAAACTGAATCTCATAAGATATTCAGCACAACATAACTTCACTACTACTTTAGCTTCAGAGGCTAAAATATGTTCTAGACCTTCATATTGAACTGAGCCGTAATCATGCTGACATACTAATTTGGTGTTCCGTTTCATATGAGTAGACAGTGTTGTACATCTTGATTCCTAGATACCCAAGTTACTGATAGCTTGCAACATTCTTGTTATGCAATGCTAGTAAACTGCCGAGCATGTGCAGCACCTTGTTCTTTTACACAAAATTTGTAAGCATTAAACTCGTTGATAGGTTTCGTGATATTAGATTTGATATGTGTTTTTTTTTTCTTTCATTCATTGTTAGATTTGAAATCCACTATTTTATATTCACACACCCTTAATTCAAATTATGGTGGGAGTGTGCTGTCTTGGACAAAATAAATGCAAACAGTAAAATTGAACTCCGAACACCAAAAATGGGAGAATATATTTTAGTTTGGAATTACGTATCAGTCTGCTCACTTATAACTTCGATGTCTGACGCACCATACTTTAAATGGCAACAACAGTTACTTTTAGGAGATTCATCACTGGAAATCTTGCATTCTTTGTGTTGATGTCTAAGTTGTCCTGTTTGCATTTGATTGATCTAAGATGGTACTCTGTGATTGAAAATTATGATAGCTAAGGTTAAGGACAGAATGGTTGATTCATGAAACTGGACAAACTTAACTCCATGAATGAAAATATTCTGCGTATGCGGACATGTTATCTGGGAGCTAATAGTCCCTCGTTAAGATTATTGATAAACAGTGGTTGAACAAAGGACGCTTCAGCCTGGAACCGTTATGACAAGGGCCTTGTCTTCATCAGGGTAAAGTCTCCTTGTTGAAGCGTTGACTCCTGGCTTTAGGCTTCTCTTGTTCGGCCACTGCTGATCACTTTGTCGCCATCTTCCTCTGACACCTTTGTCATGTTCGGATTTGATTGAATGAGTATTTTGCTGGATATATCCTACTGAGACCCCTTGTAAATTATATTGCATATTACCTTCAGTCCTCAAAGTTAACTCTGAAGTGATTATGGAACATATTAATCCTGGATATTATGTCAGAAGCATGCAGAACTGTATGGAAGTGGTTTAAACACATTCTTGCTGCCAGCTTTTGTGAAAATTGACACGAATTTGATCTAAGTTGTTGTGTGGTCGGATACGGTGTAAAGCATCTGTGGAGTGCATTTTGAATGCCATAAGTTGATGTGAAAACCCAGAATGCAGCATCAACATGACAATCGTTGACATAATTTTCATATTCACCTCAGCATTTATGTATCAACCGTGAGGAGAGTTACTTTATCCACATACATGGAGATACTACTTTTAGCATCTAACAGTGGTATTTAAACAAAATTTTTTCAGTTAGAACAGTTTGTAATAAGGCTTGAAAGGTGATTGTCCCTGAGGTGTCTCAGGAGGATATTAGTTTGTGTATTTATTGGTAGCACTTTCTGCATACAAGTTTAGCTATTAGAATACTTCAAATATGGAAACTGCCATCCCAGCCATAGTTTCCTACTGAAATTACTTGAAACTCTGGCACTGCGATCGTTCAGCTACCAAGGAAATGATAGTACATGGATTTGTCTGATCTTCATGCTTGTGGCTTCTGACATTCTTGTGCCTTTGTTCACTATGCTTTATCTGCCTTTATTGACCTAAATTTTGAAGCAACCCTATTTTTCTATACTTTAAGGGCAATACCACTCTGTACACATGCATGATTACTGTGCATTGTTGCATTTAAGTCACAACGCCATTTGAAGCCAGAAGGACGAAGTTTAGGCAAATCCATGTACTAATTATCATTCCCGTGCTGCCTGCTTGCAGCTCCCATAAACACTAGCACCAGAGTTCCCCCTAGTAATGTTTGTAGGAAACTCTGCCAGTACATTACTGCTGTCATTGGGATCAATGTCTGTACATGCCACTGTTATCATTCTTCACTGCATTCTGTCACTATGCTAAAGATAGTCTTGTCATCTTACACCAAAATAACTGAATTATTCCTTTCACAGAGGGAGCATTCAGTGCAAGCAACTTCTTGGAGTGTGTTAGTGCACACAGCCAGCCGCAAGAGAGGCCTTTAATAGACATTCCTCACTTGTTCAGTCTGCTGGGGCTGGGCAGATATGTGGATGTCTTCCAGCAGAATGAGGCTAGTACATTTCTCGTGATACTTCTTTTTCCCATTATGTGCTAGTTACATTGAACAGGATTACGCCAGTAGTTACCAAGTTTCTTGGACTGGGCATGACCAGGTTTGGAAAAGTGCCGAGAAACCAATGTTCATTGCACACCACGTCCCCCCACAGCTTGTGCATGCACAGCTCTTCAGTGAGCTTCTGTTCCTGCTGAATAAAATAGTCGTGCAGAGGTGATTGCAAATGTAGTCAAAGCTAATTTTTAACTAGCTAAATCTAGAATAACTTTTTTCATTTTCTTGCTGTACCTTAGTTCATGTTTCCTATATTGTAATAGTTATTACTATAATAATAATAGTAATAGTTTTCTTTGTATAAGTTGCACCCCCCTCAAAACAGCAGTTCTTCAAAAAAAAAAGTATACAAGTTGCACCTGTTCATCCGGCACGCGATTTTTAAACAAATGATGGTGTTTCGCTTCATGAACGCAAGTCACAAGCAAGCGTATGGGTGACATAGCTAAATAATTGCGATAGCAATTACATGGACGCTCCAGGCGCATTTCTGCCATTGTGATCGCCACGATGTTCCATATAAAGTCCAAGGGCGATAACATTGTCCCCGCGCGCCGTATGCTGTATGTGCGAGTGAAAGCGTGCGACGGTGAGCCGAATCGCACACAACGGAGAAAAGCGGGAAGGCTTCGCGGGAGGGAGGGGGGGTGGCTTGTACTCTAGTAGCGACTGCGTAGTTTGCACAGCGGCACAAGCTATATCTTCAAAGAAATCTGCAGATGCGATGACTTCGGGGTCAGTCGACTTGCGGTCAGCCCATGTCGGCCTGCACTGCTTGCGTTGCTGCTCCGTCCTTCTCGCACGACGCTCGGAAACTCGATCATGAGAAACCGGTACCTCCAGAGTGCACACACAACCCATAGCAACTGCCAGAGGAATTCAACACAGTGGACTTCGCGTGGCCATAGCATCCAATTTTGACGGCAGTTCTTCCGAAAAAAATATATGTCGCATCGTTCTATAAGACGTACTGACGAAAAAATGAGAAAAAAAAACTGACTGACACATCAGAAAATACGGTACTTAAAAATGGGTGGGTCTTTTGGGACTTGTGAACATGTTTGACTTAGCCATAGTCAAATTAATGGAGGTTGACTGTGCCGTGCTTGCACGAATGTAATGCAAGAAGAAACTTTTGACTATTAGGAAAACACAGTAAACTGACCTTATAATCAAATTTCTATATTCGAATTATTGCTTTATTCAAAGTTTTCTAAGCTTCCAAATAGGGTGGTGCCAAACTCTGCTTAGTACGAAAGGCTAAAAAGTTCCCATGAGACGGCTCACTGAAGCAAAGACGGTGAACCTTTCGTGTTCTTCATAACACTCTGGAGTGTGCATTAGTAAAGGTGCGTGGTTCTTAAGACATGCTGCCTATACCAGACCCTGAGGACTTTTGCATCTTACGTGCTTACCGACGCGGATGCTCCTGGTGTTTGCTCCTGGCACGGATATCGAAATAATCAATAGTGTTTGGTGGTGAAGATGACGAGAAAATTGCAGCAAACGAACCTCGTGAAGTCCTGTGTCAGACTCAAACCATTCATTGTTTGCATTCATTGTTTGCAATGAATGCTGTGGCAGCGAAGAGGGCCTGATAAGGCTTGGAAAAGCTTTAGAAGACGAACTTGGAAGAAATGCATGCCAGACGCTACTCGAATCTTTCCTAGTTCCAAAGTAAAATGCTGTCGCATCGCAAGTATGACGGACGGTTGCATTTCTCTATACGTTTTAGGAGCTTCCGAACAGTATTGAAATCGCTGCTTTAGAGTTTTCCCGCTTTTAATGAAGTACTGCTTATAATGAAGTTCATTTCCTGTCCTGATGACTTCATTAAAATGTGGGTTTACTGTACTGTCATAACATGAACTGAAGTGTAATGCAGCTGTTACCTTAGGCTTAAAATGGGCCACTTCACCACATGATGGACAGGTGGCCCTACATTGGCATGCATTGCTGTAGTGGGCCATGCATGCACCAGAGCCTATGCAGGTACACATTTTGCCGATTGCTTGCACATTGAAACATTCAAATAGGACAACAGTGCACTGCTCTAACGGAGTGCCAGGTGCACATACACCAGTTCAAATTCCCTTGCGTTGGTAAGGCTGCATGGGTGTGCATCGTAGTAGCAGACGGCACCCTTAGGTCTCATTGTTTCATTGCCGCCATTTTTTACAGCGTAAGCTATTATGAGCTCATTCCAATAGCAGTTTCGGTTAGCGTCGTTGGCCACCGTGGCCGCTCCCGCTGTTGGACGACCCAACCCTCCGCCAGTATCGTGGCGCCATCTAGTTGGTATGGTGGCGCCAACGCAGCGTGTGCAGGCGCAGACGACGAGATGGGATTCAGATGAGGCGCCTCTTTCCTCTTTACCTCCTACTCCCCTCCCCCTTACGACGCTGCACCGTGCTCCCTGAAGGGCTGCAGAATCTAAGCATCTTTTTCCTCCTTCATAATCACCATATATAATCAATGCGTTTCCGATGTGAGATGTGCGCCGCGTATTCTGGATACCTTTTCCAGCGGCCGTGCCTCTTTGGTACAACTTATGGCGTCTCCTCGCAAGGTACGAACCGCTGCTGAAGCGAATCGTAGAGCTATGTGCGCGGCTATAACCAGGCATCATCGGGCTCAGCAGACTGCTGTGCAGAGAGCATTAAAGCCGCAGCCCGCCGTCGACGCTGGACGGACAGTTCAGATCGTTCTCATCAAAACGAGGCGAATACTTTGTCACGAAGACCCTAGTGTGCGTGGTGCCAAAATTGGAGCTACTCTTGAGCCGCTCCACCAGCTTACGCTGTGACTGTGCTGTGTGTGCCGCGCAGGCCTGTGACTTTTATCGTTCTAGTGCTTTTGATTCTTCGCGGACACTCATTTCCCCCTTTGAATGAGTGTATTCTGAAGATATTGAGGTTGGCTTTCTCGCAAAGTTTGGTCACTTCGTTGTGCTTTCTGCATTTAGCTCATTGAGCTCCCTGCAAAAAAAAAAAAAAATGTTCAGATACAGGTTTTAAGCATGAGATCAAGTGTGTCAAAATGAACTTGACTCTTGCTGTGGCATCTGCCCTTGCACTTCCTCTAAGGCAGTCAGTTGGCTCTAAATACCACATTTGCTCTGCCTTCACCCACTGCCTTTCAGAACGTTGCCAAAAGCATGGACTGGTATATGCAGGGCTAATGCAGATGGCGGACTATTGCATCTGCTTACCCAGTCACAACTACACCCACCCCCCGCAGACAATGTTGGCTGTGAGAACAGACAATGTTTGTAATGAAGTAATGGTTACAAAGTATTTTCGACTCCTCCATCAGCTTAGTTACATTCAGGTTTTACTTTAATTGTATGAACACAATGTTAAACATTGTGCAATGTAGTCACTTCCCGCAAGAAACAACTCTTGGAATGAAACACAGGTGTGTACAGAAAGTACTATCAAGTCAAGATTGGGTGATTTTTTAAGTTTGCCTTGCAGAGCACATTTATATGCAATTGTCCCTTTCTGCTATTGCTATTTGTTTCAATGTCCTTTTTGCAGTCTGTAAGATGTTTAATGCTGCAGTTGCAGTTGAAGAGCTATAAACAGGTGTTTAGTGCTGATCAGTAAATTAGCCAGCTCATTATACATTTAATTTAGGCAATATATGCAAAATAACGTTGACACGGTCAATCAAGCAAAGACAAGACGGCATTGCATACAACAATCGGGCAATGCGCTGAGTGTTTGGAAGTACTGAGAGTGGCGTAACATCGGCATCTAAAAACGAAACAACTTTTTTGGCAGAGAAAAAATTGCATTTTACATGAGCAGGGATGCTTAAAACATTAGAAAGTCGACCTTACAGTGAGTATTGTACTTACTTTTGAAGCACTGCACTCAAGGCTACACACTGACGCAGCCTTATAGTAAGTCCGACAAGTGCACTCATTGGCAAATGCATTCTACAGTAAGTGGTACTAAACATTGGCCACGGCCCGCGAATGATTAACTGCAAAGTCCACTTGCTCAAAGTGACAATAAATTTGCCCATCTGTCAGTCATGCAAAATTAATGCACCTGAGTCAGGTGTATCTGTGCTACTATTGAGGAAAGCTTTTGTTCTATGGGCTGTCTTTGCAGAATAGTAACGCTATGCTTTTGTAGTATTCAAAAGTAGTGTATTTGGTGTCATGATTGCAGCCTACTGTGACCATGAAACTGTTTTGCGCTCCATGCAACTGCTGAAATGTTATCTCTGGCAGTGTGTGCTTCTCTGTTACAGCATCCACTTAGTGTGGTCTCGGAGAACCCGCCGCAGTAGCCCAGTGGTTATGGTGTGGCTCTGCTCAAGGTCATGGGTTCGATCCCGGTTTCTGGCTGCAGAGGCCACATTTCGGTGGTGGTGACATGCAAAAATCTTTGTGCACTTAGATTTAGGTGCACAGAAGCCCAGGTGGTCAAAATTAATCTGGAGTCCCCCGTTACGGTGTGCCCCATAATCCAATTATATAAAGTCTACAGGCAACGAAGCCAAGGAAAGCATGGTGGTAATTAGCTGTGGTTGAAACCAAAATGCAGAAAATAATTAAGAAAAAGGAAAATGAAAGTCTATGAAAAGTTAAGTTATTGCCAGTGGGAGGCGAACCCACAACCTCCAAATAATGTGTGCATTGCACTAGCAATTGTGCTATGGTGAAGGCCATCAATTCGTCCACTAACTTGGTATTTATTTGTACTAGATCTAGCCCTGGGAGTGTGAGAGATCTAGCTCTCCGTGGCACTGAGCCAGTGCCACTCGGGGCCATAGCGGGCGGATGTGGAACATCTGTTCTTGTTGCCCGGTGGAGTCGCGTAACATGTGAACTTAAGAGAGCCAGCACGGCTAATGAACCTTCATGTGCTACCTAATGGCATCAAGGCTGCCAGATTCGAGACCCTCGCTATGAATGAACAAGAAGAGAAACAGAGGGGCTCGTTTTTTATAATCATGATCATATAAAGCTACTGGGCAATGAAACCGAGAAAAGCATAGGAGTAATTGGCTGTGGTTGAAATTGAAATGTACAAAATAAGGAAAATGAAAGTGTATGAAAAGGTAACTTGTCGCCGGTTGGAGACGAACCCACAACCTCTGCATTACGTGTGCATGGCACTGCATTTCTCCATTGCACTACATTTCAATTTCAACCACAGCTAATTATCTGTATGCTTTCCTTTGCTTCATTGCCTGTTGTCCTTATATGATTTAAGTTAACAAAATTAGAGCCCCCCCCGTCTCCCTTTTTATTTTTTAATTTTGGTTGGTCCCAGGTACAACAAGGTGATCAGGGTTACTTTTAATTTTCTAGTCGTACTGCATATACAGGGTGTCCCAGCTAACTTAAGCCAAGGTTTAAAATTATGATGAAGCACTCTAGGAAGAGCAGACCAAGTGCATGTTGTTGGCTATTGTATGGAGCAATTTGTGCTATCTTTTGAATTTTGCTTAACTGCATAATTAGCTAAGAATAATGAAGCAACTTTCCAAAATTAAATTTAGGGGTAAACTTCAAACCAGAAAGTTTTAGAGCATCCTAGGAAACATCTAATTCCACATTTTCTAACGTCCTACTTGCTACATAAAATTTTCTGCATCCTAAAGAAAGCCCGCAAAATATGAAAATATGCCCGCTTGAGCACCGTGACTGAATCTTAAACATGCCACGATGAATGAACAGTGCATTTACTGTGGTATGCTGTCGCCTAAAGAAATGTGACAGGGCAGGGACACATGCATTGGCCTCGCGATTTGCTGCTCCCATCACCCGCCACAGTGGCTCAGTTAGCTAAGGCGTTGAGGTGCTGAGCACGAGGTCGCGGGATCGAATCCCGGCCGTGGCAGCCGCAGTTTGATGGAGGCGAAATGCAAAAACGCCCGTGTGCTCGCGTTGTAGTGCACGTTAAAGAACCCTAGGTGGTCAAAATTAATCAGGAGCCCTCCGCTACGGCGTGCCTCATAATCGGAACTGGTTTTGGCACGTAAAACCCCAGAAAGAACTGCTCCCATCGCAGCTGTTCATAATGCCGATAAGCAGACCAGGAAGCGCACCAGCTGGGCTAAAAGGTGTAGTTCATTCGTATGCGGCACATTTCGAAGCACTGCAATCACAGCGTGCAAAGGGGCATATCACATGCACTTTTTAATATTTTGTGGGCTTTCACAGGATTTCTTTAGAATGCAGAAAGACTTGTGTTGTACTACTTTTGCATGGGAAGTTCTGTCCAAATGGTTATTACTTGCAAAGTTAGTCAATTAATCTTAATTCTGCAATCTAGCAGAATACAAAAGACGTGACTTGCTCCATGCAGTAGCAAACAACATGCACTTGTCCGTATTCCCCTAGAGTGCTTCGGCATCTTTTTAAAACTTGTCTAAAGTTAGCTTGGACACCCTGTATAACATGCTGCAAAAAGTTTCAAACAGAATTGGTTTTGACGATCAGTAGCATATTTGACTTGCATTCAATTTTAACAGAGGTTAACATTAGGCAGATATCTGCCTGGTTGGGGACAACTGAATTAAAGAGAAGGCAATGTTGCTCTACAACAGCAAATTTGCTCTCATCGTATATGAACTGTGATTGGATGCACCAGGATACCTGAAATGAACGCATTTTCCTATTTTTTATATAGTTCAGTTCTAACAGTGTTTAAAAAATTTAATCGACATTGTGCTCCTCATGCAGAGAGCTTTTATCATTGTGTATTTCCATGTGGTAACCATGCCATCATTTTATTGCAGATTGACCTCCAGACATTCCTCCACATGACAGATTGTGATCTCCAACAGCTATGCATTCCCTATGGTGCCCGTAAGAAGATGCTACTGGCAATATCAGGTGTGAATATTAGCTTGAATTCTATCTACATTGGTTGCATCCTTGTATTTATCTGCCCGGAAGTGGTATTGCATGCAGGCAAGCCTTAGAAACCATTACAGTAAAAGCTCGATGATACGAATCTCACGGGGTCACGAAAAATATTGGTATTAGCCAAAATTCGTATCATCGAAACACAATTAAAACTACTGTCGAATCTCGATAATTCGAACTTGAAGGGGCCGGAAAATTTGTTCGAATTAAAAGGACATATTTTTGAAGTATTCGTGCACCATAGCACGATGCACGAACGGTGCGAGTCGTGAAACATCGCGGCGCGCAAGCGCATAGCAAGCGCGGGCCACAAAACTGCCCACGCCGGCTAACGGTCGCTTCTCGATAACGACAGAAAACGAAGCTTCAGGGAGCGAGCGGGCGGCGCCGGCACACGGGTGCGCGCGGAGACCGTCGAAGGTGGGGGAGGAGGGCGGAAGGGAAGCGGATTTGGCCGCGTCAACTCAGCCGCTTCGGTGGCTCCCCTCGCCCTCCCTCTCAACTCCCTTGTAGCTCTCTCACCTTCGACTCCGTGCGCACATCTCCGTGCGCGCCCGCCGCCGTGCTGGCGCCAGCTTATTTTAGCCGCCCCCTGAAGTTTCGTTTTCTGCCGTTATCGGGAAGCGAGCGTTTGCAGGCGTGGCAGTTTCGTTGGCCCGACTGTGCCTGCGCCGCTGCCGCAGCGTGCAAAGTCAACATGTGACTAGAAAATAGAGAAGGGTTCACTGCCATTTTATCCGTGTGGCTGAGACGTCGGCACTAGTGTGTGCTAGAATACGGTTGTCTAGAACACTCTAGTCGGCACGTACACGCTTGTTCTGGCGCGATGCAGAAACGGCGACCTTGCAATTTGAGAGAGGGGGAAATTTCCGCCGCGGGTTCTTTTTTTTTCCCCGTTCCTTCGCGCGCGCGGCATTGAGGGGTCTCTCCTGAGCTTTTGCTCTATGCGGTGTCGGAGCAATGCCGGAGCAATGCGAGTCCGCGCTGTCCGGCGCCGCGCCTCCGCACCAAAAGAGAAGGAGAGAAAGCGCGTGACCGCGCGCTGTTCTCTTTTTCGGCCGTCGGTGGGGCGGCGTTTATTCGTATCAACCGACGCAGGCTGAAAATCGATTCGTAACAACCGTTCTCTAGCACGTTGCAAAGTAATGGGGCTCGGCCGGGACCACAGAAAAATTCGCATCATCCGGAAATTCGTATTAGCCGTGATCGTATCATCGAGCTTTTACTGTAATAGTATTGTACAGTTTGTCCATGAATTGACTAGTGTTCACAGCAGTTTCTGTGAAATACTCTAGGCTTTTTAAGGACTTGCAAGGACCCAACAACGTTAAAATTTAAACCCAGGTGGTCAAAATTAATCCCGAGTCCTCCACTACGGCGTGCCTCATAATCAGATCGTGGTTTCTGGCACATTCAATTTCATTTTTAACAGCCGGCAGATATGGCAGATGGTGTGAGAAGACTTGAAGAGCTCTATCGTGTGTTAATTGAATGTGTTGCTGGGCTAGTTGGTTCATACTTGCAGGTCTAACAAGTGCACACCTTAGATGGGACAAAAGAAGGTAGACGCAAGAAAAGCAGTAACTTGCAGCTAAAGTTTATTCAGAGTAGACAGCATACATATAAAGAACCAAGGGAGGTGCCTAGACTGCACCGCGCACAAGTGGAAGGGAACATCCTAGTCGTTTTGCAATGCATAAGAACGACCAAATCACAGCATTCTTTCTGCACAACATTACACGAATTTGATAATGACCCTTGGCCGTTGTATCGATGATCGAGCATGGTAACATGAACTTTATATGAAGAACAAAGCCAAATCGCATTAAAGGTTCGTTGATGGTCTTGTGCATAAGAGCTTTTGCTTCCTAGTATCTGAATTCTGGCCAAGAGCACACACGCTTGTGCGTAAGTTAATGCAAGTTTTTATGGCTGACAGAATTAGAAGGCGTAAATCGGTGACACATCTGTAATGTTGTGCAACAATAATTGAATTTTTTAGAAAGAATTGTGATTTGGTTGTTATTCATTGCAAGATGACTACAATGTTGCTTGCCATGTATACGCAGTGTGGTCTGACGCAATACAGTACAACGTCAATAGATATCGCCCGAACGAAACAGCCTCCAAATTTGCATTTGGGTAATGCAAAAGCCTTTCGTTAAACGGAACAGAAGCAAGCTCTAAAGGATTCTCTCAGAAAAAAGGCAAGATCTGAAATATATTTTTGCAACAGCTGTCTCCTATCCACAAATCCATCCTTAAAAAGTGGTAACAATCTCAAGCAGGCAAAAATTTCATTGGTTTTTAATGCATAGCATGTAGAGACCTTTGCGGCACTGCCACTCACACTATAGGTGACCAAAATAAGGACAATCAAAATTTCTGACGTCTTACAGTGTGCTGTTTGATAATTTGGACTCCTCTTGCAGGATCAAATGTTATTCGACCACCGACTAAAGGAGTAAAAGCTGTTTGTTTTGATACGCTGCTAGCACCTTCTAAAAAAAAGCTAGTGAAGCCTAGTCAAGTAGCCGTAGACCACGCCCAAATCGTGGGAAAAACTAGCTGCTATGTTCACTTCTTTATGCCTAACATTTCTAACAGTGTGAAGAGCCTGTGGGACATAGTGCTGCACGTCTTTCTTAGTAAAAGAAACTCCTCTTAATTGAAACATATTGCTCTGGTCTTTGAAGTTTGGTTTGAGATTTTACTGTAGTTGCAAGTTACTTTTCTTGTGGTCAACTTCTTTTATCCCATCTGAGGTGTGCACTTGTTAAACCTGCTGTGTCGCGTAGATTGCAGTTTCTAGCAAAGCTCATTTTGTTCTCCTGTTGTCACTGCCAATTATCAAGATAATGCTGAAATTTTGAAATTGTGGTTTGTTGCAGCTTCAGAGGTAGTACCGTTATTCTTTAAATAAGGCTTCATTTAGAAATGTGGAGTAAATGTTAGGGGTGTGCAAATATTCGAAACTTTCAAATAACAAATCGAATACTGCCCTAGAATTCTGGGATATTCCATGCCAAAACCATGATCCAACTATGAGGACACCGTAGTGGGGAATTCTGGATTTTGACTAGATGAGTTTCTTTAACATGCACCCAGTGCACAGGTGTTGTTGCATTTCGCCCCTATCAAAATGCAGCTGCTGTGGCTGGGATTTGATCCCGCTACCTCATGCTTAGCATCGCAATACCATAGCCACTAAGCCACCATGGCAGGTTGAATAGTGTCCTATTTGATTCAGTTTTTTCTTTGAATAGTCACTATTAGTAAATATGAAGTTGTTGAATATTTCAGAACATCAACTGTGGACAATCAGACATAAAATTGGAGCAAAAGTATGATAAATTTTATCCTTGCAGGCATAGTATAGGCATAAAATGTGAACTTGAGTTGTGTCGAAGGATATGTCAGAGAGCCAGACATTACTGGCAATATAGCAATCGTTTCACACACTCCAAAGAGTCCTGTGTATGTGAACAAACTGCTTATTTGTTGCAAATGCTCCATTTGTGCTTTTAAAGAATGCTTTATAATGTGCAATGTAATTACAGAAACTTGCTAACATTGTGAATACTAGGCTGTGAACATCATTTTATATTAATTTTGAAAAAGATGTTCATTATCTGAAAACTATTAAAATGTATGATTTGATTCACCTCTAGTACAATTCAATTCGTATTCGATTCAGTTTCAAAAATTGCTGTTCACACACCGCTAGTAAATGTGTAAAAGAACTTTTCTGACACCATGTTTTTTTTTTCTCCTTCACAAAAGCAATTTCTGAATGAGAGGTTCTGAAAGCACTGATTTTTTCAGGTAGTAGCTGTGACATATCTTTTGACCCTGCAATCACTAGTATTGATGTGGGGATTTGAGCATTTGTGAATTAGGTTCCGCAGTGAATGAAATTTGCTTAGAACTGATTATTATTAAAAGTACATTAAAGGGAAATTAATTAGTAACACAAAACCACTTTAATCTGGTGAAGTGGCCTTAAGACACTATTTTTATATTTGATGGAAAGGGATGGGTACAAACAGAGAAAATGTAGGCATAAATTTCCCTTTTTGAACTTCACATCAAAACAACACGGCTGCTGTCTGTGTGACATCATGGGTGTCAATGTATTTTCACCTATTTTGGGTCGTTTTTGTTCAGAAATACTTCTCAAAGCTCTTAAGGTTCAGTCTTTAGTCCTTTTAGGATGCATTCTAACAAAGATTAACTAGTGCTGACTAAGCATTGTCCGAGGCCATGATACCACATGCGTGTAGTGCTGGAACTTGGCGGTGGCATTACCAGCAGCCTCTTGTTCTTGCACATTTTTTGGCCTTCGAAGTTGCTGCTCACAGTAGGACTGGCCTTTTTTTGTATTCATGGAGTATAATTTAATAATCCAGCTGAACTTTGTGTTCCACCTTAGTGTCCCTCTAATGTGAAACTTGTGGGGTTTAATAAAAGGTATCGGGGGGGGGGGGGGGGGGGCAAACTGTGCATTCTGCCACTCCTTCACATCTGTCAGATTTGCTCAATTAGAATTGCTGGGCTCATTCTCGAGAATACAAAAGATCAGTGTATAATAGCAAAGCATTTTCTACATTTGCAGCCCACTGTCCAGGTAGTCCTGTAAGCTATACAATAACAGAGGGATTCCTCAGTCTGCTATGTGAAGACTAACTGGTTTACCAGTTACCGACTTAGCAGTTGGAGGTATGGGTGGCTGCTGTGACTGCCATGGAGGTGTCTGCGAGCTTTTTTTTTTTTTTTTACTATCTAAGAAAGACTGGACAGTGCTATATAGGAATCTCTTTCCTTGGTGGTGCAGTTATTCACATTTAGACCATGAGAGGAACTTAGCCCGCTGTCCCCAGCCTACTAGTTCGGTGTGTCCTGTCACTCTCAGCAACTAAGTGTGCAGTGTTGGCATTCACGCACAAATCGTTGTCATAATATGCCTTTGTTGTTGATGGAACAGCACTTTCTTTAGTCACACACCAGATTTCTTGGGGTGATACTAGACCGCAACCTTTCTTGGACAAAACATGTTACTGCATTTAGGGCTAAGCTGACAAACTTCATGCACATTCTTAGTGTTATATCTGGACTGAGATAGGGCCCCTCTGAACGAAATTTGCTCCAAGTGTGCCAAGCACTTTTTGTGGGCTGCTGCGCATACAATTGTCACAGCTTTGGAAGGGCCTTCTAATTTGACTACTCGGCAGTTCCAATTTCAATTCAGTCCCAGTTTCGTTCTTGAAAAGTTCGTTGAAGGGGAAATACTGAATAAAACACCTTCGTTATGGAGAGACGTTTTTGTATTACTTTCTATGGGCAGCTGACGGTGAATTGGAAAATCTTCATTGTGGCGGAAATTTCGTTGTAGCAGCATTCGTTGTAGGGGGATTCGATTGTATAAGTCATTGCCACAATCACGAGCACTGAGGGAGACACGAGAGGATGAAAGAGCATAATCGCGGTGCTGGGACACTGTAGACAATTTTTCATTCTCTGCATGCGCAACTGCATGATGCGGGAACAAGCAGACGAAATGGAAGTACATATCTCTTGCTACAGCATGAAGTAAACATTTGGTTTTTATGTTTTATTATTTCTCTAAACTAAAATTTGTCTACTGAAGCAACAGATTAAACAAGTAACTGATTTTGCCTTGAATAATTCCTGAAGTCACTCGGTGACATCACAACACTGCCATGTATGTAGGGGCACTTGTGCGATTGTCAACTTGCGGGCTCCGAGCGCGGCACCCGCGAGAAGAGCAAATGGCGTTTGGTTTGAAATTGGAGCTCTTTCCATGGCATGTAAGGATGTAATATTTAGCAGACACGTTAGTGCACATTATATGCACTGCGCTTGACATCTCATAATGGCCAGACTTGGTGAGGGTCCCTTTAATGCTATGTGACCTGTGTCTAAAAAAAAAGTTTTGCATTCTTGCAAGCCTTTTCCCATTGCTGAAATACGCGCGAAGTGCATATATGGTCATGTACAGTGGAGGAGAGTCTGAAGAAAGATTAGTCTTAATTCTTGTGCACTGATGTATGCAGCCATGAATCGGCAGTGTATAGCATTAGCACTGTCAGCACAGTAAAAAAGTTCTGAAGCTTGGGTGAGTTCGTAGTTCATTTCCTTGGTATTCACAGTGCAAGATGGTTTACGAAAATGGACAAAAGATCTGTGCTGTGGATACCACTCCCATGGAAAAGTGCCGGTTTTTCAATGGTCGTCAGTATGGGCAATGAACTTTTTTACCCACACACCCAGTGCTGCAGCGTTAAAGATTCTTACTCTTACCACGTGGATCCACAACCATGATTGAGACCCTTTTTTTTTTTTTCTGCGCATGCATTTTTGGCCATTGACCTCAAATCAATTAATGTAATGGTGTGAACAAAACTGCAGCATCTGGCAAATCGCCACATCATGACCCATCCCTAGTTCGAATGAGAGATCAAGCTATGCAAGCTGCTAGATACAGCTAAGAAGGCTCTCACTGAAAATGCAAGGGTCCATTAAGTGAAAACCGCAAATGTGTAACAACACGAAAAATGGCGCCAGTAGCCTGTACATTGGCAGACATGTTCCTAACAGTGCGCCGGATGTTCACTAGGTGGCAGCATTGCGTAGGTGCAGAAACATCAGCACAGGAACAGTGTAAAAATGGCCACCCCACTAGCAACTTGCACCAGGGAAGAACAGTGTTCTTTTACTCAGTTTCTGCATAGTGAAGGTGTGAAGCCTATCGAAATTAATCTCAAAATGAAGGTCCAGCATGGTGATGCATGTGTCACAGCGGCAAGTCTATGAATGGAGTCACAAATTCACACAGTGTGATGTCCGTGGCCGATGCTCCTAGTCTGGCTCAGGCACACCCCATTGTGACTCCAGAAAATTTAACGAGGGGCTCGCCTCTCGTTAAAAAATGGAGTGGGAGCCGGGCCCCCTCTGACTGAAAGCACTGGAAGGATGGGCAATCTGCGATATAGCCATGCTGTTGTGACACAGTTGCACTCTTAGCTCAGGCTCTCGGCTGACTATTTTCATCATGTCACTAATGACATTTCCATGTTGGCAGATAACTGGCTGGCAAAAATTGGCATGCTCTACTGTTAAATGTGTGATATCAGAAAGACAAGTCGTCTGTAGGGTCCACTCTTCGATTCTCATTTCATGCATTATCTGCAGGCCCTGCCTTCTTCTTTACTAAGCAATTTCTGCATAGCCATTATGGCCACTGCCATTGGAATTGTATTTCTTCATTTGTGCATTTTGCTAGAACATTAAAAGTTGGAGCTATTTACTGGTGACACTAGAATGTGCAGTGAGCAGCGATATCAGTAGACTTATTAAGGTGAACTTGAAGGGACCTTGGGAATTTTTTGCGCAACACATTTGATCTTAAAAAACGCACCGATTCTGTGTAAGGTTTCCAAACTTCTCAGCTAATCAGCAAATTTACGATCAGTCTATCTCAGAGAATGACTTTACGCATTTGTACAGGTAATTTCATTTCCACATTATGCTGAGTGCCAACCTATGCTGTAATCTACTGTAATCGTACTGTAAAATCTACTGTAATCGTGCTAAAATACAGCCACATCACCATTTTGCAACATATAATGCTGTTGTAAAGGCATTTTAGAAATGATAAAAATGGAACTAAATTATACTGCATCCTATACTTACTGTTTACTCATGATCAAATACTATTCACTTTAGGTAGAGTGCTAGTGAATTCTGGTAATTTTCCAAACACACGTTGGAATGGCCAAACTAGGTTCTGGTAGCTCTTTCTATTTTCTCCCTCTGTCAAAACTAAATAGCAGCCCATATACGAGGGGCATTCATAAAGTTCGTATTATCGGCACCATAAATTTGGAACAAGCGTACACGATAGGCGTCAAAATGAGTGCACGTCTCTCTAGTTTTAGTGCAATATAAAAATAGTGTTCTCTATAGTACCACAGAACATCCTTAAAACATGAAAAATGGCAGCGTCCATCGGAAAAGTTGGTTGAAGCATGAGCAGTCATCTGCTTTCTGCAGTTCAAGGGATGCAGTCTCGAGGAGGTTCATGCTGTGCTGTGTGTTCGGTGGTGGTCTACAGTGACAATGCCCCAGCTGACATTGTTGTGAAATGGTGCAGGAGATTTCAGTGTGGTCGAACAAGCCTAGACGACGAAGAACAGTGGCAGACTGTCACTCAATGGCAAATCACAAATTGAAGCTAAAGTGGAGGCTGTAGTGCTTGCCAACTGACAGGTAACTGTTGAACAAATAGTGCAGCTGGTCAACATGAGTGCAGGCTCAGATTAAACTCCCACCAGTCTCATTGCTTAATCGTTCCTTCATGGCAATAACACAAGCTTTATGAACGCCCCTCATAAGTACAGTCTGCATTTGACAATGTTGTGGCGAAGTCTTTAACAAAAAGTGCAGTATCGCAAACTGGCTGAGTAGAAGAGGACAAGTTTATTGAGGGATATCAATAGCAACAGGAACAGTGGCTCTTGCAGCATGAAGGACTCCATGTCAAGTGACACAATGAGAAAATGACCATAAAGGGATCTGGTAACAAGGCAGTAATTTATCCAAGTAGACATCTTACATTATATGTGACTCTGGATGGCTTAGTATTGAATTTCTCTTATACTTGCTGCTCAGCCCTCTTAACGCTTTACTTTCTTTAGATCTAAGTTCTCTTCTCCTCCACTCAGATCAGCATGGCATGGAGAAAGGTGAGGGGAGTACTTTCATTCAAGAATATATTGCAATGAGTCCAGTGGTGTGTCAGTCAGTGGCAACCTAAAAATGCAGTGGCAAATACTGTTCAACCAACAGAATTTGTATAGGTGTACAGGCTGATTACGTTGTCATTTTTTTTTTTTTTTTTGTGATGTCATGGTAGAAGCAAACTTCTTCCAGTGTTGGTGTTATTTAAGAACTATTTTGGAGTGCGGAAACACAGGTGCAGTGTGCTTTGTGGGCAGAGCTTCTACTGAATTCTTGGGTTGTCGCTGAGCCTTTGGGGGAGGATATTTTTACAGAGGACCAATCTTCTTGCCTTGCAGATATCAACTCGCACGCATTGGATGCATACACTAGAAACTTTCAACCAGCCCCTGGTGGTGAACTTCAGTCTCCAAACCAGTCTCCACCACGGAGTCTAGTCAACAACTGCTGGTGATGCACTGCCTTTGTGCTGCCTGCCATTGAGCACCAGAAATCCTGAGCCAGCATCTTCAATTTATTAGCTTTCCTGTTTCATACCTTGCCTTAGACACCTTTTGGCATTTATTGCTAGAGATAAGACCCCAGAACCATTCTTTTGTGCTCTGTCATAGCTATATACACCAGTCAGCATTTACTGTTCTGACTTGCAGACCTGAGAGGCCTTGCTTTTGTGATATGTTCAGGCACACACTTCTAAACAAATGCCTAAAGTAGTGCTAGGTTTTCTACATTGGGTTGTATGTTGTATGCATGTGCATGTTAGGTTCCCACAGGTATTTTGCTAGCACAGAAATTTTTAAGAGGCAAACTACTTTCCTTAATAGTGCCATTTGTAATAAGTGTTCTTACATTCCACAGTAACTTTAATGGTATTGACAAGATTCACATAGCAGCTGCGCTGAATTTGAAACTGCCTGAATGCACTGCTTTTACCTCGCATTTTTCTCGAGGTCTGTGCCATTTACCCCATGTGCAGTTCCCCCCGTATTTTTCTTGCTAAACTGACAATTAACTCCAGGCTGAAGTTATGATTTGTTTAATGAAGTGTTTATTTTATTTGCAGTTTCTGCTCTGCATTGTGTGGCACTTGAGATTCCTCCTTGCCTTCTAGTCTTCTCAGAATATGCTAAATGATGCTGTGTCATGTGATTTTGACCAATTGTAGATTACTCCTTAGTACAAATGACTCTTGAATAATGCTCTGCTGTAACCATTGTGATTGCACTTTTAAAAGTTCTCCACACACAATTTTTAGAGCAAACAAACTTGACCACTGAAGTTTTACACAAGGAAGCATCTATAAACAGCACTTTTGCTCTGTGGGTTTGTCAAGTCAGATGCTAATTTTTTTGTAAAACCTAAGGGTTAAGGTTTTCTACCCAGCTAATTATGACAAGTCAGCATTTGCTAATATAACATTGTTTGCAGGTAATCTTACTGTTGTACTCTTTGATATTTTTTGTATTTTTGTAAACTTTTTTTGGAACAAGTTTTGACACATTGATGGCTTTTATGGGATTGCCAAGGTATCTAGTCATTTTTTTTTTTCTGTATAGTTAAGCATCTAAAATAAACATTTTTTTACAAAGCTTAAATGTGTTTTTGATTCAATATTGGCATTGCAAGTCTTTGGGCATGTGAGTGAAGTTTGGTGACTATAGGATATTTTGCAAGCTAAACCCTTGTTTATTGCACCTTATGCTCTGGTGAAATATCAGACATGTTTATTCACAGCATGGCAGCTAAGTGGACTGTTATGGGAGCATGTGGAATTATTTTCTCTGCTGAAATCTAGAAACTTCGATATAATAAAATTCTTATTTAGTAGCTTTCAGCTGGGAATACTTAGTTTATTTTATGTTTAACTATAAACACTCTATGCTTGCAAAGTTCTACGCTTGATAACAGAGTTCTAAATAGTGGTTTGTATAAGTAACATTCGGCAAATGCGATGCATGCATACAATCGCACCTACAAGAACACATGGCATGTGAAAGTCCATTGGGGTTTAAATTATGGGGCCTGTACTCAAATTTATCATGTGAAACTATAAGTATATCTTGAGGACTTGAAATTTCAATATGCTATTCGTACCTTGCTTGTCATTTCAAGGTATTGTGGACGCTTATTGAAATGTTTCGTTCACCACATATGGGAAATTTCATGGACAATTGTGGTGTGTAGAGCACTTGGTGATGATCCTGTCTGCAAAGTGTTCAATGATGTACATTGCAAAAGCACCTGAAAATTCAAACAAAAGTACGCACTCGCTCCTCGAAGGAGCCACTTGTGCAGTGAGCGATATAGGTATGTCTCATTTCTGCACCCACGTCGCGCACATGCTGCCTACAGCCGACAAAAGCCAGCAGCAGCTGAACAATCTGGGGATTCCTGTAAATTCGGAGCGTGCAGAATGGCCTCTGGAAATGTACCAAGCATGCCGAAAAAGGGTAGGTAGTGGGGTTTGTAAGGGCTGTAACAAGAGGTGACCTTTGGCTCTATACAGTATAGACCACTTATAACATAACCGCTTATAGTGCAGGACTGGATATAATAAGGCCTTTTCAGACTCCCGTTAATTTTCCCATAGCACTCTGTATACGCATATCGCTTAAAGTGCAGTTGCAAGACGCGAAATACTGGTTACAGTGCGGCTGCCTGGAAGTTCGGCAGTCAACCTAGATGGCAAACGCTCCCCTCAAGCCACAAATGCCGTATTTACTCGAATCTAACGTGCACTTTTTTTCCGATAAAACGGGTCCGAAAATTACGTGCGCGTTAGAATCGAGTACGACCCTAAATCTGCGTTACCATATAGCCGTCGGTGTTTCAAAATGGCTGCCTCGAAAGCTACTCTCGAGCCTAGCTACCATAGCTTCCTCCATGTGCTGCAGTACACGTGCTTAGGCAATAGTCTACCGTCTGTCTTCACGTTCTCTGCGTCTGCTCTATCAGCATGAAGTACCGAGTTCATCATGATGCCGCATTTAATTTAAAAGGAAAGTGATCATGTGTGCGGAGACAGACGGAAATCGGGCCGCATCACGGGCGTTCGGAGAATCCAAAACTTGCGGTCGGGACTGGCGCAAACGGGAGAGGATTTCTGTCGGCAAAACAATGCGGAATGGTTTCAGTGGACCGAAGCAGGACGTAATCTGCGACAATCCACTTCGGCGATACGATCGCCTTGGCCCTATCTTGAAAGCAATCTGCGACAGGGAAAGTCCGCCGTGCGCTGTGTTTTCACCGCGTTGAAGTGAGGCATGATAGCACGAAGTTCAATTCGCTCGCCGCGCTTTGTCATTCAAGCGTTTTGACAGTTCGTTTCCACGGTCAACGAGCAAGATGTGTTCATGTTTGCTTGTTCGCGCGTGACACCGTGCTTGTTAATTTATTTAGTAAGCGAATACGGAACCTATTTTTGCGAACACCTGATGGATATGAAACAAGTGTGCTTGCTTGCATCAGCCGACCTTGAACCTTCGTGTGCAAGCGGGAATTTTTTCCCACTTGCCGATAGCGTCGGTCGCTGGGACGCAGTGCGAGTGAGGTAGTGCACAGTGCTCTCGTTGGTTTTTTATTGCAAGAGAAATGGCGGAGCGACTGGAGAAGTGCTACTGCATCAAATTTTGCCAGAAACTGGGTGACAGCCAAGTGGAAACCATTCAGAAGATGCAGACGGCTTTTGCTGCCGATGCTATGAGCAGCACACAGATTAAGGAGTGGTACAACCAGTTTAAATTTAGACGGCTGCACATCAGTGGAGAGCGAGCCACGCTCCGGTCGGCCATCAACATGCCGAAATGACCTGTGGTGATGCGGGGGACCGTCGTGTGACTATCCGAGAAATTGTGGAAGAGGTGGGCATCGGCACTTTTTCTACACATTCTGTTATGACCGAAGATTTGGCCGTGAAGAGAGTTGCGGCGAAATTTGTGTGAAAGCTGCTCACGGTGGAGCAAAAGCAACTTTGTGTTGAAGTCTCACAAGACATGCTGGATTCCACAAACAGTGACCCCAACTTCATGAACACCATAATCACTGGTGAAGAGTCTTGGGTGTATGGGTACGACCTGGAAACCAAATCCCAGTCGTCACAGTGGAAGAGAGAGAGAGATAAATGAGATGGGGAAAAGCAGGGAGGTTAACCGGAAGGTAGGTATCCACTTTGCTACCCTGCACTGAGGAAGGGGTAAGGGGAGACAGAAAGATAAAGAAAAATGCACACACATAGAAAGAGAGGGAAATCGGAAAAAACGCACACATGCACACACACAAAGGAACTCTGGAGTGTCACAGTCGTTCAAGCTTGTCCAGAGGAACCTCAGCAGCGCGCTCATCGCCTTCTGGTGTGAAGACCGCATCAGCCGGTATTCTAAGATCGTCTGCTCAGAAAGCGGCCGGTCGTCGAGGCGCGCCAGCATCGTCACGAGCGTCTGTCTCTGGAAGCTGTAGCGGGGACAATGACACAAGATATGTTCGATTTTTTCTTCGCTGTCGCAATTATCACAGGTAGCACTGTCAGCCGTTCCGATGCGGCAAGCAAACGCATTCGTAAAAGATGCTCCAAGCCACAGTCGGCAGAGAGCAGTTGTCTCGATTCGGGGAAGTCCAGATGGAATATGTAGTCGGAGGGATGGATCCAAGTGGTGCAGTCGAGTATACCGGAAACCTGGTGTGTTCCACATGGATTCGAGTGGCATCACGCGCGAGTATACGAAGCTTTGCTGCTGCATCGGTTCTTGAAACTGGAATGGGTTCCTTCACAGCATTTTCGTGAGCCCTCCTAGCAGCTTCATCAGCCTGTTCGTTGCCCATGATGCCGCAGTGGCCTGGGAGGCACTGAAAAGTAATATCATGTCCTTTTTCTACTATAGTTGGTGATATATCTGCCTTATTTCAAGCACAAGTTGGTCTTGTGGTCCACGACGCAGAGCGGATAGCAGACACTGCAGGGCTGCCTTCGAATCGGTAAATATACTCAATTTTCGTGGTAAATCTTCATGAAGCATGTGAAGGGCGCTGCAAAGTGCAGCAAGCTCCGAAACAGTCGATGTTGTCCGGTGACAAGTTTTAAACTGATAGGTCACGGCTTTTTCCGGGAAGATCACAGCTCCTGTAGATTCGTCAAGAGTTTTCGAGCCATCAGTGTAAATGTGAAGGTGGTCCTTTGTATGTCTCGTGCAGCATGAGTAGAGATAGCTGCTTGAGAGCTGGTGATGAGAGTCCTGCTTTCGTTTGAATCCCTGGTACCGAGAGTCAAACTTGTGGGCGAGCCAAACACCAAGGAGGTGATAGCAGCCTCTCGGCAGGCGTATAATCTCTAGGGAGGCAGTCACGGTACGTCAATATCACCTGGCAAAAGGAGGTATTGGGTCGGTCTTTCGGCAGCGTGGCGAGGTGATGGAAAGGGGCGCGGGCAGTGGTCACAGTGGAAGCATTCCACGTCACCAAAACCAAAGAAGGCCCGCCAAGTGCGCTGAAATATCAAAGTGATGCTGACAGCTTTCTTTGACTCCCGTGGTGTGGTACATCACGAGTACGCACCACAGGGTCAAACAATCGCCAAAGAGTACTACAGGGATGTCCTCTGTCACCTACGTGATGATGTGTGGCGCAAGAGACCGGAGTTGTGGTCAACAGGAAATTGGCGCATCCATCACAATGCTCCTGCACATTCCTTGCACTTGATTCAGACTTTTGGCGAAAAACCAGACTCCTGTAGTTCAACAGGCTCCTTACTCTCCTGATATGACCCCCTGCCACTTCTGGCTGTTTCCCAAAATCAAGAGGCCATTGAAAGGAGCGCAATTTTAGACAAGAGAGGACATTATAGCTGCAACGACAGCTGAGCTAAACTCCATTCCGAAAAAGGCCTTTCTTGGAATGCTTCCAACAATGGCAGCACTGCTGGGAATAGTGTGTGGAGTCCCAAGGAGAATACTTTGAGGGTGATTAGGTTTCCCACGCTCCAGTTATGCCAGTTTTTTTTTCTTCAGCCAAAGGTCGGATACTTTCCTAACAGACCTCGTATTCCTGTGGTAGTACTCTCTGAATGGCATGGCTGGTGAAGAGCCTTTTAGGACTAAGTTACATTTAGCGTCTCTTGCAGACCATTTCTGTGGTCTCTTGGGAATACCCAGCGAGTCCACCAATATGTCACGGGGCAGAAATAGTCAAGTGAAGGTGTATATTTACACATATTTACAACATTGCAGCAACGCTGAATACACAAGTTGGCTGCCCGAGTCAGCCAAATCGTCTTCGTTGTTCATGGACACACCATGCCCCCACTGCTCCGTAACAGTATTAAGGTTTCCATTTATGCATCCCATTGGTGCCTTTGGGAAATCCTGAATAACCAATTGACCCACAAGGACTTGAGCACTTGACCAAAATATGTGTGCGTGCATGTGTATATGGAAAATGCAGAAGCTCAAATGGGAGGGCCATATTTCCTAGTGGACATAAGATAGGGCCAAATGCAGTGAACTGGCTAAAAATGTTTACTGATTTAATCAACATCCCATTTTGACTATTTGATGTACAGCTATTTCTCGTGCAAGTTGTGAATCCAGGTATGTGAAAAAATTGCAGAATGACCTAGCTTTGATAAATGTTATAAATTCCATTAGTTAAAAAATGCCACAAGGAACTTCAGTTCTGCTTTTCCAGTTTATCTTTAATCAAAGTCTTCTGTTAAAGTAGTACACCATCACATCACTGACAGTAAAGCTCACCACATGTGGTGTAGGGTAGGGCGAAGCATTATGAAATTAATCCGCATGCCACAGCTTCCCGCTTGCTAGGACTGACCAAAAGAAATGCGTGGGAAATGTAGCAGGCACATTTGATTGCTGATAACTCCACTCATGCAAGATTTGTAAAAAAAAAAAAAAAAAAGCCGGAATTCATGAAACAGTGCCCTTGTGGGTATGCTAAGATAAACACTACATTAATTATCTAAACTGGTTTTGTATTTTTGGTATTCACTTTGCTACCAAGTCACCAAAGATTACTAATAGACTCAAGGCAGTAGTGCCACCAGTCCTTTATTTATACAGCATTCCAAGCCTCTGCTTAAGTGAGACTGACCGATTAAATATTCCAGATACAAATTCTAGCTTATTATTTCTGGTTAGTGTTCCTTGAATACCATAAACATTCCACACAAGGCATGCCCCCCCCCCCCCCCCTTCCCCACTGTCTTGTAGTGATTATAAGAGAAGGGTCGCAGTGGGTCAGTGGCCATGTGCTGAGCACGAGGGTGCGGTTTCGATTCCTGCTTATGGCAGCCACAATATGTGATCGTGGAATACAAAAACTCGTGTATCATGCTTTGGGTTCACATTGAAGAACCCCACTGGTCAAAATTATTCCGGGGCCCTCCACTACGGCATCCTCCATAACTCGCTGCAATTATAAGATTTTAAACTGCTCAATTTAAATATTTGATATCAAGTATTGCTAAGTCGCATTTCCATTGCCACTAGGCTCTAGCTGCAATGGTTTCCTCTGATGAAATGTTGCCTTTTGTGATCTTTTATTGGCCTATTTACAGAAGTGTTTCCACAGTCTAGATAAAAAATAGAACTTAGTGAGCCTTTCATCATGAAACTGTAGTGATGACAACCAATGAGATACTGATGCAATGAATATGGTCTTCCATACCACAGGAAAGTGGGCACAAGAATGGCTACTGCCTCCTGTCTACGAAATACGAAGTACACGGGCTGTATGCTCTCTCTGCAATTAAAAAAGATAGAATCCATTTTGCTAGCTTCCGTCTTCTGCTACGTAACATTTTTCTGGTGTAGGTGCGAAGTACATACTACCACTCCCAGGTTGAACCCTGTCTTCAAACTCGGCATAAAGTTTGATTGAACTGACTCCTGTTCACATACGAACAAGCCATCTAGTGTAAAGGCTCCCACTTGAGTATGGGCCTCTCCCAGACAGCATCAGAATGATGAGCGTGTCAGCCCTTTCTTTAACCAGCCACCAACCCCCAAATCCTTATCATATTTGGAGGAATTTCGACGGGCTGATCACCACCTATGTAAGCCTGGAAGACAAATAGTACAGTGGCCACACAAAAGCATAGCAATGTTTGTCGAAGATAATGTCTATTCCGACGCATGGATCCATCTGTATCGGAAGAAAAGAAATTATGGCACTTGATAAGCGGAGTCAAGCAAAAACTTTGCCGTGTTTCTCACAGAGGCCACATCAATGAAAAAGGAACTGCCGTAGCACTCCAGGTAGTATAACTGCAATGTATACTGTACACCTGTACCAATAACCAGCGCAGTAGTGTTCAATTAGTGGTGCAGAATAGGCCATGTATAAGTGATAAAGGAATATTAACAGCGAAGCTGTTCTAGCTAACCATAAAAAGTGCTGCCTGCCGCAAAACTTCGCCAATCGAGCTATGACGCCACTGCGTTGCCTAGCAACCACCTCGCGGAGCGGCGGGTGCTTCGCCTCTCCGTGCCGTGCACATGTTGCCTTGACATCGGACATTAAGGAGAGGGAAGGAGAGCATGTGCGCGGCGCGCGCTATGCTCAGGAGCGAGAAAGAGAAAATGAGAGCAAGAGAGAGGGAGAAATTGTAGCAGCACCAACGAGGCAACGCGCAGAGCTGCTGCCGATGCCATCCGCGTTTCCCCGCGTTCGCGCCGAACGCGTGCGGTGTCCGTGACTGCAGCAGGCGCCTCTGGCGGCGGCTCGGCAGGTGTGGAGGCACAGCTTGGCCGTGACGTCACCGGAGAGATAAAAGCTCGGAGCCGCTGAACCGGCGGCAGAATTCTCGTTGATTCTGTGGCGAGTACATGTAGCCCTGGCATGGGACGACCAAAGAAGATCCGGACACCCGAAGAAGAAGCCGCTCATCTTGAAGCGCGTCGCGTGGCCGAGCGAGAATCTGCGCGTCGGCGGCGAGCCGATTCAGAATACCGTGCCTAGCAGCACTTAGAATTTCCTAGCAAAACTTAGCCAAGCCTAGTAAAACCTGGAAAACCTGGCGGAGCTGGTCGATCACCAGCTCCGCCGTTTACTCCACCCTTTGTACCACTAGTGCAAGCTGTCCACGTTTTATTGCTTCAAAATGTGATTACATGCAAGAAATGTGGTGCATTTGATTTATTGAAATCATCACAAGATCTCTCTACATCCATTTAGTGCAGGGTTATGCTTTTATTGAAAAAACATGGGCAGCTTGCACTAGTGGTGCAAGGCTGGAGTAAACGTCGGAGCTGGTGATCGACCTAGCTTAATCTTCCAGGTTTTACTAGGCTTGGCTAAGTTTTGCTAGGAAATGCTACGTGCTGCTATAAAAACACCGCCAAAGCACTCCGTACAGATGGTTAACCAGCGAAGCTGAAACGTGCGGCTCCGGTGTTTAGCAGTGGGTTAATCCCGACGCTGTATTGAAGCGTTTCTCAATTATTGGTTACATGCTTGTAGTTCTAGTTGAACGCAAGCGCCAATGGCGGGCGGATACTGCCAACCACGACGCCAGGCGCGGATCCAGGAGGGATGTCCGGATGTCCTGCCCCCCCCCTCAGATTTCTGCATTGCCCCTCGCTGACAGGGTGATGGCCCCGTCGCAAAAAATGTGGCTACCAGCATTTTTCAAAAGTATTTTTCGTAAGTACCAGTGGTAGCAGCCATGTAGAAGTAAAGTTAGCACATTCAAAGCTTATCTGTTTTCTGTAGAGGTGTGGTGCCGTGTAGTTGCCCTATAGTTATTTTTTCCCATGAATATCTTGGACCTTCTGACGCCGGCCGTGCCTTACTCGTCCCGTCGGCGGCGACTAGTGAACGAGGGGACGTCCCATTTTTCAAGCATGCAGAGCCATGTACGCGCGAGCGCCTTCGCACCCGATTAACTTAGATCCCCCTTGGGGTGTCATCGGTTGCCTCTTACCGTTACCTGAAAAAGACAGGGGTGCGGCGTAGCGCGTTCACGCCGGAGAAAAAAAGCTAACAAAGTGGAGAGGCATCGACAGCATCAATGTGTATACAGACAACGTGAACACAGACAGCGAAAGCAGGACCGTGCAAAACGGAGAACTTGTGCGTCGCAGGACCATGAGTCCGAAGGAGAACGTCACCGTCTGCAGTCGCTCACAGAACACCCATACTCGCTCACGCCGGAGAAACTTCAGGTGATGATGATGATTTAATGGCATTCCCTCTGAAACGGGGTGGGCAATACCTTGCGATAGCCAATCAATAGCTAATCAATCAATAAATTCCGGGAAATGATGACTTGGTAGTGCTTAGCCAAGCCCAAATACGTGGCCAATACCTTGCGATAGCCAATCAATAGCTAATCGATAATCGACTCAATAGCTAATCCATCAATAAATTCCGGGAAATGATGACTTGGTAGTGCTTAGCCAAGCCCAAATACGTGGCCAATACCTTGCGATAGCCAATCAATAGCTAATCGATAATCGACAAATAATCAATATATTCTGGGAAATGCTGGGGATGACTTGGTAGTGCTTAGCCTAGCCCAAATATGTGGCCAATACCTTGCGATATCCAATCAATAGCTAATCGATAATCGACAAATAATAAATTCCGGGAAATGCTGGGGATGACTTGGTAGTGCTTAGCCTAAACCAAAAGCCAGGACTAGTAGGTGCCCATCAGCTCCGCTGTCTCTTTAGCATTGCGCCTCCAGTGCAAGCTATGCTAATTTTCTATTTGCATTCGAGCGAATGGTACGCTTGCTGCTTCGAAAACTCCGGCTGCGTGGCGTGAGGCGAGCATCCCATCTTTTGCGCACGTGAATACGCGCCGCTCTCCAGTATGAGCAGCCGCGATATACTTTCATCAGTGATTTGTACTGGTCGATTAAGCCGTTTAAAGACAGTATCATCGCTGTCGCTGCTAGCGATGGCAGAGACCTCTTGCTCACATTCGGGTGGCACAGTTGAGCTTTTAGGCTGGCAGGTGAAAATAAAAAAAAGAAAGCCACGTGTTTCAGTCTTATAACACTCTATTTATTTACTTGCAATACCCTCAGGGCCCAAGGGCATTACAGAGAGGAGTTCGTATTGATTAAAAAAAAATTTGAACATAAACATCAGTAAATATTGACCCTTTTCGCGGCGGTCCCGTGGCATAGAGTTACTATACCTGACGTATAATAGTATATTAGGGAGTTTTAGTATAGCGGAAAATGCTTACGTTAGCGTGCGACGCAACACTAACGCAAGGAAAGGCTGCACTGCGCGGTACAAGGTAGTGTTTTAGAATAGCGGAACGGAGCAAAACGCTAAGGCAAATACACTTGGGCGCCATCTCGAGACGGATACAGCAAACATGAGCAAACTCTCTCGTTAAGCCTACTCCGCCGCTAATCGAGAACTACTGCATACGTCTACAATCCACATGATTCAAACCAGCATGATTGGAGCACAGTACGTTAGCGAAAACTCGGTGGCATTTGCGACAGCTGATCGCACAAAAGCAAGGTAAAAAGCGGTAATGGTTTCGTATTCAGGCGCGGTCGCTGAGGAGACGTATGGCGCACCGACGTAAGCACCATCTCGTTTCTCTAGAACAAACTGCTTCGCCAAAAGGGTCAATACATATTCATAGGCGGAAAGTTTTCATTTTGCCGGGGAGGGGCGACCAGCTTTCCGAAACATACCCATGTGTACATATATATATATAATGAACCTTGGCCATGTCGTCAGCCACGCGGGAGTCCTCCCGGATCCTAAAAAAATTGCCGCTGCCACACAGTTCCCTGTTCCTTCAGATAAAAAAGCTGGCGGGCGCCTCTCGGCCTCTGCGCATATTCTCGGCGGTTTATTGCAGACTTTGCTCGCATTGCGTCGCCGTTAACTCGCCTCACGAGAGATGACGTTGCGTTCGTATGGGGCGACGAACAGCAAGCTGCATTTCATGATTTGCGGAACCGTTTACAAACGCTCCCTGTGCTTGCCCACTTTGACGAGACGGCTCCGACAATGCTTCACACTGATGCCAGCAATGTTGGTCTCGGAGCTGTGCTTGTGCAGTGCCAGGAGGACACAGAAAGAGTGATCGCTTATGCAAGCAGAACGCTCTCACGCGCAGAATCAAATTACTTTACAACTGAGAAAGAGTGTCTCGCCGTGGTATGGGCGGTTACAAAATTTCGCCCTTATTTGTACGGTCGCCACTTCAAAGTTATCAGCGACCATCATTCGCTTTGCTGGCTCACAAATCTGAAAGATCCTTCCGGGCGATTAGCACGTTGGAGCCTGAGACTGCAAGAGTTTGATATGACGGTCCTGCACAAGTCGGGGAAACGGCATACCAACGCTGACTGCCTGTCTCGGTCACCCATAGAGTCAGCTCCTTCGACCGATGAAGAGAAAACAGCATTCCTTGGTCTTCTCGACACGTCTACCATTGCACAACAACAACGTGACGACCCTGAGTTGCTTGGCCTGATTAATTTCTTGGACGGACAAACTCGGACAGCACCTAAAGCTTTCGCAAGAGGATTATCATCGTTTTGCTTAAGGAACAAAGCTCTATACAAAATGAACTTCTCATCGAGCGGATCAAGTTATTTGCTCGTCGTTCCTACTGCTCTTCGTAGTGGAGTACTGGAAGCATGCCACAACGAGGTCACTTTTCGGCATCTAGGATGTACGCGGATACTGAACAGAGTGCGACAGAGATACTATTGGCCAGGACTGCCCGTTGCCGTGAAACATCACGTTCGGACCTGCCTAGATTGTCAGCGGTGCAAGTCGCCTCCAACGAAACCAGCTGGTTTGCTACAACCCGTTCAAGTACCGCAAACGCCATTTGACCAAATCGGAATGGACCTCTTGGGTCCGCTTCCTACCTCTACTAGTGGTAACCGCTGGGTTATTGTAGCAACTGACTATCTTACTCGCTACACCGAAACAAAAGCTATCTAGAGAGGCACAGCAGCAGAGGTGGCCCGATTTTTCATAGAGAATGTTGTGCTGAGACATGGCGCACCAACCATCGTCATAACAGACCGAGGCACCGCATTCACAGCCGCGATTTTAGATAACGTCCTGATGCTCCGTGGCATAAGTCACCGAAAGACAACAGCCTACCATCCACAAATAAACGGACTAACAGAGCGCCTGAACAAAACACTCGAAGACATGCTTTCCATGTACGTGAATATAGAGCACAACGATTGGGACGAGATTCTGCCTTATATCACGTTTGCTTATAACACGGCTAAACAAGAAACTACACGGATGACTCCATTCAGCCTTGTCCACGGACGTAAAGTAAGGACGATGCTCGACGCCGTGCTACCACACGAACCCGACGACATAGGCACGGATGCCGATGCGTTTACGCAATGTGCAGAAGAAGCCAGGCATCTCTCGCACGCGTGCGAATACACTAGCAGCAAGCATACGATGCAGGTCGCTATAATGCCCATCATAGGCCTGTAACTTATGAAACCGGTGACAGAGTATGGGTCTGGACGCCTATACGAAAATGGGGACTATCCGAGAAGCTGCTGAGGCGATATTTCGGACCCTATAAAGTGCTGCATCGGCTATGTGACGTCACATACGAGGTCGCTCCAGATAGCCCTTACTGCACAAGGCCCCGCCAACACCGTTCTGAACTTGTGCACGTAGTGCGCATGAAGCCCTATGTCATCGAGTGACTGTACGAGCGAATTTCATTTTCACCAAGCGAACTTTATTGTCTAGCATCGAGGCAACGCTCTTTTACAGAGAGAGAAAATGAAGCCCGTTTCACATGGTGCGATTTTGCAGTCCGTTTTTCGCAGCTGCGATTTCCGCAGATGCAAAATTCGCAATCCCGTTTCACATGGATCGACGGCAGCTGCGTTTTTCGCATACTCATTAGGCATTCTGACTGGCGATGACTTATGAGCGAGCCGCCTCCTATTGGTCGTCTGTTTCCACCGCATCTGCGTTTTTCGCAGAGAAGTTCAACACGCCGAACATCGAAAAAACGCACGCACGAAGGGTCCGGCGGCCTATTTTCTGTAGCTGCGAATTCGCACGTGCGAATTCGCAGACAAAATCGCACCATGTGAAACGGGCTTAACGCGTACTCTATCTAGACGTTGACAGTATGTGCTTTAACTGACTCCGAGTAGTAGAATAGGGTAATTCGAAGACAAAGATGATGTTTTTGTTCTAGTTCCACCGTCTTGTTCAACGTGTATCGTATCTTGTTCACGTCGACTCGTGACAATATATATATATATATATATATACCCTTTGCTAACAATTTTCCATTTTTTGCATTATGGCGAATACAATTATATCGACACTTCAGGCAAATTTTCGCTGTTGTCGCCGTGATGTTCTGTATTCAATCCGATAGCCATATACATGAGCGCCCCATACTATGTGGAAGCGGGAAAAAGCACGTATCCGAAAAGGATGGCGGCTTGATGGGCATTATCTTCCCACGCGCTCGATATTCCGGTTAGTTGTAGGTCACGTAATCAAACTCAAATGGGAAGGAGAACACGCGTCTGCTCCTCTAGCCCTGCTGTAGCTGTGAATGACCGTGCGCAGCTGACGCTTATGCGGCCCGCGTGCCATATCTAATTGTTGGTAATCATTGGCGGGTGCAATGACAAAGGGCAACCAGGGACGGCTGCTAACTTCATGCGCGCTGTCTGCCTTGCCGGGCTGTCTTTCCGTGCCCCTAGTGTTGCAGATCACTGACAGAGGCCATCAGTAGTGAACATAAAAATAGACAGATAATGATGATGAACTTAATTTTCAGAGTTGTGGTGAATCGCGCGGCTGTACGAACCGTTCGCCTCCGCTGCCGGCGTTCTTCATAATGCTTGCGTTGTGAAAGCGAGTGCTCGAGGTCATCCAGTGAGGTATTTACAGGTTTGCATGGTCCGTGCATTACACTATGCTTACTATTTTAATTTTAGGTGAATGATTACTACAATTTATGTGGCCATTGTAACTAACGTATAGACTCGTGTAAGGGCCGCATTTTCTGTCGCTATTTTGACGCGCCTTTCATGGGACCGGGCCATTTGACCTCATTTTTTTAACTACAAGAAATCCGCCGTAAACCTCCGCGATCGCATCCTCTCGACATCCAGTAGCGATGCGCGAAAGTACGCTGCGCACAACAATTCGCTGTTGATCCCGATCAGAATCCACGCACGGAACGCGATTGCCTCTCGGTTGGATGTCTTCTCTTTTTCTTTTTTTAATATTGGCTGTCAAGTTGTGGGTGCGGCCCTTACTCGGGTGCGATCCTTACACGGATTTGCACGGTAAGAATCTTCCTCCGTTTAATTGTCTTCTACTTCGCTATCACTAATACTGCTTCGCCTTCCCGGCCAAACTACACTCTTTTTTTTTTTTTCAGTACTTTGAGTCTGAGTATAAGCGCTGCTGCGCATGACTTCTAGACTTCTACTTATTCTGATTTCGAGTGAATCCGGCTTGGCATCATTTCGGTTACTGAGTGAATTCTATATACAAGATGTTTCAGCGAACACTTTCCAAAATGTTTAAAGGTGGCCTGTGGCAGATAGCACAATTCTAGTTCATGAGCTCGTCTACTCGAAAAGGCGGACATTACTTGCGCAGAAAATTGAAATGCATAATCGACTAATTAACAAAATTAACCAATTAAGCTTTTAGCTAATTACATTATGGTCCATGTCGCAATTTACAAATTCTAGCCGTGGAGTTCGAATCCACTTGGAACTAATTCTCAGGCTGACACCAGTGCATGTCGATATATTAATTCTCTAACTTTGCGGAGAAATGCATTGGCATGCCAGTCAATTTGTCAACAAAACGCCGTTTTCTGCATCGAAGCACAAAAGTATGAATAGGGGGGTTTTACATGCCAAAACCACGATCTTATTATGAGGCACGCCGTAGTGGAGGACTCTGGGATAATTTAAACCACCTGAGGTTCTTTAACGTGCACCTAAATCGAAGTATACGGGTGTTCTAGCATTTCGCCCCCATCGAAATGCAGCCACCGTCGCCGTGATTTGATCCCGCGACCTCATGCTTAGCAATCCGACACCATAGCCACTAAGCAACCACGGCGGGTAAACACAAAAGTAACTGGAATGCCAATGCATTTCTCTGCAATTTTCAGGAATTAATATCTAGAAACTGGTGCCATCCTGAGAATAAGTTCCTAGTGCATCGGCCTTGCGAATTCCACGGCTAGAATATGTAAATTGTAACACGGGCCATAAGTTAATATGTTAAAAACCTAATTGGTGATTTTTTTTAAGTAGTCGATTATGCATTTCAATTTTTTGTGCAAGTAATGACCACCTCTTCGAGTAGACCAGCTCATGAACTAGAATTGTGCTATCTGCCACAGGCAACCTTTAAAACTTTTTGAAAATGTTTGCTGAAACACCCCGTATTTATGGTATTCGCATGCAAGAGGCGATGTTTTCATCCCTAATGCGTAAATGTTGTAAATAATTAGAAGAGCTTTTTTTTTTTTTTTTGTCGCCAGTCGTTAGCATCGCCTATTGGAAAGATAATCAATATTGAGACAGATATCACTCCCGGGCTTTTCACACGCCGTTGATAGAAGACTCTGCCGAAGGGGTCACTGAAGTCTGCAAGTTTTTTTCAGGGTCAAAAAATCACGCAAAGTAATTTGAAGTAAGGTGAACATACATCAACATATTAGTTGGCTACCTCCTTTTATTTAAAAAATATAATAAACTTTATCCTGTGTATCTATTAAAATATATTGTGTCTGTGCACGGTGTTCTCAGCAGAAATTAAAAAAAAAAAAAGAAAACATGTTGAAGTGAGGAAACACGGATGAGGTAGGCGCCGCTGGTGCTTCTAAGGCGCTTGTGCTCCTATTGTCAGAATTTGCCGAAATAAAGCGAAAGTATAAATTAAAACCCTTGCATATCCGCGCCAACAATGGTGCCGTAAGCTTTTAGGTGCAACAAAAGTGAAAATGTAGAGGCAATGCAAGAGAATCCTCAAATTATGTGGGTAACAGAACTCCGGTAATGACACTTTAGGGGTGGTAGGCTACGGATCGCGGGGGAGGGGGGGGGTCAGCCCCCCCCCCCCCCGGGAAAACTCCGGAGGGGGCTCGAGCCCCGGAGCCCCCCCCCCTCTTGTAGTCGGCGCCTATGTACATATTATTCCAAATATAAAAGAGGCTCACAAATGAAGAAAAAAAGGTTAAATTAAAATTAAATATAGGGTTTTACGTGCCAGAACCACGATTTGATTATGAGGTACGCCGAAGTGGGGGATTCCAGCATAATTTGTACTCTCCGGGGTTCTTTACCGTGTACCTAAATCTAAGTGCACGGGTGTTCTTGCATTTCGCCCCCCATCGAAATGCGGCTGCTATTCGTCCCCGTGTTTCTTCTCGCACTGTGTATTACCAGAACCACCTATTAATCCGTTGGATCCAAGTCTCTCAAAGCTTTCGCTCTTTAGGAAACACATAGAATCTGAAGCCTTTGTCCCTTGTGTGGTTGTTGTAGCACCCAGAAAAGCAGCAGGTGAATCCTACCATCGCGTGATGGCTCTACACGAACCATAAAGATTGCCAAAAATCGTTCGGAAACAGGACGCACAGGCACTCCGGGCGGCTGGAGCAGCCGGATGACTACAAGTATCAGCATGCACCGCGGCCGCGGTGGCGTCGTGAAACTGGCTGGTGGGATCGGTCTATTGAGCGAAAAAGCCGGGTCAGTAGTCTTTAGCAGCGAAACGGCAGGTAAATTCCCATTGGTTGCGACGCCATGTGTCACGAGCGCGCCTCGCCGCAGTTCTTATTGGCTGCGACGCCACCACGAGTGCGCCTCGACCGAGCAGAACACCACCTACCGCCCTAGCGCGCCAGGTGTTATGTGAGGGAGAGGGCATCGTCACTACGCCACGTCACTCGCTCTCGGAAGCGTGTGTTATCCGCGCGTTTCTTGTCCGCACAAGCTTTCGCCTGCGTTCTAAATGCGCCTCGGCCAGGCCAAACCAAAACGCGCCAAGCGTCTCAAGGCGCTCGCTTGCCCGCGAGGAGTTCAAATCGAATGACCGCTCAGCGGCGTTCAATCGGATATCAATGCTTTCGCATTCACAACTCGATCGTAAGAAATGCTTAGGTGTACTCGGATTTTTTAAGTTCGGACCATGAAAAAACTGACGTAAAGTGTGATATTCCGATGTGGGACTCATTATTAGGCCAATAAAACATAATAAAAGAAAGAAAGGCCACACAGAAAATCAGTGCAGTAGGCAGCTGCTGGCAGTAAAAGAAAATAACAATGGCAGCACATCCGATTACCTTTGCTCAAGGGGTACGTGTAACAAAATCCACATTGGGCATACTTGCACATGAAAGGGAAACTGCAGAGAGAAGGTGCACTGAGCAGATTCGAACAGCTCGGCTGTGCCAGGTTATGTCTACCTTATCCTAAACACCTGCACCTGATGCAGGGTCAATACCTATACTTTACGTATGTTTATGCTATTTCTATGTGAGGTTAACCCCTCGGGGATTATGATGACCTCACTTGTCACGAGTAGTCATCACTTTATGGCTTAAGGTGAGGTCACTTTGTCATGGGCATTTCACCACTTCAATAAAGGGGTACTGAACCACCCCATGGGCTTGGTGAAAAAAAGAGTCCGCGGATAGCCTACGCAGCTGTGAGCATCTCAGCCAAATTTTGCAGTCGTGTGCGGCGCATGGAGCTCGCAAGCGGAGCGAGAAGTCGCTCCACTTGCATCTAAGTCGCTCCGCTCCGCTTTGAGAAGTCTCTCAAGCGCTCTTTTTTTTTTTTTTTTCAACAGAAGCCCGCTCCTCACTCTTTTCAGGACGCTTTATCATAAAACACCTAGGCTTTATTTCGTGATGGGTGATATAGCAGATTCCCGTACGTGAATAGCTGACGCATAAATCAAGAGGGATGTTTGCATCAGTGCGATTCATCCTACTGTTACTGTCTATATTTACTGATGCAGTTTAATAAACCGACAGAAGTAAGCGAAAATCTGCTTTCGAATTTCGATAAGTATTATATACGTACTTCCGGAAGCCGACTGTCGTCTGCTCAAGCTCGGCCGCGACCGCCCGCATAGAAATTAAACTTTGGCCATCCTATTTATCTATGTCGTAGCCGCTGGATCTCGCTAATTTCGACTAGTTTTGAACACTCAACTAGCCTCAAGCCAAACAGACCGCACGCGCACGCTTGCCAGCGCGGGCTCACTACTGGCCGCTCCTGATTGGACGCCTTGACAGACTTCGCTTTGTAATGAGTTATTGATAGCTCTTCAAAATGTGCAAGTTGGATGTGGCTACTATCTGTCGGTCAAAGCTGGTGCAGAAAAAAGCCGGTCGCGAGCGAGTGCCCAAACCCTGTCGCGCACAATGCAAACGCTTCACATACGCACTGTACGTACTACAGCTACATGTGGCTGCGGCATAGGTGCCGACTACGAGGGGGCTCTGGTGCTCGAGCCCCCCCCCCCCATTTCTCGCCAAAGTGTCATCACCAGAGTTCTGTTGCCCACATCTTTAGAGTTGCCTCAACGTTTCACTAAAAATTTTATTGTGGCTGAAAGCTTACTGCATCATCGCGGAAGTGCATGGCTTTACATTCACACTTTCGCTTTATTTCTGCAAATCCTGACCATAGGACAACAAGCGCATTAGAAGCGCCAGCGGCAGCTACCTCATAAGTATTTTTTCTCATTTCAACGTTTTTTTTTTGTTTTTTAATTTCGACTGTGAACACTATACACACACATACAATATATTCAAATATATACACAGGAATAAGTTTGTTACATTTTTTAAAGAGAAGGATTTAGCCAAGTAACAATTATTTCTAATTGTAAGGATAGGTTATGCCTGGAGAATGAATACGTTGCTCTATGTTCACCTCCAATTACCCCTCTTGCGCTAGCGTATTCCTACTTGCGCCTGCAAGTTGGAATACGCTTGGAATACAGGGATAATTGGAGATCGCAGGGAGAGGCCTTCATCCTGCAGTGGACATAAAATATAGGCTGATGATGATGTTCACTTCTCACCCGCCGCGGTGGCTCAATCAGCTAAGGCGTTGCGCTGCTGAACACGAGATCGCGGGATCGAATCCCGGCCGCGGCGGCCATATTTCGATGGAGGCAAAATGCAAAAACGCCCGTGTGCTTGCGTTTTACTGCACGTTAAACAACCCCAGGTGATCAAAATTAATCCGGAGCCCTCCACTACGGCGTGTCTCATAATCAGAACTGGTTTTGGCACGTAAAACCCCCAAAAGAAGAAGAATGTTCACCTCTCTTCAAATTGCTTTGCGTGCTTTTTTTGACCCTGAAAAAGAAAAACCTGCAGTCTTCAGTGGCCCCTTCAGCAGAGTCTTTTATCAGCGGCGTGTGAAATGCACATGAATGTTGTGTGTCTGAGTATTGCTACTGTTTCCAGTAGGCAATGCTAACGACTCACGAAAAAAAGCCAACCAAAAACTGTTCTAATAATTTACAACATTTATTAGGGATGGAAACATCCCCACATGCCTGCAGCGGTCATAAATAAAAATAATTTACTCAGTAACCGAAGTGAGGCTAAGCCGGACTCGCCCACAATCAGAATCAATAGCCGCCATGCGCTGCAGCGCTTATACTCGCACTAAACATAAAAAGAAGAAAAAAAGAAAGAGGCGCAGTGTCGCCCGAACGGCGAAGCATTGATTGCAATAGAAAATTAGTAGACAGCTATATGAAGTAAGGACAGTAGTTTTATCGGCCGTATAAACTTGCAAACATTTGCTTACTAACTGAATTATCAAGCATGTTGTCAGCGCGCCCAAGTAAACATGAACACAGCACACTCGATGACCTTTGACACTAACCATCAAAACGCTGGCGTATGAAAGTGCGGCACCAGCAGCAGCAAGCAGTGATCTTCATACTGTCTATCGCTTCAACAGAAACTGAGCGGCAAAAACACAGCGCGTACAAAGGTATTAGCCATCTGCGGATCGCTTTCAAGATACCGCGCGGAGAGAACCGCCAAAATAAAGCGCGCGACCCGCGTATGTAGTACTCCCCAGGCGCACGGACAGCCGCAGTCACTACAAACTAGCAGATACGCGCCGCGCTTGTCCCCCCCCCTTTTTCAAAGCGCATGCTTTATCGATAAAGTGACCGCGCGTTCAAGACTTGTACTCTGCGCATGCGCCGCTGCCTTCTCCTCTGAGCCTTGCAAGAACCCTAAGCTTAGCGCGCTGCCACTGCGCCGTCTATAGTGATGTCTTGTGAGCATTAGCAGGAGGCACCTTCGCGTTTGAGCAGGTGGAGAATCCGAGATGGGAGAACCAAGCGAAGCGCCATAGTGTCCGTTGTGGTTTTCATGCGCACAACTTTGGAAATGTAGAGGACTTTAAAAAGCCCGCTGGTTTTTCAACGCGATAGTACCATCGTGTCCAGGCCCTTTGGATGCGCCTCACTCGTCTCGCTTGTGAAATTAAGCGAGTGCCTGCCCATGCAGACAAGTTGACAACTGACGTCTGCGACCTGATCGGTCCGAACAGGTGAGTGAAGTCTTCCATTATTAACGCATACCCCTTTGAATACTCGACGTCTTTAGTAGAGGTTCACTGTCGCAGTAAGCGTCGTCAGCACGAAAGCAATGTGAAGTGCATCGTCATGATACTTTGACTTGCGTTAACTATAATACGTTAACTATAATACTATACGCGCGCGATTGTACTATAATACTATACGCGCGCGATCGTACATGGTTCTTTATGGCAGCCTTGCGCATCTGGTGGCATCAAAGTCGGCTACCACGTCAGCAGGAGCACAAGTGCCCGCGCATAAGCCACCCAGAGTGACCAAAAGTGGTCCGCGCTGACTGATTCGGAAAATTGTTCGGTCTCGTTCTAATGGAGGGGTGCGTCTTTATGAACATTGTGTGGCGTAAGTTTTAATAAAAGGAAAAAGTGGGAGCTATCGCATAGTTCTGAGCCGTTCTGTACCAGGACGGCAGTCTTACAGAGAGAGTGCTCCTACAATAAGGCAACGACGAGGTATTCGGTTGACAAAACTTATCAGGCGCTAATACGAGCTGAGGAGGCAGTGAGGGAACCTTCAGGAACAAGTGAAAAGTGAACGTGCGTGGTTTTGATTGTGTAAGGCAATTACTGTGTAAGACAACTACTGTGTTTATGTAAGAATCGTGTAGGCGCGGAATGCTTGATCGCGTAGAGAATCGGCCTTTGAGGATTATTCGTTCTCGCAAAATTGGTTCCCAGTGGCAGATCTATTATTCCAGTTTAAGAAATTGAGAGAATAGCCTTTAAAAATAGCAACAGTTTGCTCAAGTGCCAATAGATTGACAAAATGGCTTTGTATGTAGTTTGAATAATGTATCCCAAAATGTATGGTCATGCTGCACAACGTATTCACAAACATGCTAACAGCCACACAACTTATTTGTATTTTCACAACAGCCGTGATCTGCACCTTTGTGGTAGTTCTTTAACGTGTGACACGTTGTTCAGCGTCCTCATGCCGCTCCCGCGCCCGAAAAGTCATTCCTGTGTCAAATTATGAGCCCGAGCTCCTTCGCAGTGAAGCCAGCACACATTGCCATGACAAAAGTTAAAACGCGCATGCGAGCGCCAGCAACGAAAGTGGGTAGACACTCAGGCGTAAGAAAAAGCAAGCTGCATATTCGCTTGGCGCATCGCTCATCGAAACAATTCGTTTTCGCGGCTCTCGGCAAAAGAAACGCACCGACTGCGGTTTAATGTACCGCGGTGTCACGGCGCCTGTAAACAAAGTAACTGCGCCGTCTGCACGCCTGTGAGAGATCTAACGGGGCAATCAAGGCCCGGTGGCACTTTGAGAGACTAGGAACAGGAGATACAGCATGTCATCTTATGCCACTGTCGTGCGGCAGTGTGCTCAAAGAATTAAAATAACATGACGTGTGGATGTAGTTCACAAATGTAGCGCCTGCATCTTCTTTTTACATGAAACGTGTTATCTGCTTTATATTTTTGTTTGATGGCAATAATAATGTAGCTGCAGAGATCACAAGTGTCTGGTTATTCGCGACCGATGATTATACTGTGATATTTTTGTTTCTGTTCTGCTTCTCTTTTATTTCAAAAAGAGAAAAGTTGGCGGCGCAGTAATGATGACATCGCAAATTGGACAGCGCAAACAAAAATATCGCAGCTAGTATAGGGGGTGCATCATCGCACAGCACAATCAAACCGGACGTGCGCGCCTGTCAATGGTGATAACTGGACGGCGCGCCCTATACCTTCAGGCTTGTTATGCTTCGGCCACGCGCTCCGCTGTTTGCATTTCTTTTCATCGTGATAGTACATATGCCATGTGTATTCGCGTATAGCTTGTAGACAAATGTAGGTTGATCGTCCCATATTCGTTGCCACGTGAGGGTATAAAATTATTTGCATGCTGGTCGGCCCATATTCTGAAGAAATGTATTTCTAATTTCAAGAAGACGCATACCTTTATTGCAGTGCGCACTAAATGATATTATGGGTAGCCGAAAATTTTTACAGCCCATTGCCACAGGCGGCGCCGTCATTCAGACTTGGCAAATCCTATTTTGTGTGTGAAAATTGGGGTTTTTTACCGCGGGATAATTGTTCATACTTCCAGAAATGGTCAAGATTCTTTTGTATTTTTAAAAATTGAGCAGTTTTCCTACGCGCTTGACCAACTCTGAATATGAATATTATACCAAACTTTGTATGTTTATGCGAGCGTCTATTCAGAATGTTATTCATTTCCCTTGCAGACTGTTCAAAAGCAATGGAAAAATATCTGATCAGGAAACGGAAAGCCCCCGGTGAAGACTGCGAGGAGAGCCGTCCCTCATCCAGCATTTCCAGTTCAGTCGCTGAAGCTCCACCGCACGCTGATGACACTAGCACACCAAGCTCTGTGTGCACTGCAGAAGCCGGTCCTTCCAAAATTCGATCCATCGGTGAGGTTTCTGATGCACCATCTACAGAAAAACAAGGGCGGCGCTTCCAGCCTACCTGGAAAAGTACCTACAAGTGGTTATCTTACAATGTCCACAGTGACAAGGCGTTTTGCGAGACCTGTTGCACAGCATCAGAGATGAAACTGCCGCTCCCTAACACTTCCCAAGACGAGGATTCTTACCTGGCATATGTGAAAAATGGTTTCTCAAACTGGAAAAAGGCAATTGACAGATTTAAATCCCATGAGAGGTCTAATTTTCATAAGGAGGCATGTAATGCCGTCGTAGCTGCAAAAGGCAGCGCGAATGTGGCATATGCTTGCGCCAAGGGAAAGGCGAAAGAAATGGACAACGCCCGACAGGCTCTCTTAGCAACACTGTCGTCACTACTGTACCTGTCGACCCAAGGCTTAGCAATACGTGGCCACGAAGACACAGAGAGTAATTTGAGGCAGCTGCTGGAACTCCGGGCTAATGATATTCTTTCATTGCGATCGTGGCTTTTAAGAACAAATACAAATGGATTTCTCACCAGATTTTAAACGAGATGGTGGAACTCATGGCACATGACATCCTTCGTTCACTCGCAGACGAAGTTCGTGCGGCAGAGCACTACGCTGTCATTATGGACGAGACAGCAGACATTTCTGTCAAAGAACAACTTTCAGTTTGTTTTCAGGTGGTCACAGAAAGCCTGGAAGTAGAGGAGCTGTTCTGTGGGTTTTTCAACACGACGGACACCACAGCGACGAGCCTCTTTGCTATATTGAAAGACATTCTTTGTAGATTTAATCTGCCCATTGAAAAGTGCCGTGGGCAGTGCTATGATGGTGCGGCAAACATGAGAGGAAAGCACCGAGGAGTACAAGCTCTCATGCAAGAACAGGAACCTCGCGTGCTATATGTACACTGCCTAGCGCACATCCTGAATTTGGTTTTGCATGATGTCGGCCAGAAAGTAGACATGTGCCATGATTTTCTTTACGCCGTCACTGAACTGATAAACTTCGTGACCTGCTCTCCAAAGCGCGTTGCTTCTTTTCAAGGTAGAAGAGGATGTGAACTTGCGAAAATTCTGCCCGACAAGGTGGACGCTAAAGGCTTCATCACTGCGATCAGTTCTTTCAAATTATAGCAGTCTCGTAACGTTTTTCTCTGAAACAGCATCCGAAGAGCTAACTGAGGCCGGTGCAAAAGCCAGCGGATTTTTAAGGATGCTGTTCAAGTTTGAATCGTTTTTCATGTTGACGCTTCTGACAAAAGTGTTTTCACGAATGGAAGCACTGAATACCGCCTTACAAAAAAGAACGCTCAGGTTTGACCAAGCGGAGAAAATGGTGAAATCCGTCACTGCAAGCGTCGCTGAACTGAGGCAAAGTTTTCGCTTGGTTTGGGAGGAGGTGTTGGCAGAGGCAGGAAAAGTGGGAGTTGAGGACCCGTGTGTTCCAGCTGCTAGGCGAAAGAAAACTCCACACCGCTATCAAGAAGGTTCCTCAGCTCACGTGTTCACATCAGCGGAGGACATGTACCGCCAGAGGTACTACGAAGTACTTGACACTGTACTGTCCTCTTTAAGCGACAGATATCCACCTGAGATGTGGCAGCATATGTCACACATTGAGCAGTTTGCCACAGGAAAGCAAGACGAAGCATACATAACAAAGTTCTACGGTGACGACCTTGAACGAGGACGGCTGATTTTGCACAGAGACATGCTCATTGACATCGTAAGCCAACAAAAGTCGGCACCATTGCACACATTCGAGGACGTCGTGCAGATGTTTTCGGGGGAAAAGGCCGAACACCGGTGAAACCTTTTGCCGGAAATGGCCAAGCTAACAAAAATTGCGTTGACCATACCGGTCTCGTCAAGCACATCCGAGAGGTCCTTTTCTTGTCTTCGGCGACTGAAAATGTACCTGGGGTCGACGACTGGACAAGCCTGTTTGAACCATCTGGCCATTTTGCACACTCACAAAGAACTCTCCCGCAAAATCAATTTAAATAAAATTGCTGACAACTTCATTGCTAGAACAAGTGCCCGAATGAACACATTTTCCCTCAAGGTGAAACCATCCCATCAGACAACGAAATGATGTCTTTAATAGGAAAGAGAAAGTTGCCAACTCACAAGTTAAAGCTAACCATTTGGACTAAGAAAACAAAGCAAAAAGTTATTTCCAGGAACGAAAATGGGGTGCATGACAGGGAAAGTAGGGTGAGGCCTTTTGGGTATGCAAAGACGCTTCGTTGCGCTATTTCTAAAGCTTCCCAGTCTATGCTGTGCTTTTTCCTTATTAATATTTGTCATATGCTGCATTAGCTGCTCAAGAACGCAATCCACGCTCTTACTACTTCCTCTCGTGCCCTTTCCCACTGTTGAGATATCGTTGTCTTATTTATTTATTTGTTAATATGACTGTATTTCTGCGCCTGATAATTTATTACTCTATAATCATTTATTCCGCCGCCGGGAAATAAATGAAACCAGTGGCATAAGGCATGCTTTGACAAGTAAATAATGTATTGCGTCATGGAGTCACATTGTTTTATGCTAATAATTGTAGTCATAAGTTGTGTACAGAAATTGTTATATATTGTGTATGTTTTATATATGTTATGTCTTATCTTTTCAACTGACCTTTAGTCAGGAAAATATTTCGTGACTGTGTCTTTGTATATTAAAACTTTCACAAATCGTTACATGGTTGTTTTCATTTATGTGTAGTTGTGCGACTTATAGGCACAAAACACACATAGCTCCCTAATGTGAATAACTTAATCGGCTTTTCGCATGGCTCATCCGAGAGACGCGAGTCTCTTGGTGGTACGAGGGGACTCGGGTTATGAAATTGAACTATATATATATATATATATATATGCAGGCGCGGATCCAGGGGGGTAGTTCGGATGTCCTGACCCCCCCCCCCCCTCAGATTTCTGTATCGCCCCTCGCTGATAGGGGGATGGCCCTGTCAAAGAAATATGGCCACCAGCATTCTTCAAAATTATTTTTCGTGAGTACCAGTGGTATCAGCCATGTAGAAGTAAAGGTAGCTCGCTCACAAGCTTAGTTGTACTCCGTAGGGGTGTGGTGTCGCGAAGTTGCCGTATTTAATTTTTCTCATGAACACCTTGGACCTCCTCACGCCGGCAGTGCCTTACTCGTCCCGTCGGTGGCGTCGAATGAACGAGGGGACGTCCCTTTTGCCAAGCACGCCGATGTCCGCGCGAGCGCCTTTGCGCCTGATCAACTTAGTTCCGCATTGGGGTGTCATATCGGTTGCCTCATTTGCTGTCATCGGTTCCGCGACCAACCTGCTTAATGAAAGAGATCTCTCGCTGAAGTGTTCATATATAAATAATAACAACTAACAGCTAAACTAAGAACTACGCATAGGCAACTTTTTTTTTAACTGTAGCACTCATTGTAATCACAGTTACACGTACGTTAACAATTAATATACAGTACGAGCACAGAACCGTTCGTACGCTACAAGTTTTTCATTGTAACTTCGCAGTTTTATTGTCGTACATTAAGCATAGGAAGCTCGAAGCCGCCGGATCCATTTATCTGAGTGGGCGTTCTCGCGGAGTAGTAATAGTAGTAATAGTAGAGGTTCGGGGTGGGAAAAGATGCATATTTCTGCAGCCCTTATAGGGAGCACGGCTCAGCATCTGAGGGGAGGGGAATGGGGGGGGGGGGAGAAAGAAGGAAATAGTGGGAGAAGGGTGGAAGGGAGAGGGCAGTCGTCCTCGTCTCGGGCAGGGTGTCCCTACAGCCGGTCAGCCAGCATAGTGTCTGCAAGGTAGCCGAGGACCACCTTGAACACTTGGCTGGGATTGCGGGCTGGATGCAGCAGGTCCGTGCTGGTACCAGAAGGTAGGCCCATGCGGCGGAGTTGAGCCACCATGGTGTTGCGGTGTTGGTCGAGTGCGGGGCAGGAACATAGGAGGTGCTCCAGTGTTTCGTCTGCCCCGCACATAGAGCAGGCTGGGGAGTCTGCTCTTCCCAGGCGGAAGCTTCGGGCGGCTGTCCAGCAGCAGCCAATCCGAAGGCGTAGTAGGAGGGATCTCTCCCTTCTGGTCAGTCCCCTGTCAGGCAGCCGTGTCGGAGGGCTCCGCCTTGCCACGCGTGCGTCGGGGTGGCAGCTCAGCAGCAGTCGTTGCAAGGTGCTCCTGGAGTAGTTCGATGACACGACCGCCTGGCTGGGTGCCGTGTTCGTGCCGTGTGCCTCCTTGGCCAAGGCATCTGCCTCTTCATTGCCCGGGATCCCCACGTGAGCAGGTACCCAGTGCAAAGAGACATCAGTACCACTGGCACGGAGGGCGTGAAGCTTCGTCACCAGGAGGGCTGCACTGAAGCCAGCCCTCTCCGGGAGGCACACAGCCTGGAGAGCAGCTCGCGAGTCGCTGGCCACTGCGACCGGTACCCCAGGAGGCTCGGCTGCCAGCAGGTCTGCGGCCAGGTGGAGGCCCGCCATCTCAGCAGCGGTGGAGCTGGCCGAGAAGGGAAGTCGACAGGTGAGCGCGGGGGCCACACAGGCTGCAGTGGCTGAGCCGCTGTCGGGGAGGACGGAAGCCATCCGTGAAGACGAGCAATCTCCCCGCCAGCTCTTCCTCCAGCTTGGAGGTAGCCACCTGAAGGAGTACGCAGCTGGATGATCGCCGCTTGCTGTGTCCTTCAAGCGAGGTGGTGATGACCAGGGGCCTCTCGTGTGGTGGCGGGAGTCGTGGTGCTGGGGGTACCTGGCCGACCACTGCCAGGTAAGTGTCGACGAGGCTCCCCATCCCGGAGGAGGGACGGCTCGCCAGGCGGGTGAGCAGGCGTTCTCCGTCAGGGGCGTGGGCCAGCCTGTCGATGTGCAGCAGGCCACGTTGCTGCAGCAGGAGGGACAGAGGCCACGCCCCCGCCTCTGCGAGCGTTGCTGCTATTTGAGAGGTCCGGGGCAGCCCCAGCACGCTCCTAATGAAGCCTCTGTGTAGCTGCTCCAGACGTCTCAGCCGGGTTGCTGACAGCGTGATGAGTGGCAACGCGTAGAGCAGCCTGGAGGTGGCGGCTGCAGAATGCAGACGCAGCGCCCAGGATGTCGAGCATCCTCGCCCCCTCAAGAAAATGCGGCTCACGGCTTTCTGGACTCTCTGGACCTGGGCCACGGCAGCCTTTACAGCGGGAGTCCAGGTCAGCAGGTGGTCGATCTGCAGTCCCAGGTACATGACTGTCTTCTGCCAAGGTATCTCGGTGCCTCCTACGCTGAGACAGGCAATGCTCCGTCGGGTGGCCGAACGAGGATGCACCAGGAGAGCCTTGGTCTTGGCAGACGATACCGTGAGGCCCACGGAAGCTAGGTGGCCCACCGAGGCGTCCAGGGCCTCCTGGAGGCAGGTCCGGACTGCAGGAAGGCTGCGTCGTGGTCCGCTGGTCCACAGGGCGATGTCGTCTGCGTACACTGAGCAGTGCACTGGGAAGCGCCAGCCCTGCGGGATGGATGAGGGCAGGCGTGCTAGGGCCACGTTGAAAAGGAAGGGGCTCAGCACCGATCCCTGAGGCACGTCTGCCGTGACCGGTCGCGGGGAGCTCTGTGCGGTGCCCACGCGCACTCGGAACGAGCGACCGGTCAGGAAGGCACGCACGAATTGCTCCATGCGTCCCGACACTCCCAGTGCATCGAGGGCGTGTATCACCACCTGATGGGGCAGGCCGTCGAAGGCACTCTGCACATCCAGGAGGATCAGCAGGGCTGCCTCTCCTTCACTCCTGGCCTGCTCCAGTGTCGATACGTCATCGCCGATGGAGTCAGCTGTGCAGCGGCGACTCCGGAGGCCAGTCTGCTGCTCCGGAAAGAACTCCAGCACCCTGGCTATCCACTGCAGGTGCACCAGGACCATGGTCTCCATGACTTTGCAGACCGCAGATGTAAGGGAGACAGGCCTGTAGGACGATGGAGCTGTGGCTGGCTTTCGTGCCTTCAGTATGGGCACGACTATGGCAGTGAGCCATGACTCGGGGAGCTGGCCGTTGTTCCAGACAGCGTTGAGACAGTCCAGGAGCCGGGCCTTCTCAGCGTCCGCCAGGTTGCGGAGCATCTGGAAGGTTATCCCGTCTGCTCCCGGGCCGCTTCGCCGCCTGGAACGGTCGAGGGCCTTGGTCAGATCATGGGGTTGGAATGGCTTGTTGCACAGTGCCGCCACTTGCTCCAGTATCCAGTCCTGGTGGTGGACGATGTGCGGGGCGGCTCCTCTCACCATGCTGGCAGGATCGGGGAGCGGGACAGGTGGCCGGGAGGTAAAGTGACTGGCCAGGAGGTTTGCCAGGGCCGTTTCTGTCAGCCCCATGGAGACAGCAACAGCCATAATTGGCTGTCGGAGACTTGGGCCCTGCTGGAGTGATCGCAGCAAGCGCCACACCGTTGAGCTGGTCGTGGCAGAGGAGATAGAGCTGCAGATCCCCTCCCAGCTCCGCCGACGGCGCTGGTTTGCGTGTCGTCTGCATATTGCGTCCAGCCTCCGGTAGGTGGTCCAGTCCTCCTGGTAAGCCGTGCGGATGGCCCGACGTTCTGCCCTCCTCCTTGAAGCCCGGAGATTCAACTGCCGGAGGTCAGGAACAGGGCGTCCTGGCTGCACTCGCGTCACTATGGTGGCTGCCGAGGCAGTACTGTTCTTTATGTGCTGGAGGAAGTCGCCATCTGCTGGATCACCCATGCAGTGTCTCCTGAAGAGGGTCCAGTTCACCATAGAACAGACCCTGCTCCGGGGGGCCCGACCAGCGTCATGAGAGACGATGACAGGGAAATGATCGGACCCCCAGGTGTCTGGACAAACTCTCCAGGTGTACGCACAGCGTTCAGTCGCAAGACTGAGGTCTATTGCCGTGCGCACACCTCGTCGGACGTAGGTGGCCTCTCCGGTGTTGAGTATCAGGAGACCTGCACGTAGGCTGATGTCCGCGATGGCACGACCACGAGTGCAGCAGCGTTTTCCACCCCAGGCTGTGTGGTGGGCATTCATGTCCCCACACAGGAGGAAGTCTTTCCCGAGGCGGCTTGCCAGAGGCAGGAAGCTGGAGGCATCCCAGGCGAGACGGGGGCGGATGTATACGCTGGCCACTGTGGTGTCGCACGAGCCTATGCGGACAGTGACCGCACAGCACTCCATCGCGCCGCCGGCCAGATCATCCACTGGAACCACAGCATGGGGGATACTCGCCCGAACGTAGACGGCACATCGGGCAGCTCCCTGGACATGGCCGGCCGCCCGGCAGGGTGCCTCGGTGCACATGTCCAGCGTGCAGGATGTGGTACTTAGGTGACCCACATACCCTGGCAAGCGTAGAGCTCCAGCCGTTACGTACACCTCCTGCAGGGCGAGCACGTCGTAGTCCTCCTGCAGGAGGTGTAAACACAGCTCCGCCTGCCGTCGCCGCAGTGAATTCGCGTTCCACTGCAGCACTCAAGGGCGTCGGCTGTGCCCTCGGCCACTAGCCATGGTGGTTCTTGTCCCCCTGCAGTCCCCCAGCCTGGAGGCAGAGGGATTTCAGCGGGCTGTCCGCTGGGAGGAGCTCACCCACTGCTCGGAGAGTGAGCTGCAAGGAGGCGATGATGGCGTCCCTCGGGTCAGCGGCAGGAGTCGCCAAGGGCTGTGCTGCATTGGCTGTTGGTCGAGCAGCAGGGGTGGAAGGCTGCTTAGAGGGGGCCGCGGCAGACTGGAGTGCCGGGGGGGGGCTAGTCTCCGGGGGCCAGCAGCAACTTGAGCATAGGTGCTGGCAGGCATGGCTGCAGGGGTGCCCGCCCGTACCATCGTCCGGACTGCGTGCCTGGACAGTGGGACTGAGGAAGTCGCCAGAATGGTCGCCACCTTGCGTTCCTCCTGCCATCTGGGGCAGGCGGGAGAGTACAGGCTGTACTAGAGAGTACAGGGAGGGGTGGTTGCCTCCACAGTTGGTGCAGCGGGCCTGATTGCTGCAGAATTCTGTAGCCGGGTGTGTGCGGCTGCAGTTCTTGCAGCTGTTGGGCCATTTGCATGAGGCTGCCACGTGGCCGAGGCGTCCACACTGCTGGCACTGGAGCGGACGGGGGCGGGCAGGCCGCACAGCAAAGCGGAGCTTGAAAATGCTGACGCTTTCAGGAGGCAGCGGGCCGGCGAACCGGAGGACTACCGTGCTCTCCCGTCGGGTGGCAGCAAGGACAGGAATGCTGCTCCGGATGCCCTCCAGTAGCTCAGCCTCGCTGTGCGTTCCATCGACTCCGTGAACAAACCCTGTGCTCCGCGTGCGATCCGCGGGTAAGCAGGCCGCAACAGGGATGCCACGGAGTTCGGTGGTAGCCAGCAGCACATCGAGGCAGCTCTGCATCGCTGCGTTCGCGGCAACCACATTTCTTTTCGCGTTTACGCGCACCGCACTCATTCCCTGGAGAGAGGATAGTGCACTAGCCAGTGCAAGGCGCAACTCCTTCGCGAAGGAGCCGCCCTTCTCGGAGGGCCGGAACAAGACTGTTCCTGCCACGGAAGGATCTGAGGCCAGGGCCACGGTGGCTCTGGTGCGACGGCGGGCGGCGCGCGACATCACCAGGCTGAAGTCATCAGTAACCTCAGGGGTGCTGCCAGCAGGCTCGTGGGCCCTTGCCCGGCTAGTCATGGCCTCAGGCGTCGGCTGTCTGGGGTCAGCCTGCTGTGGGGGGGATGTAGGTGTAGACGGAGAGGCGTCCTGCTAAGAGCTGGAACCAGCAAGGGGTGCGCCAGCCGGTGGGGGATGCTTGGCCCTAGCTGTTTTCTTTTTCTTCTGCTTTTTCGTTGCAACGTTTGTGGCTGGCCGCCGATTCCTTTTCAGGAAGTCAGCTGCAGTATGTTGCGGCACCTTTCGGTGAGGCTCAAGCTGGCGAGGTTCTGCCGTCTCCAGGGAAGCAGTAACTCCGGTGGGGGTAGTAGCCGGCTTCCCAGGAACAGCAGTTGATGCGGCTTTTTCTGCAGTAGGGGTGGAAGCTGCAGGCCCCACTGCGCCGGTCGCCGCCGTCGCTGCATCTGGAGCTCGTTCGCCAGCAGCAGAGCCGGAAGGAGGAGTCAAAGGCTTCCTCTTTGAGTACGGAAGGGCACCGAGGCCCTTTGACTGCTTGAAAACCTCCTCCTCGTCCTCGCTGTCTCGGCCACGCTTCCGAGAGGTTGACTCGTCCATGACCTCCTCGTCGGAGGTCACAGGGAGCTCCACCTTGACTGGCTCGAAGGTATCCGTGGGCTGCAATGCCGCGGGAGCTGGAGTTGTCAGGGGGAGATCATTTGGGACCTCTCCCGAAGGGACTGGAACATCGGCGACAGACGCAGCCGGGGCAGATGGGCGCCGGGTGGCCGCGCCGCGCCTCGCCAACCACTGGTCGACGATGTCCGCAGCCCTTGCCCGTGCGGCATCGCGATGCCGAAGCTCAAGGCCCAAGGACTGCGGCATGTCCACCGTCGCACTTGCCGAACGCCGATGTCCCTTGCGAGGGGGTCCGCAGGAGGGAGCCGTGAAATCCGCCATGTCGCGTGGACCTCACGGGACACGGGAACGGGCTACCGCACGCAGCACAAACACCGCGCGAGCACGTGCACGGAAGAAGGCCGACGCTCACGGAGTGCACAAAGAGCACGTGGTACAGCACGGGTTGCAAGTACAACAGGCACCCGCGGAGCGCGGACACCTGACACACGAGGCACACGTACAGCGGCGAACACGTGGCACGTGTAAATCGCAAAACACTCGGGCATGTGCAATTCCAGCAGGCCAGGGGAGCGGATTGCTCGCGGAGAATCCAAGCGCAAGCTTGGAGGTGATGGCCGAAGTCTTCTCGCGGAGCGGGGCGAAGCCTCGAGCAGCGGCTGCGAAGTGGGGGAGCGTGACGGCAGCGGCCAGCGCCAGCGCGCGGGCCTTGGATGGCGTCGCGTCGTTAGAGAAACGGGAGCGGATGCGCGCCTTGTGTAAAAGGATGACGTCGCGTGGGAAACAAAACATGAAGACGCTGGCTCGTGCTCACGGCTACTACGCCACATTGTTCTTCTTGTAGGTGGCGTCGTGAGTCTTCATGCGCGGTGATTCGCATATCGCAAACAACCAGCGTAGTGGTTGCCGCGTTGAAACGAAGGTGTCTCAGCCGAACACAAAGAATCTTCTTAAGGAAATCAAGGTGTCCCAACAGAACTCCAAAGACGGACCCGTGCTTACGCATTTATAACGAACCTGCGACAGACCATCCCAAATTTTATTTTAAGAAACAATACAGGTTGATATACCGGGTGTTCAAAATTAAGCTTTATGGTTTTCTTAAAATTCGGCACTGGGAGGCACGTGAAGAACACCTGCGCAAAAAAGTTATGAGGCCAGGGGGACACACAGTGAGATTATAATTATCGCTCTCAGCAGCCGAATTAACTAAAATTGAATAATTAACTTTTTAGTGACTGCAGTAAGGGTGTATGTTTGTATTCAAAAGTTAGAGGCAGTCGTGTTTCTGCACAGTTTCACTTGGAAGAATTCTTCTAGCATGTCTATGCTCCAAGAAATCCAACTCCAAATTTTAATTGTCGTTCGCATGATTACGCATGCAAGAGAGTGAGGATCGGCGCAAAGCTCCTCCCTGATGTGACGCGGCTGTTGGGTGCAGCGTTTAGTCTGACAACGCGGCGGAGGCATTGGCAAAGATAATAACTGCCCCCCTTCCCCTCACGGCTGGCGAAAAAAAAGAAAAATCAAAGAACCTGTAGGTGCGACAGGGATGCGTCCCTGTCGTAACACGCGACCGCGCAGCCTGTAAAGATGGCGGCAGCTGCCGTGCCGAGATAATGGCGCGAAGCGGAGAAGCCGGAGGGCAGTGCGCGTGCGTAACGGTGACTAGACGACCGGGCATGGTCCTTGTTTGGGCTATGCAAATAAAGTGTCTGCTGATTTCCAAGTATTGTAAGTTTTATTGAAATCAAAAGCAACGTACTGCACCATCAACAGCAGAAACCTTTTTAGCTATGCTAACGAATATTTCATACTGCCGCTTTAACTTTGGTTTTGTCATGCACAAATCTCATGACAACACTTCACCCATCAATATGTCAATGCCCTAAAAATGTTCAAAATGCCTCCCTTCCACAGCAACGCAAAGCATAAACCGCTCTCGCGTCGAGTCGATAACTCTGCGCAGTACAATTGAAATTTGGAGTCGGATATCTCGGAGCACGAACACGCTAGAATAATTCTTCCGACTGATACTGTGTAGAAACACGACTGCCTCTAAGTTTTCAGTACAAACATACCCACTTACTGCAGTCGACAAAAAATAATTGTTCAATTTTAGTTAATTGGGCTGCTCACAGCGATAATTATCATCTCACTTTGTGCCCCCCTGGCCACATAACTTATTTGCACAGGTGGTATTCACGTGCCTCCCAGTGCCTAATTTTAAGAAAACCATAAAACTTAGTTTTGAACAACCTGTATTATCAAGCACATGGCTGTATTGGGTAACGTCCTTTTCATATAAGCTCGGAGAAACCGATACCTGGCTTAGCTATAGGGCTTCTTCCTCTTTCTGGGGTTTTACGTGCAAAAACCAGTTCTGATTATGAGGCACGCCATAGTGGAAGACTTCGGATTAACTTTGACCACTTGGGGTTCTTTAACGTGCACTACAACGCAAGCACACGGGCGTTTCCGCATTTCGCCTACATCGAAATGCGGCCGCCGCGGCCGGGATGCGATCGCGCGATCTCGTGCTCAGCAGCGCAACGCCTGAACTGACTGAGCCACCACGGCTGGCTACAGGTGTTGCTCTAGCCGTATAAAACGCGGGTTTATCGTGAGCAGAAACGGTGAATTTCGGTAAATGATAAAGCCTACCATCATCATCATCATCATTGACAGAAGCTGACCCCCCCCCCCCTCAGAAAAAACCTGGATCCGCCCCTGTATATATATATATATATATATATATATGTTACCGCTTAGGCAAGCTGGTCGCCCCCCCCCCCCCGGGAAAATGAAGACTGTCCGCCTATGGGCTGCGGTTTGCTTACGTAGCGTATAAGTGCGGCCGCCGCGGGGTACCGCGACGTGTCCGCTGGCTGAGCACCCTGCGGCTCGCTGAGGACAATCGCGTTTGGCTACGTTTGGCTAAAACCCCTTTATTCAGGAAAGTAGCAATCTTTGCCGAAGCATCCTCACTACCCTCACTAGCGTCGCTGTCCTCCTAGCTCTCTTTCCTCCTCTCTGTCGCCGAGCCGGCGCTTCCCGCGCGCTGATTGGCTGCGTTGCATGAAATCGCCCTATCAGCTGGCCGTTTCGCCAAGGAGACGTCATGAAACGTGTTTTAACTATTTTGTACTTTATTTTTTATCTGGCCGTCATTCGCGTGCCACGTGTTGATCACACTGCCACGGTGCACGTGCGTTTTGCAAGTCAAAGGGGCCCTGAACCACCTCTTATCGAAGTTGAGAAATGTATTTGAAGTTAGACTATTTCGGAAATACTTTGCCGCAAAAAAGTTCTTCAATGCATTGATCAGAACCGGATTTATTGGCAATCAAAGATACCGTTCGCGGTGCTTCCGCTCCTCCAATCCGCCTTTTTCATTTTCTTGTGCTGCCCTCTGCCGCACGCCGCAGGAAACGTTTTCGAAGGGTGCCGGGGCATGCGTGCACCTGCGCCCATGTTGAGTGCGCATCGGTTGTGCGTTTCGTGGATCGCGAATAATTATTAATGGCTTTTGCGGGGCAGCAAGTCGTTCCTGGAAGCCATGTAGCAATCACCAACTATATATTGACCCTTTTCGCGGAGCAGTTTGTTTTAGAGAAACGAGATGGCGCTCACGGCGGCGCGCCATAAAGCCCCTCTATATAAAAAGTAGCGACACTCTCCTCCTCCGCCTTCCCTCCTCCGCCTTCCCTCCTTTTCGTTTCTCCTCTCTTTCGCGCTCCTTTTTCGACCGTTGCGCCGCCTACACCGCTTGAAACACGTGCACTTGTTTATCTTTAGCCGCTGATCAGATTCGACGATCGCCGACTGTGTTCGCCGCTATGGTCGTGCTCCTCGCCAGTCGGTAGACGCTTCTCGGGCGAAAATGGCGATGTAGCGTGATCGTAAACAAACGCAGCCAGCGCTCGGGGGCTCGACTGTCCACGTGATGCCATTAGGCCAATACCGACGCGGCGTCGGCCTCGGACAGGGTGTGCGAGGAGGCGGCGGCATTCTTCAAAGCGTGACGCTACTTTTTATATATAGGGGCTTTAGCGCACCATACCTCTCCTCAGCGCCTGAACGTCGCCCCCGAGGGCTCCGATGTCGCTGCGCATGCGTGAGCTGAGAGAAGGTGAGAAAGGAGACGTTCAGGTCTCCTCAGCGACCGCGCACGAATACGAAACCATGACTGCTTCTACCTTGCTTCTGTGCGATCAGCTGTCGGAAATGCAACTGAGTTTTCGCTAACACACTTGCACCTAGTTTTTTTTTTTTCTTTTCTTTTTACACATTCTTTAGACATTTCGCATAATAAGTTTTCGAGCGCGCAGCCTTGCGCGTCGGATTTAGAAAAGCGGTGCACTTGTTTACATCGACATCTACAGCCACAGATCATTGTTAGTGTCAAAATTGTGGAAAATGTGCATCGCTGATATGAAAGAATGTCAACGCGTAGAATAAAACACACATATGTGCTCATATGAGCCACGTTGTTCCACCGTGAGACGAGTCAGTATGAGCAGCTGAGCCACTTAAACAACGCCGACTGTGATCCAGTTACAAATATCGGGCTGTTAACTTATCACTGATTCTCGCTTTTCTTTAACTTCATCATACTTAATTTGCGTGTCATAAAGCATTATTAAAGAAAACTGTGCTCGCGTAGGCGCCCATTTAAAGGCCGTGTTGTTCTCCCGCAAAAACGCGGATGCCATCGCTGACACCATTGGTATTGGTGGCTGTTTATGCTGCTGTACCGAATGCACCGTCTTTTGTTTCGCGTATGACGCAGAGATAAACACTACATCTCAGGAATAAAGAAATGTGTCAGCATGCCAACACGTACAAACCCACCAATCTACGTTGCGAATATACGACCGGCAGCCCACGGGAACGGTGACGTACAGCCTTTGGGCACTTATTTGTGCACGCGTCGTGTGCCCAAAACGCTCCGCCTACTGAACTTAGCGTGGAAGCTTGGGCAACACGTGATTCATAATTTTTTTTAAACCTACTGAACGTCACCGTGGCGTGCAATTCAAATTTGATTTTGGATGATCACATAGACGCCACTATTTTCGATTTTGGCACCTACGACGCGCCAAACGTAAGCCCCTTCATTCTGAACTACTAATTAAGTGGTTCGTTATGAGAAAAGGAAAGGTTGGCGCTATCTTCTGCAGCCCTTGCGGGAGCACGGCTCAGCGCCATTTATTTTGGAAAGTAGCGACACTCTTATATTTGCCGGCGCACCCTCACCCACGCCACTGTGCTCCTCTCGTTCCTCCTCGCTGTTGCCACGCCTGTGCTTCCCGCGAGCTCATTGGCTGCGGCGCGCGAAACCGCCGTATCAATTTACCACACGTCAAGGAGACGTCATGAAAGTTGTTTTAGCTATTTTTGTTTTAACTTTTTCTTCCGGCCGCCATTCGCAGGCCACGGCGCACGTGCGTTTTGCAAGTTAGATGAGCTTCGTTTGCCGGAAAAATGCCTGGCTGCTGCTGTTAACCAGTGCAGTGAGCTTTCATCATGGTGTTATTTAACTGGGTACAGTACATTGCGCACATATTTAGCGCAAGATAAATGACGTGTTCATTACAATATTACTGGCATGCCCTTGGGAGCTGCATTTATCTCATAAATGTATGTTCACCGATTAAGAAAAAAAAAAACTTTCAGGTCACACTAACTACTCCGAGGCTAATGCCCGAGAGCATTTTTTTTTTCTTTTTGAAAATTGCGAACTAGTCGCGCCTACAAATCACTGAACCATTTTTTTAGTACTCGCATCCCTAAAGCTCGACAGCTCCGTAGAGTTATATGTGTCGGAAATTCTGGAACACCAGTGGTGAATGGGTTCAAGAAAAAAAAATTGCGTATAAAAAATGTCCTGTCAAATCAAATAATGTTAAGTCCTTAGGCATGAATTGGAGAATGTGGCCTGATTTTTCAAACGCATGCTGCAGGCGCCCACCGTTCAGCGGGTCACTTCCCAAATGGAAAAAAAGAAAACGCGACGTCCAATCTAGTGGTAAAAAAAAAAAAAGCACGTGACCTCCGAGCGAGCGGCGGGTGGAGAGGGGAACGAACGGCGTGCACAGAACGTCAGCGACGCAACACCTGTTTCTCTGTCTGCGCGCGCAGCTCGTTCCACCCACCGCTCGCTCGAAGGTCACGTGCTTTTTTTTTTGTACCACTCGATTAGAGCAGTTTTTTTTCAAGGTCATCGCGCAACGAGCCACTTAAGACTTTCGCCTTTAAAAAAATCGCTTAACCGCTGCTAAAAGTTGTCGGCATCCACTGTGCAGTAAGCAGCCAGTAACACGAAGTTTATATGGCCGATAAAACTACTATCCTTACTTTACGGTGGCTAGAACCGTACTTACTTCGTATAGCTGTCCACTATAGTTTGCTATCGCAATCGAAACTTCACCTTTCGGGCGAAACTGCGACGTTTTCTAACTGTTCACATCATGGCAGTTTTTCTCTTTCTTTATCGCGTTCATATTATTTTAAAGCTATATATCCTATACAATGTCGTCCCTTCGACTCAGCGTTCGCCTAAATAATTATTTTATTTATTTTATTTTATTTATTACATACTGCAGTCCGAAGACCAAGCAGGAGGGGCTAAAAGGGAACAACATATTGAAAGAAATGAACAAGTTATACAAAAGGTTATAATAAACATTGCTACTGAACGACAAGTATACACTAACAAAGGTGATAAATATACACGTGTGGAAAAATTTTCATAACTACGTATTAACAGTTTTATGTACAGAAGGGTAACGAAAACACATCGAAATTTATATACAAACAGTTTAAACGCAATCCAGTTTTATGCACACAAGGGTTAGAAAACACAATTCAGATAACGCGTTGACATAATATAGTATGGCAATAACAACAATGAAGTTTAGACGAAAAGATGCATGTGTTTTTCGAAGTCAGGAAAGCCACGTTCTGGAAAAACATTTGAAGGCAGTGCATTCCATTCGTTAATGGTTCGCGGAAAAAACGAGTGTTTGAAAAGGTTCGTACGTGCAAAGTACGGTGTCAGATCGTGATTGTGACAATGTCTGGTTTGTCGGGAAGAAGAAGGGGAAATGAATTGAGCGGGATCGATACTAAACTGATAATTTCGAAGCAGGAAAAGAAACTTGAGCCTCGCAATCGCTCTGCGCTGCTTCAAGAGAGGAATTTTGTTAGTAGCCATCAGTGATGAAGGTGAATCAAGATTGTGGTAGGCGTTATATATGAATCTTACTGCTCTCCTTTGGACCATTTCTAGTTTATTGACATCCTTTTTAAGATATGGGTCCCAGGCCACGCATGCGTACTCTAGACGGGGTCGAATGAAAGTATTATATGCAAGAAGTTTGATCTGAGATGGTGCGTTTTTTAGTTTATGTCTAAGAAATCCTAGTTTTCTTGAAGCGGAGGAACAAACGTCGTCATTATGGCTACTCCATGATAGTCGATTTGTAATCTTGACCCCTAAGTATTTGAAATCACTGACTTCGATCAGGGGATTATTATTTAAGGTGTACCTAGAAGAAAAAGGGCTATTTTTATTTGAGATTCGCATAAAGACTGATTCGTTAATGTTTAACTCCATCGACCATGTGTTGCACCAATCGGAAAGAGAATTCAGGTTGTTCTGTAAGCACTTCTGGTCCTTTTCACTTTTAATTGATTTGTAAAGAATGCAGTCGTCTGCAAAAAGTTTTAAGTTTATGGCGGAAGTGTCAACTGATGAAACGATGTCATTGATGAAGATAAGAAATAAGGCAGGACCAAGGACACTAGCCTGGGGAACTCCCGAGGTTACAGGCAGAACCTCAGAGCTGCAGCTCTCGACCTGGACAAACTGTTTTCGGTTAGAGAGGTAAGAACGAATCCAATTAATTAAGTTAATGGGTAGGCCAATGTTAGAAAGTTTCATGAGTAGTTTATCATGACAGACACAGTCGAAGGTGTTCCTAAAATCTAAGAAGATAGCGTCTATTTGGTCGCCCTTATCAAGTGCTATTGAGAAGTCATGAATAGTGGTGACAAGTTGTGTGGTAGTCGAGAGGCCTTTTCTAAAACCATGCTGGAAGGGAGTCAAAATATTGTTTTCTTCTAGAAAGGACATTATGTAATGCGTAATTATGTGCTCTAGAAGCTTACAGGGACTGGAAGTTAATGCTATAGGCCGGTAGTTTTCAACATTCAGGCGATCACCTTTCTTGAATATAGGAATAATGCGCGCCGTGCGCCAATCATCGGGAAGAATTGAATCATGAAATGAAAGACGAAAAAGATGGGTGAAGGCATGTGCAATAGGTTCGGCGTAACGTTGCAGAAATGCGTTTGGTATACCGTCTGGACCTTCAGAAGATTTAGTCTTAACATTAAGTAACAGAGAAAGGACACCTTCGGCAGTTATGAAATTGGCAGATATGGTAGGAAGAGAATGATTATTCGTGTCAGTATGATGTCCCTGAGTGAATATCGAGTGGAAATAGTGATTGAACTGGTTTGCAATTTTGGTCGGATCATTAACAATATGGCGGTTCACCGATATCTCGGTGAGTGTTTTGTGAGAGTCGCTCAAGTACCGCCAGAATCTATCCGGGTTAGTTTTCAAGAAGTTAGGGAGTGAATGGTTGAAGTATCTCGCCTTGGCTTCGGTTAGCTGAGTCGCAAGCTGGGCCTTCAATGTGATAAGTCTACAATGGTTTGTTTTCTTCTTTCTAGCACGTTTTAGCTTGCGGTGCAAGTGTATTATATCTCTGGTAACCCACGGGTTATTTCTGTTTTTCCTAACACGTTTGCTTGGCACAAACTTATCAATGCAGTAATGTATCGCAGTTTTTATTTCATTCCAGGCGGAATCACATAAGAACCACAGATAATCCAAGATGGCCTGGTCATCAGCCTTTGAATAATCCTTAATAACATGCCTGGATTCTTGTTTGTGTATTTTTTTACACCAATACCGAAGGATAAAAACACGGCTTTATGGTCAGAGATACCTTCTTCATCGGAAACTGTGTGTCTATATACATCAGAATTTAAAAAGACTAGGTCGAGTGTAGAACGGGCGTTTCCAGCCTCTCTGGTGTACTCATTAACAATCTGTACAAGATCACACATCAAAACAATGTCGGCAAGCGGGTTCAGGGATGTTATGTCAGAGCCAGAGCCAGGAACGCGCCAATCAACACTGGATAAGTTAAAATCGCCTGCCAGAATCAGACGATCATTTTTGAACAGGTGCATGTGGTCATATAGCTTAGTCAGATATTCATGCGTTGATGAGGGTGGTCTGTAGATGGCACACACGATGAAGGAATGGCCCCAGCAGTTCACTTTGAGGAATAAACTTTCGTGCTCATGGATTTGTTCAAGAGGGAGAGCACTAATGCCATCTTTAAGAATTATTGCTACACCGCCTCCTCGAGTCGGCCGGTCGTGTCTGAAGATTTGGTATGTCGGGGGAATTAGGACTGAATCATTTATACCTTCGTGTAGCCACGTTTCTGTGATTATTGTAATGTGAGGGTCGTAGGTAAGTAGAAGGTACTCAAGCTTGTGAACTTTATTGGATAAGCTTTGCGCGTTTACATTAAGCACTCTCAAATTTTTGGAAGCAGCCAGCCGAGAGTGTCAATCAGAGCCTGTAGTTAGCGGATGAAGGGCTACACGTGTATTTTTTGCTTCATCCCAGACAAAAAGTTTGCCATCAATTTTGATCTTGTCGTGAATAAGAGTAACGCGTTTCCTGCTGTCACGTTCATTTTTCGCACTTTCCCAAAGTAGGCGGCGCTTGCGCAGTGTGCACTGACTATAATCATTTAGTACATAAATATTGGAACCCTTCAATTTGTTGGAATTTTTTAATATCTCTTGTTTTTCTTGAAAATCTTGGAAGTAGGCTATGACAGGCCTACGGCTACCTTGTCGGCCAAGACGGTGAATGCGGGCGATGGACTTGCACTTTACTCCCAATGTTTTTTCGAATATGTCAGTTACAACAGTACTTCGAAGGGAGGTGTCATTTTCATTTGTGTTTTCGAGAACGCCATGGACAATAAGATTTGCCCGACGGCTTCGGTCTTCAAGATCAGTTAACTTGGAGCTCTGCCACGACAGCACCGTTTTAAAGGAAGCTGCCGTAGATTCAAGAGCTGCAATTTCCGGAGATTTAGCTTTAAATTCCTGTAGCTTGTCTTCAATTTTTCGAAATCGCAAGTCCATGTCGCTCATCATTTGTTCGTTCATCGACTTTAACTCCAGTATTTCAGCCTTCATATCAACTTGTCCCTGAAGAACACTGTGCAATAAATCAGCGTTCGTAGGACCTGGGTTTGTCTCAATGTCACCACAAAGTAACATTTTGCATGCACAATAACAGTCGTATGCAATACACAAACAGGTGCTTGGGCACGGCACAACTACTAACATAACTTTGTCGCTAGTTTTTATGTTGGAAACAGAATAACTAACCTGTACAGCAAAGAAGAACTTCGTGGTCAGCGACATGGTCGCTGTCATCTCGCCGTGCCCACTGTTGAAAAAAAGCTGCAGGGGATGCTTTATAGCCTCGGTTGCTGATGTCCCGGACAGGCGCAATTGTCGATGCGTTGGAGCGTCCACACAGGAGGCCAGTATCGGCGTCCGCGCATGTAGATCTGCCTCGTAAAGGTAGTTTGCGTCAGCTGGCAGCACGCATGTGTCATCGTTGCTTGATAATCCAGCCACCGTCACCAGCGAAGCCTGTACAGCGAAGAAGAACTTTGTGGTCAGCGACATGGTCGCTGTCATCTCGCCGTGCCCACTGTTGAAAAAAACCTGCAGGGGATGCTTTATAGCCTCGGTTGCTGATGTCCCGGACAGGCGCAATTGTCGATGCGTTGGAGCGTCCACACAGGAGGCCAGTATCGGCGTGCGCACATGCAGATCTGCCTCGTAAAGGTAGTTTGCGTCAGCTGGCAGCACGCATGTGTCATCGTTGCTTGATAATCCAGCCACCGTCACCAGCGAAACCTGTACAGCGAAGAAGAACTTCGTGGTCAGCGACATGGTCACTGTCATCTCGCCGTGCCCACTCATGTGTCTCGTTTTCCTTCAAGTTTTAAGAAACCATTGAGTGAGTGAGTGAGAAAAACTTTATTTCGAATCGGAACGACTTCGTTGAAGCGTGCCACTTTTTGCTCGTGGTATGTTTACGTGTTTGTATGCATGAATTTGAGAATGTGGCCTGATCTTTCAAACGAATGCTGTAGGCATCTCTCAATCTGTGACGTTCTGAACGAAAAAAAAAAAAATCACTTTAAAGCTACTTAAAGTTCTGTCGGCATCTACCGTGCAGTAAGCAGCCAGGAACATAAAATAAAATCGCGCAACTGGCGTGCTTTATTCACGGCTTATCATAGAATACGAGCTACGCGCATTGAATTTGGCCCCTTAATTCTGGTAAAATGTACAAGTTGCATGCTGTTGTTTTATTGTGAAGTGACATATAGATTAACTATAAGCGCGTGAACTGCTTCCTTTAGTGACCAGTGTCATTAGGCAATGAATACCACAATAACTCTTCAAACGGCTTAAACAACAAGCGCGCGCACAAATTTTTCCGCGGCGGCCATGGAGGAAGGAATGGCCGCGGCCGCTGGCAGAAAAAACGTGCCGTGCGCAGCGCGCCGGCCCGTGGGAGAGTGACATCCAAGGAGGAGTGTCGCTACTTTCTTTATTGATGTAGTTAGGACAACATAAGAATTGTCCTAGGAGGCACAGCTAAAGGCAAAACATTGCCTGACTTTCCGATGGGTTTTAATAATTCTGAAGTGTTTCTGAAACTTAACGAATTCCCAGAGCATTCCTGGTAGATAGTATCTAGTTGGTAAGCAAAGCACTCATAAACAAATTGCAAGAAGGTGAGGCCATAATAGGTTTCGAATTGGGGACCCAAGACAGTGGGACCCCAAGCCGCGTTGGGTAGGCTGCTTTTGGGTTTAGAGGAGCAGCAGAGTTTGAGAATTGGGTAGAACGCAGACAGCGTTGGGTTGAGCGCTTGGGACTCTGCGAGTTGTTTACCAATGCGATAAATGGCGTAGCGCTGTTTCCTGCCTACCGCGTCCCGACGCGCGTGCTTTGACGGCAGTTTTGCCGCTCAAGCTTTTCATGCAGAAGGACGCTTGAAGTAACTTTTGCCTCGGCTGACAGTTTTACAGTTTTTTGCTAGATTAACTAGCTATACAGGCTAAGTACGTGCTTGAAATGGCCGAAAACTTAAGCGAAAAAAATACACGGTGTTCATTACAACTAAGATTGGGAAATTGAAATAGTTTGTTGCATCACGAATTTCGTTAAATCGAGGTTCGACTATGAAAAGGGGGCACCTTTCTTGAGAAGGTCAGTCAGAGGCCGAGCAATGTACGCAAAATTTCTGACAAATCGCCCGAAAGAGCACAAGCCTACAAAGCTGCGGACGTCTTTGGCAGGTAGGCTCAAAATATCCTTCTAAATGTTATAGGAGCGATGACCGTTTTTTGTTGCTGCTGCCAGGCCCTCAGCACTTTGTGTGTATTTTTTCCTGCTTCCTGCATTCGTTGAGAATTTTGTTGCAACTCTCTGGAGATGTCGAGGCTAATCCAGGCCTAGATAAAAAAAAATTGAAAGTATGCTCACGGAAGTGTTAGCCGGACAGACACAAATCAGTGAAGAGCTCTCTACGCTCAATTCAAGATTGACTTTTTTTGAATGTTTAACAAACATTGAAACGTTTAACGAACATTGAAACGTTGGCTTCAACTGTAAATGATGCCCTTCAGCGAGTTCATGATCCAGAGAAAACGGTTGCAAACCTCAAAGATATCATTCATAAGCTTGATCGCAAAAATGATGATCTTGAAAATAGATCCCACAAGAACAACTTGATCATTTACGGTTTGAAAGAACCACCAGATGAAACTTCTGAGACATTGTTAGCTTCTGTGACGGACTTGCCGTCTTCCAAGCTTGACATCCAATGTGAGTCCATTGAACGCTGCCACAGACTTGGCACACGAAGTAATGAAAAGAAGCGGCCTGTAATCTTCAAGTTGCTGGACTTCAGAGCTAAGCTTGAAATACTCAGAAATGTCAGAAAACTGAAAGGATCTAACATATACATTAACGAAGACTTTTCTGCACGTGTACGGCAAATCTGCAAGGATTTGTGGGATCGCTCGATTAGTATCTGTAAGCAAGTAGCCAAATATAGATGACAGTACGATTCCCTGATAGTCGACAGCGTTCGCTACACGTGGGACAACGTTCGCAAAACAATCATTCAGGCTCCTCATGTCACCATTTCTAGGCGCACAGAGTGACTTGATAATGAACAGAAACTTACACTGTTGAACATAATTGCTCAAAGTTTGCTTAACAAGGTTGAATATTTCAATTGGCTAGCAGAATGCCACAATCCATCAGTAATCTGCGTCACTGAAACATGGCTAAACAACTTCATATCGGATTCTGAAATTTCGCCTCCAGCCTATTCGGTCATAAGAAATGACAGGCAACTTGTAACTTGTGACAGGCTACTATGACAATGGGTCTAAATTACTAGACTGAATTACCGACTACCTTACAAATAAGAACTCAATTCGTCACTTTTAATCGCGCACAGTCTTCATCAGTCACAGTCAGGTCAGACGTGCCTCAAAGTTCGGTGCTTGGACCTCTGTTATTTGTAATTTGCATTAATGATGTAGTAAATGTTACTAGTAACACCGCCGTCAAGTTCCATCTATATGCCGATGACTGCGTCCTATACCGCACTGTTACCAATGCTAATGATCAACAGGAATTAAACAATGTTTTTTCATTGTTCTGCGAATGAAGTAATACTTGGCAAATGAAAATTAATTTCACTAAAACAGTCGCAATGACCTTTGGTAACAAAAAGAATTCGCTACATTTCTCTTACAATGCCAATGGTAGTTACTTGTCCCACGTTAATGACTTCAAATACCTGGGTGTTATCTTCTCACATAACTTAAAATGGCATGCTCATATTAATCACATCTCTGGGAAAGCACTTCGGAAACTGGGTTACCTTAAACAAACTTTAAAAAATGCAACAAAGGAATGTAAACAAACTGCTTACAGATCAATAGTTTGCCCGATGCTGGAATATGCTTCAACTGTTTGGTCCTCTCACTGTGCTTGTGACATTGACCATTTAGAATCAGTTCAGAAAAAAACAATCAGATTCATCTACGGTCGTTATGATCGCAACTTTTCACCTTCATCACATGCCCACATCTTATTATTGCAGACTTTGAAAACATAGGTGCACATGTGAACGAATCATCTTGCTTCACAAGATCATTTACACGGCATCCGGCATTCAGGCACCCTTCTCTTATAAATCTCCTAGCGCACGCGCAACCCGACATAGCCACGCACTAAACATCGTTTATTTCAGGACACATATAGACTGTTTTAAATTTTCTCTTTTTCCGCTCACAGTTGGCATTTGGAACTTGGATGGTTTTCTACGCGCATTGCCTTTTGCAGAGTTTATTGAGCAATTACCTAACCATATAGCCTGTTAATCTGTTTGTATAATCTTAGTGTTTGTTCTTTTGTTTGTACTAAAATCTTGTACCCACTCCTGCTATGTCTAAAAATAGAGACAGCAGTATTTGTAAATAAAAATAAATAAATATACAGGGTGTTTCAGCGAACACTTTCAAAAAATTTTAAAGGTTGTCTGTGGCAGATAGATTAGCTGGTGGAAACATATCGGTTTCCTATGTAGCTTCATGCTACAGTTTGGGTGGATGACAATTCTCCCTTTCATAATTTTATTCTAGATAAATCCGCACAAAGGAATCTCGAGGTTCCCGCTAATGTTAGGCCGTGAGAGCGAAATTATATATATATTTCATTTCATAACGAGGGCTCGAATCTGGCAACATTGATGCCTTCAAGTAGCATATGTGGTTTTCTGGACCAGTTACCTTCAACCAAAAGGATCACGTACTCGTGACACCTGCGGCAGAAAGGATGTTCCACATCCCCCGCCTAGGTTTGTGGGTGGAGGCACTGGCTAACACTCCCAGGGTTAGTTCTAGTTGTAAGACATAAATACCCCAGAAAGTGGATGGGAAAATGGCGCCGCAGTAGCTCATTGGTAAGAGCATCACACGCGTAATGCGAAGACGTGGGATCGGAACCCATATGCCGCCAGCTGTTTTTTCATCCATTTTCATTTCCATTAATTTATCATTTCTTTAATTCAATTAGTAAGTACAAGTAATTTCCCCTATGTTGTCCTTGGTGTCATTGTTTGTTGGCTTCATTTCATTTCATTTATTATCACCTTGAAGGCCCGAAGGCATTACACAAGGGGGGGGGGGGGGCAATACAAACATGTGTAAAAGTGGTTACGTACAAAACAACAACAAAAAAGAAACATTGCTGATTTTGTATGACTTTAAACAATCAAACAAAAATTACGAATTTAAATAAGCAACGCGGCAATACGTTCGTGAACAAAACAAAAAATACACTAGGTGGAAGGGCTGACAAGGGTAGACTACTACGAGTGTTTTGTGATGGGTTCATGAACGGTGTACACTGGGAACAGAAAGTTATTCAAAGTGATTTGTTAGGTATTCACAAAATTTTTTGCGGTCAGTACAGGTAACGAAGTGGTCAGGGAGCGCATTCCAGCGCTCCCTGACCACTTATATATATGTATATATAGGGTATTTAAGCGAACACTTTCAAAAAAGTTTAAACGTTGCCTGTGGCAGATAGCACAATTCTAGATCATGAGCTGATCTACTCGTGGGCAAGACAGCAGCAGCACTGACACGATGCTTAATCGCATCTTATTTCTCATGCAGTTTCTTTGCTGTTTACCTGGAATCTTCAGCGCCGTATTTTCCTCGAGATGCTGCGAAATGGAACCATCCGTTGACCATGCGCTGGATTTGAAGCTACAGCCGGTGCCTGCGTATGATGGTCTGCATCCGAACTGCCCTGTCACCTCCCCGTGTGACAGCTTTGGCAAGTGCGATAGTAGTCCTATCCTCGCGCCACTTGCTTCCAACTTATATGTGATGTCATTGGATGGCCCAATCAAAGCATGCTCTTGGACAATGACGTCATCGACACAACGCTTAAAAGGCCTGGACCCGGCATCGCTCGTCAGTGGGCAAGACGGCAGCAGCACCGACACGATGCTTAATCGCGTCTTATTTCTCGTGCAGGTACGTTATTTTGAACACACCCATTGTTTTAGATCAGATGATCGTTGTTTGCTGCTGCTCTCTTGCCCACAGAGCTTTCTGTCCTGTTTTATACATGCACTGTACTGCGTCAATAGGCTGGCACTTAGCGGTGATGTAGAATTAAATCCTGGCCCTATGAGAAAAGGGACTCGTAATACCAGTAACTCAGATGATGCTTCATGCTCATCTGAAACTGATAACACCGATAACGACTCAAACAGCATTTCCGGAATGCTGACCGAACTATTAGCTGGGCAGAAACTGATGGCTCGTGATATCGCTGATATTAAGCTTTTTCAGCAAACCGGCGACAAGACAGACCTAACAAATTAGACCAATTTCTTTAACTTCTCACTCGTGCAAAATGCTGGAACATATTATTTAGAAACAAGTCATCGATTTCCTTGAGTCAAATAATATTCTAACTAATGTTCAGCATGGCTTTAGACGTGGTTTCAGTACTATCATGCAATTAACCGAATTTGCCCATGACATTGCTTACCAATTAGATTTCGGTAAACAGATTGACGCTATCTTTATAGATTTTTCTAAAGCGTTCGATTCAGTACTTCATTCTCACCTCTTGCAAAAATTAAATGCCGTACTAAAGAATTTCCGTCTGGTCGACTGGATTGCTAGTTTCCTTTCTGACCGGTCCCAATATGTCGACTTCAGTTCCGCAAGGTCATCAATTCTTGAGGTAAGTTCTGGGGTTCCTCAAGGGTCAGTCCTGGGTCCTTTATTGTTTTTAATTTATGTGAACGACCTACCAAAAAATGTTTCTTCCAGCATTCGTCTTTATGCTGACGATTGCGTCTTATACGATGTGATTGATTCTGCGTCTAATCATAAGCGACTAAACGATTCCTTTGCATCCTTCGGTGCTTGGTGTGAAAAATGGAAAATGAACATTAATTTTAAAAAAACCGTTGTTTTGACCTTCACAAAAAGAGCAGCACCAGTAATTGCGACATATTCCTTGAATGGATCATCTTTAACCTAAGTTCGACAATATAAATACCTTGGCGTAACATTTACTCACAATGTCTCATGGTCTGCACACATTGATCAAACATGTTCGAAGGTATTAAAAAAACTTGGATATTTACGTCGTACTATGCAGAAGGCTCCAAAGGAAACTAAACTCTTAATGTATAAAACACTTGTCCGCCCCATTATCGATTATTGCGCCACAGTATGGTCACCCCATAACCAAAACAACATAATCAAACTAGAAACAGTTCAAAAGAAAGCCATCCGCTTCATTTTTCGCCGGTATGACCGCTATTTTTCACCATCATCTGCCCTCCCTTTTCTGAACCTAACATTACTTTCTGTGCGTCGTGACGTGGAATCTTTAAAATTTTTGCACAACATAATTAACACGTTCTATCGTACTTCGAACACAGTTTGCTTATCTTTCGCCAAACCTTCTTCTACACGTAACTTCCACGAGCTGAATCTTTTCCCTTTCTATGCCCGTACAAATACTTTCAAGTACAGCTTCTTTCCGCGCACTATAGAAGTATGGAATTCCTTACCTGGCTGTCTTCGTTCACTCCCGATAAGCGAATTCGAAAGTGCTCTTTATGAAAAGCAGCGTGTGTAACTGCTTGAGTTACGTTTGATTTATGCTTTATGTATGTATTTCAGTGTTTCGCTGCTTTCTGTATTGAAGAAAATAATTTTCCAGTGCTTTACGTGTTCTACTAATATTTGAATTTGCTAATGTTGTAAGATTCTTTGTTCAGTTTCATTTATTTTTTGTTCACCCCTGTATTAACCCACTCCTGCAATAGTCCTGTTATAGGGCTGCAGTATGTACAAATAAAATAAATAAAATAAATAAAGAGGCGGACATTACTTGCACAAAAAATTGAAATGCATAATTGACTAATTAACAAAAAATTCACTAATCGAGTTTTTAACTAATTAATTTATGGCTCATAATGTAATTTGTAAATTATAGCTGTGGAGTTCGCAAGACGGATCCAATGGAACGAATTTTCAGGATGACACCAGTTTCGAGATATTAATTGCCGAACTTTGTGGAGAAATGCATGGGCGTTGCAGTTACTTTTGTGCTTCAATGCATAAAATGACATTTTGTTAAGAAAGTAATTAGAACGCCAATGCATTTCTCCCCAAAGTTCGGAAATTAATATCTCGAAACTGGTGTCATCCTTGGACTTCGTTCCAAGTGGATCTGCCTTGCGAACTCCGCGGCTACAGTTTGTAAACTGCAATATTGGCCATAAGGTAATTAGTGAAAAACTTAATTGGTAATTTTTTGTTCATTAGTCGATTATTGATTTCAATTTTTTGTGCAAGAAATGCCGCCTCTTTGAGAAGACCAGCTCATATGAGAATTAGGATTGTGCTATCTGCCACAGGTAATCTAAAATTTTTGAAAGTGTTGGTTGAATTGAAACACCCTATATACATATATATATATATTGCATGAGTGTGCCCCCCCCCCCCCCCCCCTCTTTTGAAGGGAGATTTTAAACCCTGATCCACCACCATGCCGATACCAAAGCCAAAAGTGATAATGGCTGAACCGTCATTGATATTGTTCCATGTCGGCGCAATGGCACACTTCCTAGTGCAGTAAGAACAGACAGAAGGGTAAGACTGTAAAGGCATGGCACGGGCAAAATATGATTACCGATAACTCTGCTCACGTGAAGTACATTCAACAACATTTTTGTTGATGTGGAAAAGATTGATTAGGTAATTGTCACGGTCTCAGGATGGTAAACATGACGCTAGGAACGTTTGAGTTAGGAAAAGACTTTATGGGGCATAAGCATAAGAAAAATACATATATCCAGAAAGCATGCGTTACCAAACCAATAGCAAAACCCTAACATACGACAAACTATATACAAAGCTAGTTAATTGAAAATATTGTCTTAAGTCCTTGCACATGACTTATTATGAAGTTCAAAATATTTACACGTTGTTTGGCCCGCTGATGTGTCATAGAGTCGGCGTCGCTGAGTCCGAAGTTCAGCCCACGGTTGAGCTGGTCAGGGGGTCAGGAAGGTGGGGTGACCTAGGCGCCTGGATCGCCCGGTCAACTCCGCAAGCTGCGGATCGTAGCCGCAGGAAATCCAGGAAGCGGCGCTGTCAGCCTGTAGCTGCGGCTTCCGGTGGGACGTCCACTCAGCTCGTGGGTCGTGGCCGCGGCAGCTAAAGAACAGCTTCCACTGTGTTGTCGCTGCCTCCGCGATCCACCCGTCCTGTACCACCTCCAGCTCCTTCTGCCTGCCTTCGTCCCAGAGCGTAGCTGGGCTGCTCTCTTCGGCTACGTGTGCCTTCTCCCATTGGCCACGTAGCTGCATGTGCACTTTTGCGTTTCTTCTGCTTTCATATTGTATTCTTTTTATTCAGACGCTGTTATTTTCTAACTTCTTTTTTCTTTATTTCTGCCACCGACTCCTCATGTCTTCTTGTTTTCTTCTTCTGCTTTTTCTTCTTCTTTCTTTCTTCCTTATTGGCTCATGACAGTAATGCCCTTGAATATCAGACATATCCCACACCATTTCTTTTTAACAAGGCGCGTGTGTGTCTGCTCTTCTGTTCTAAGGCACTGTTTCATTACCGAAGTATATATTTCGATAATGGGGCCTTGAAACACTTTCGAACATAACAAAATGTTGCCAATCTGCAGATGAGGCTCCTGTGAACATGTCAGCCAAATATTATTTCACTGCATGCAGCAGGGAAAAATCGCTTGCTCTCTCTCCTTCGCAATGTTGTCATGCAGCTATGTCGCAAGCAGCCAAGCCCACGAACAGTTATTGGCTGATTTCGTGATCGCGAGAACATTCTCAATATATACCATAATTGCTAATTTTGACTTCGGCAGGTGTTACACTCTCGTAACACAAGAATGCGAAAGCCTGCTCCACATTTGGTAATACACGAAGTTATACAATTGGGGTTAGACTTCTTTGTAAGACATATTAGTCGGAACGAAATGTTTTTGTTCTGGTTATTTCGTTCACTGAAAAAAAGTTCCGTTCCGGTTCTGCTCTGGAACGGAAAAAAAAATGATCCGTAACGGTTCATAACAGTTTTACTTCGCATGCAAAAAGTTTCGAAAAAAAACGTGACGTTAAAAACATAGTATTCATTTTATCAATAAGTGAATTCTGAGATCATGCTTACTGCCTTCAGTAAAGGCACTGCATGAGCATGATCTCAGGAAGAGCACGTCATTGAGCGTACTCGCCGTAATTAGAGGCCGCTGTTCCGATTAAAACGAACTTAAACGAACACAAACGAAGGATAAAACTTCGGTAACAAAGCATTGTACCCGTAGAAATGAAACAATAAGCTCTTAGCGCACAAGCCTTGGGCCGTTATTTTGTAGCGATGCGTTATGCTTATTCTATACTAGTCTTATCATCCACGCTCACGGCCAGCTGATCCCGTTGATAACGTGAGCAGACCGTCGGCTCTTACCACTGATCAAGCGCGAAAAGGCATATAGCATCGGAAAGGCATCACTACAAAATACCGGCCCTGGGTTTTCATACTATGCCGATCTACTGGTGCACCGAGCAGCAGGCTTAGATTAGTGGAGCGCTCGACCGGCCTATTGCTCGCACTATGCCTCCCTGAGATACGCGCTTACGAGGACCCCTGAGATACGCGCTAATTCTGATGTGCCTGACGTCGGTTGTTTCGGATTGCTGACTTTCCCCTTGAACCGAAAACTGATCAACAATATTTCAACTTCACTCCGAAACAAATGTTTCAGTTACGTTTTCGTTCCGGTCAAAATATCGTTTTGTTTCGTTCCGTTCCAACATACTGTACAATCGGGGCTAGACATCTTGCAGGACATAACGAGCCGCAATGGGAAGTACACGTGTAACACTAAGGCGCGACCTCCTGAACGCTACATATGAATACTTAACGTAGCACCTGTTAGTGCACGCACTTAGTCAGCGAGATGGCTGCGACGTGACGTGTGCAATTACGCAAGCACTAGGCACACCTTTAGTAAGTGAGTAAGCCAGAACCGTGAAGCAGCCATGGCTTCAGGGAAGCATGCTCGTCTCGCACCACGGATGCCAGGGTTCGATTCTCATTAGTGTGTACTAGACAATGGTCAGCCCAGGTCGAGTGGGCCAAACGTAGCTCTCCCACTGAGGCGCCGCGTGTGGAAAAATTGTGTGAGGGCGCTGCGAGTGAACTAGATTGGGGCAGAGACGTGCCCCGCGGCATATTCAACGTACTTTCGCTGTGGGCGCCGAGGCTGATTGCGCATAGTACGCTCTTAAAATAATGCTTTATTTCAACTGCAAATTTATGTTTACACCATTCTGCCAAACACGTATATTTGAGGCATGGATTATACAACGTGACGTCTTCAATTTTGCTGTCGTTGTGAAGCGCGTCATCTGCTAGCGAGCGCACGTTCGCTACACGGACGCTGGTGGACGACCAGTTTTTCTCGCAGAACGTCTGTGCAGTACATTTTTTTAATGTTTTAGTTGCTTTGGTGCGCCCATGACTCTTGACGGTCGGTAGCAAATGTAGTTTTAGCCAGGTGAACTGCTGTTTTTACCACTGTCTTCTAAAGGTAACTGGTATCTCTGCATCATGAAGCTACGTAAGAAAATTTTACTATTGATATCGTGTCATGTACGCGCGCTTCTGTTGGTGGATATTGATCAGGGACAATGATCGAAGGAAAACAATATTAGAGTGAAATAAACTAGGTTTATTAACTGCATGGCGCGAAGAATGACCAATGTTTTTTATAGGTAATTAAATCAAAGGGTACATAGACATATATATTCACAATATATATGTAAGGGAAAAATAACAAATATTCGAAATGCACTAATTGAGAAAGTGAGAACTCCCGAACCGGAAATATGCGCACGTGTTTGCAGTAACAAGCACACTTCTTAGTGAATACTGCACATAAAACTCTCATTTGCAGAAATAATATTCATAGCAGGCAAAACCCTCGTATATATATATATATATATATATACATATGCAAGCGTTATTGATATACTGTACGACGCCGAATAGCCGTTTCCGTTCCAATGTAACGCATACCAGCACTATTGAAGTCTCAAAGGTGAGTGACCGATGCATGTGAGGACTGTTATTCAGAATGATTGTGCTGCCGGAGAGTCGTGGCTGCTGTGCAGAGGCGCAGTTCCTGAGAGAATTAACGCACCGGTGTTAATTAATCCTGTTTAACAAGTTCCTAGCTGCCATTCAATATAACCGCCCCGTTTTCGGGCAGCCTGTAAATCTGCTAACTTGATTCAGACAAATAAAACTTTTTTTGACAGTCTCACCATGTTTACAACCCATTAAAACTGGGTGCCTCATGTGGTACCACACTTATCTTCAACGAACGCAACAGATCTGCACCAGTAGCGTACCCAGGATCTCTGCCAGGGGGGGGGGGGTTGACAGTTTGCCAATACCATCTAAATAGCACTAATTTCAATTTCTTCACGGGAAATTGTCAAAAAATGCGCTTTTTGTGAGTGTGCAGACGATTGCGCGTCTTACATCTTAGTTGCAGCACTCAAATGCGCAAGGAAAGAAAATGGGTTAACAAAAAACAAAAGAGGGGGGTTAAGTCGGCCTTGGGGGGGGGTTACAACCCCCGAAACCCCCCCCGTTGATGCGCACTGATCTGCACATATCTCTACGTATATGTCAGACATGCCGTTCCTTTAATCGTTTCATTATGGTCGTTATGATAGTGCACTGGATAACTGAAAGCAGCCGTTTATATATACAAGCTGCTGAGTTGAGCAGTCATACATTGGAAAAGGCATTACATTTGCGTATGAAATATAGGATAAGCTTAACATGCTTTTCTCGGAAATCAGACTCGAGAATAACTTATTTTGTTAACACCCTAGAAAAAAGCCGAAGAATGCAGCCACCTGCTTTTTTCTTAATTTAAACAAATTCTTCGGTTTACGTGGCAAAACCACGATATGATTATAAGGCACCGGTTTGGTTTCCACCACCTGGGGTTCTTTAACGTGCACCTAAATAGAAGTACACGAGTCTTTTTTTCATTTCGTTCCCATCGAATTCCGCGACCTGGATTGAACCCGTGAGCTACAGTTTAGCAGCGCAACGCCGTATCCACTATATAGCTACTAATTAGGCTACCGCGCAGGCTTTTCTTTCTTTTTTTGAAGTATCGACTGGAAAAAATTCCATGTATGGCTTACGACCAAAGATTAGCATATAGAATGACTACTAAAACCGTTTCGGTGCTCGAGGTCCGACCGCAATGACCCCGTACCAATTACTCCGCATTCGTTACACGAGGAAGGCGGAAACTTGAATGGAATGTTTCGCTGCAGTTTACTTTTTTTTTTAATCTATAACAATGCTTCCTGTACATCTGAGTACAAGGTGCGGATGGGGCAGATATGCTTTACTTGTTTGAAGCAGCAAGCAGGAAGGTTACATATGTTTCTTTGTCTGCGTTTCGCAAGACCTACTGATGAAAAACTATATGTGCAACAATACACACGAGAGATACATGTGCTTGAAGAAGGAGAAAAATATTGTTCTCCAAAGGGAACCGCACAATAACATAATAGAGTGAAAGCCGACACTGCCGCGCATGTATGCAATCACCGAGCGGCATTAAAAAATAAAAAACAAGAAAAGGAATTTATTCTTAACCCTTTGCAGTCCGAAACCTTTACCCACTGTCCGGCTGTCCCGGTCCGAAACTATTTTGCCAGTTAATAGCGCAACGATGAAAACTACAAACTGTGGACGAAAAACTCATACAGACAGACAGACAGAAGAACTTTATTTTATCCTGGGGGGAGGGTGGACTAGCGACCCTCCTTAGGCGTCGCCCACGTCGGTACCTCATAGGATATTTTTTTTTTCATTCTGCAGGCAACTTCTCTACCGATATATGAGCAGCATGTGATACCGCTCGAAGCATTTTTCTGGGTGCAGGCCAGTGTTGTTACTGCAGGTTTTGCAGAAAAACACAGTTTCCCTCCTTCATCCATTTGTTTTTCGATCGCTACAAACAGCACAGTCTTTGCTAATTCGGCTGGGAGCTTGCAGATGAAATGGCTCCCCATCTAGCCTTTCCTTGCAATCCTTCCGCGCAGACGGGCCCCGATTTTTGGCTCTAGCCCTCATGTCCCCAGCTATTGGAAGAGGTTGCGGCGGTACTGCAGGTGTCGCTGTTCTATATCACCATGATTCTGCAGGTATGTGCACCTCAAAATAAAGCTATTGACAATGGAAACCTCTAGAAGCTTTCACTAAATGCGCCACCATAAAACGCACGCGATGAAAAAGTGGTCATGCTTCTCAGCGAACCCGCGAGAACGTGCTGTTCCGCGCACAAGTGAGAACGCTCTGGTATTTAGAAGCCGTGCTGAACATTGTGCTGCACCCTAGTGCAAAGAGAAGTAAACCTCAACAAACAAAGTTTACTTATCCCTCAAGAGAAGGCGCATCGTGTTTATTGCGCGCGAACGTGCTGTTCCGCGCTCAAGTCAGAACGCTCTGGTATCCAGAAGCCGTGTGAACATTGTGCAGCACCCTAGTGCAGCAGAGAAGTAAACTTAAACAAAGTTTATTTATCCCTTAAGAGATGGCACATCATGTATACAAAGAATGTGATACATAATAGTGAGAAAAACCGCGAAATTTAACCCCTGAACACCCTTGTCGGGTGGTGCCCGACAGCGGACCGCTACGGCCGTGTTGCGTTGTCGGGCCGTGCCCGACAACGGACTGCAAAGGGTTAAGGCATAAATACATGTCATATGCAATTATGAACACCATTTGAGCGATATGAACACAAATACAAGCGCGCGAAGAAGTACAAATGACCCTGCCGAGCAGTATCGCCAGCAGTTTCCAACGGTGCGTCTTGATGCGGCCCAATCCACTTCAATCGTAGCCGCCACAGTATTTTTCCACGTCGGGCGCGTGATTATAAAGCATGCGCTGTTACGATCGACCAGCGGGCCAACGAACTCGGAGTATCTCCTGCTTGCCTGTGACGAATCGTTTCGGGAAGCTGAAAAACGTCCCACGGGACAGATCAGCGGCGACACCATGCCTAGACACGTTTCAAAGAATACGTGGTTACTAGATGTCACCCGTACGCCGGCCTCGACGCTCCGATTGGAGGAAGATGAGACCGCAGCTTTCCATGGGGGGGCCAGAGGATTTAAGCGGATGTTTGCGGCTCTCTAGTGTGTTTCGATCCAGTCATGCTAAACTGATGAGACGTAACATTCTCTATTTCTCATGTAAATAATGTTAATAAACCCGTTACTCTTCGTTCTCGATGAGGACCTGTTCCTCCCTTCAACAACGTCTTCAGTGGATGAGGCGGACGACAGCATGGGCCTTTTGATATGCCGACCTGTACTCTCCACGAAAGACGCAACCTTCTCGTCAACTCTGCTCGGACGATGGCGATGGCCCGCTTAGCCTCGTGTGATGCCCTGGTAGCGTAGGCCAGGGAACGACCCGCAGTTATACACCGGACTCCGAGACCACGACCCCAAGCTCCTAGAACTGGTGGCAGCGGTGGTATTGACCTCACGGATCTTGGGACGGACGTGGTGACCGACCGGTACTCTGATCAAGTTGGAGGCGAGTGGGAATGACCACCTCTTGCAACTGTCTGGATACGGCGGAGAAGGACGGTAACATGGTGCTGCTTCTGTGGGTAAGTGTTTTGGTTTTGGCTGTAAGATTTACCAGGCTTTAATTTCTCTGTATTGTAGATTGAACCGCTGGATATCTTTACTTGTATTCTAATTGCGTGTGTATTGCAGCAAGTATTGTGTGACAGCAGAGCCAAAGCTTAAAAGTAGCGACTATGGTCCTGTTGAATTTGACGAAAGCTAGCCTGTTGTGGTTGTGTGAAGAGCTCGATGTAGAGGAGGACTTAACGGAAGCAGAGATTCGTAAAACCATTCGCCAAAGGGACAATGATTGAAAATCATTGAGCATCTCGGTAACAGAATTCTAAGCAAAATACAGGAACAGGAAGCAATTAGGTCGGAATTGAAAAGAATACTGTAGGAGAAATGCAGTCCGAAAGAAAGGGAAGAAAGCAAGAAGTATGTAGCATCGCTGGACAGATATATTGGACGTTTGGAGCAGGCAATCGAAGAAAGACAACGGTGGCTTGAGAATCTGTAGGTTGGAGGCAGCAAAGTGGTAAAAGATCGTTAGCAGGGTTTGTCGAGAGCCGAAGAGAAATACCTGTGAGGTTAGCAGCCGGTTTAAAGGGGAACTCAAGTGTTAGCTGCTATTGATGCATTAGAGGCAACAGAGGCTGTTTTGAAGGCCGTAGTGAGTGCGTCAAGGTGCTGTGACACAGAGCACTGTAGAAACAGCTGGCCTGCTAGGCCAGCTGTGAATGAATTGGCACAGTCACCGTATGTGGGCGTGCGCAGTAATTGTTAGCGAGGTCGTTAACGAAGAAACAGAGCACTTATGACCCGACAGACACGAGCACCCAGGTCGAGTCAGGGCTGCTTACCGATGCGCAGTGCAAGCTGGAGATGCAGTTGTGGGCAGTTCGCAGGATGCGAGCTGTGTAGCTCAAAGGAAAACAGCTGCATGGTTCAGGGATCGGTTGTCCGCTAGTCTAGAAAGCCAAAAAGAGGAATGATTTAGGTACGAATCATTCGGACTGTGCGGGGGAGACAGCGATCGAGACCGACGAGCTGTGTGCCGATGCACAGCATGAGGGACAATGCAGTAGTGGGCAGTTCGCAGGATTGCGAGTATTGTAGCTCAAGTAAAGACTGCTGCATTGTTCAGAGTCGGTCGAGCTGTCCGCCAGTCGGGGCAAAGAGGGAGAGCATTTAATAGAAAATGACTCGGACTGCGCGGGTAGACAGCGATCCAGACCGACGAGATATGTAACAGTCGGCACGGGGCGGGCGAGAAGATCACTCTAAAGTGAGTTCGAAGAAAAAGCGCCGTAGAAGGAAGTGTCGCAAGGATGGGAATGCGGTAGAGAGTTTGACGCAGCCTAGCACAATGAAAGGCGTCAAAAGCATGAGCAGGGCGCAAAAAAAGAAAGGTGCGATCACGTTTTCGATTAAAGTGTGTCCGAGCCACTGGCTAAAAGAGTCAAAGAAGCAAGCCCTGCACGAACGCGGATAAAGGGCACGGGGTAATTATGTTCCCCGTCATTCCGTCATTTTTTTTTTTCGGAGTGCAGCATGCAGGCGAACGGGCGCAGGGTGGCAGGACAAGACGAGGTGTTAAAGGTCGTAGGGAGCCGCGACGCGGTCAGCAAAGGTCGTCATGACAGCATGTCGCAGGGCACAAATTGGCAGGGGACGTAACGTCTCGAAAAAGCTGACGGAATGTCAGACCTTTTGTTGTTCTTGGATAGCCAGGGGACGTGATCTGAAACATTCACTCGGCGAAATTTCTCTTTCGCGTTCAGGCGCGCGATGATTGCTGTTTAGCAAAATTGGAGGAGCTGATTGGATGGTTGAGCCCGACGTCATTCAATTTTCCTCAACCAGCCAATCAGCGCGCGCCTGAAAGCGAAAAAAGAATTTCGCCGAAGGGAACGTTTCAGAATATGGCCCCAGAATAGCTTTCAGGGTGCGACCACCTCGAGTACGGCTCAAAATTGAGCAGTCGTAAGATAAGGAAGACAGAGAAAAGGAAAGGTTCCGAGAAACAAATGCGTTGTTTTTTTTTGTGTAATTTTGAGCGTGTTGAAAACTGTCACGATTTGGACTAGAATTCTTTCAATAAGAATTTTGAGTTTGTTTATTTTTTCATTTGAGAAGCTCTGAAGTTTGAAAAAAATATGTTTTAGTAAATCTTTATAGTTTCGCGAAGTGTTCGTTAATGAGTAGTTCGGCTTTTTTTTTTGGGAATGACTTGAAACGTCAAGGTCATTGTTGAAAGCCTATAGTACGCGCGTGTGTATCAGTTAACCTTCGTTAAAAGTGAAATTTTCTTTTAAGGTTAAGCGCATTGTGTTTTCAGTGAGTGCATAATTTGCACTGAGAAGCACCATTCCATTAGGTGTGTCCTGTGCGGACGGAAGGAAACAGAATTTGTGATGAGTCGCGTGTGTTGACGGTACGTGTTCTGATTTTTCTATTAAGTGTGCGTGGAAGCAGTTATTAGCAGACATTTTTCTTTTGAAGTTTGTGAGTGCGTAAGTTGCGCTAGTTTAGTTTTTTGTTCTTTCAAGGCGTGTCCTGCCATAGAGTTCCTCGCATATAGTTATAGTGAGAACCTCTATGTGTCCTGCAAAGACAAAAGGGAAAGAAACGTCTGCGTGAGACGCATTTATGCGTTGCGATTAGGGACTGCAAATTGCCGCGGTTTTGAAGTATCCCTAGAGTTCACGAGGCTGTACAGTGGCAACAGTGGGTGCGATAAGAGTCCACTGTGATGAACAGGCTGTTCGTGAAGTTAGGCTGCATGAAGAGTTGGAAGCATTGGTTTCAGAGCCTTTGGTTTTAGTTTCTATGTATACCTTTGCTCTAGTGCAGCGCGACAGTGGGTTTTGTTGAACTCAAAGGAAAGTGAGCGCTCGATTGGTGGCACAAAATTTGAGGCGAAATTTACAGCCCAGTTGAGCGGCTTACATTGAAATTTGGTATGGAGCTGGTGAGTTAAAACAGCTGATTTCGGGCGTTTGCACGCTGAGTGGTACTGTGTTGCTGGGATCGACTCTTCCGTGCGGTTGTTGTGAGATGGTGGAAGCATTCAGAGTTTGCAGTTGTTGCAGAACGCCAAGCCATCTTGGTCACCAGCCACTTCATCTGACCAGCGGTTGTCAGCGCTGGCCAGTCGAGATTTTCCGGGCCGTGGAGGAGAGCTGTTACGATCGACCAGCGGGGGCAACGAACTTGGAGTATCTCCTGCTTGCCTGTGATGAATTGTTTCGGGAAGCTGAAAAAGTCCCACGGGAAAGATGAGCGGTGACACGATGCCTAGATATGTTTCAAAGAATACGTGGTACTAGAGGTCACCGGATGCCGGCCTCGACGCTCCGATTGGAGGAGATAGGACCACAGCTTTCCCTGGAGAGGGATCCAGGGGGGGGCCAGAGATTTAGGCGGACGTTTGCGGCTCCTCTGGTGTGTTTCGATCCAGTCATGCTAAACTGATGAGACGTAACATTATCTACTTCTAAATAATGTAAATAAACCGTTACTCTTCGTTCTCGATGAGAACCTGTTCCTCCCTTCAACAACGTCTCAGCGGATGAGGCGGACGATGGCATGGGCAGCTACCCCTGTGGATGTGCCCGACTTCTACTCTCGACGAAAGACGCAACCCTCCTCATCAAACTCTGCTGGGCCGACGGCTGGGCCCGCTAAGCCTCGTGTGGCCTACGCGTTCGAAATGCACCGGTGGCGCAGGCTAGAGAACGACCCACAGTTAGACGCCGGACTCCGGACCACGACCCCCAGCTCCTACAACGCTGCCCCAGCTGTCCCACTCAAACCGTATTCCAGTACACTCGAATTCCCACCCAGATCGAAATGTACCATATTTTCTATTCAAAGCACTAATGCTTTGTTTACAGGAACCTCCCGAGAAATGTGACGTCAATCGCGAATTTTTCGCGGAGTCGGCCATTTTTCGTCACGGCGTAGTTTTGCCAAGACACGCCCAAAGGACACTGCCAACATAGACATCTAACGCTTTTGCCTTAATAAAGAGGCACATGTCTGCGATCTCAAAAAAGACAAAAAAAGTATTTCAACTTTGCACTTCCGGTCTACACATGCCAGTTGCGCGTAGCTGCGTCTGCCGAGTGTGGCCTCCGAGATCTGACCGGCCTGCTGCTAGCATAGATACTGCGGCTGTTGCGAGACGATCAGACACCCGCTTGCACTTGATGGTCACAGTAAGTGACGTAGCTCCAGGTACTCCAGGAGCCCCAGCGCCCATCTTGCGTTGCGAGTGTGCCGCACATGCCTGAATCGGAAGTAGTGTCAAGGGAAAAAAACATACGGGGGTCTTGCCCCTTGGTCATTCCCTCGTGAAGCTTTCAGCGCACTAGCGGTGATGAAAGGAAAGAGGAAGCCACGCATCATTGTGATAAGTTCCATACCTACCAACCCTCCCGAAATTTTCGCCATGTTTATGAATTTGGGCTCGTTTTAAGCGTTTACGAAAGTTGCATCGTTTTACGAAAAATAAATTTTGTTTGGGAAACTATCGATTGTAGATTTCCAGACCTTTTGTTTCTGATGGTGAAAGGACGCAAAAGGAAGTACCTTCCTAAAGCAGGCGAAATCAGCAACAACAATGTCGCTGAAAAGAAGTCACTTTGATTTAAAACAATGTGCTGCTTGTAAAGGTTCTGCTGTTCCAAGTTTGCTGCAACTTGTGTGCTGCATATAAAGGTATATCATCGTTAATAAAGAGCGTATAAGTGCCATAAAATGCATGCTGGGTACATCACTAATTCCCAGCTATGCACATTTCTTATGCAATCCTAGCCAGTCTTAATTTTATTCCTACTTTTTATTCCTCCGCACTTTTCCATATTAGGTTATTAATGCAGTGCTTTTGCCATTACGTGCCTTCATTTTCACTTGACTATTTACTGTTTGACTTGACTATATACAGGTGGCAAGAATCCAGGCAAGTGCATTGCTGCCTTTATTTCTTACCTCCTGGATAACACTATACTGATGAAATAAAAATTGTGACATTGTTACTAACCATACTGCATTAGAACTTAACAAGCGTTCTTGTGTTGCACGACTCCTTAAAAAAACAAAAACATACAGCCTTTGTCAAAAGTATACAGGATACTCTGCACCTTCATGTGTATCTTTCAGCTATGTGGTGCAGTTCCTGTGGCGCTACTGACACCAGGCCACTGGATGGCGAGTACGAAAGTTCTCTTTATTTCCCAGTGCATTGGAACTTGTGGCACACCACAGGAACTCCCTTAAACAGCCTGTAATCAGTCACTCATGGTCACAGGCAACCTAGCCCATATACTTTGGCAAAGACTGTACATAGATACCTTTCAGTTGATTGTCATTGCTGGCATGCTTATGCCAACAGAGGAAAGAAACACGTTGGTAAGTGCAATGTCCTGCATTCTTTGGTAAAGCATCACAATTCTTGCCAGCTCATTGTCATGTCTATCTTCGTCACAACTGACACTGTCAGTTTCTGCCTTGCTGCCTTGTACAGCACTAAATTGGAATGGCTATGCAGCACCCTGAATTGCAAAGATCATAGACCAGAATGTGTTACTCTCACTATCCATTATGAGTAAGCTCACTTAAGATCTTGACCCCATTTGCCAGCTCTCGGCTATGCCTGTGCTGGGCTGCCAATTTAATGATGAGGCAACCGATGACAAAGCCCTGGCAAGCGGACACTGGTAACAAGCATACCTTATAGCAGTTTGTTCTCCCGTCAATTTCCGCAGTGTCCAGCAAAAAATGGCTGCCCTCTAGAAGTGCTGCCAATTCTGGTCTACAACTTGCTAACATTATCAGTCTCAATTTTCAACAATGATGGAGACAACATGGTGTGAACTACATACTAGCACACCCTAGTGCATCACTGGTTTATTTATAAGCCCATATTTGCACAGTGAGCCCATTTGAGCAGAAGTGATCACATGTAAGCTTGTACATCATACTGGTGTGGAGTTCATTTGAAGGTCAGGTGCAGTCACAATGAACAATGCTATTATTAATTATCATCACAGTGGAGCAAGCAAGCTCTATTCGATGATACTAATAGGTAATATAGCGGACAGGAGACTCCATGGAGCAGTGCTGATATCACAGTGGCACCTGTCCTCAGCACAGTGAAAGTCACCTTGCACCTGTGCCCTTCAGCAACACAGCTTTTCTTTTACAGAAAACCCAGTGGCCCCGAGTTTTTTGAATACAAATGACAACATATGATCTCCCCTGCTTTCTCCTTTTCTTTTGCCGTGTGTGTTCCTTGAACATGATATGCCGTGCATGTTATTACTGCCTTTCTATGTACAGCAGTACAATTTGGTAGAGACAGGCACACAAACATAAGAAAAATGTAAACTAGGTTAGCTTGAATGCTGTACAGGGTATAAGAATTTATTCTGCACAATATGAATAAAAACCAACGCATCTGTCAATTTTGAGAAACCCAGAAATTATGAGCTCTTGTGGTAAGGGGCAGAGAAGCATTACAAAGGCCTGCAGCTGTTGGTGGTTTCCTTGGCAAGCTTGATTATGTGTGAATCCATTGCTTTTCAACAGCTTGCTAGCACTATGTAAATTCTTTAACTTTAAGGGGTGTATTCATACTTAAAGGGATGAATTATGTACAAAGGGTATCTAGCGAATAATGGCTCCCTGCAGGCATCTGTACTAGAACTTGAAGTGGACAATTAAAGATTAACAATAGTAGGGGCATGTGGTCGGTGCATGCTGGAACACAACATATACAGCCTCCCTAATTTTAGCTATGGGGCTTGAGAGCTGCAGCTTCGAGCTGAAGAAGTGGCGCCGCCTGCGGCGGGAGTGCTACTAATCAGTCATTGCTGAGCGTGAGCATGTGCGGGCGAAAGCATGGCACCTCGAAAAAATGACACATCAGAATCGTGGTCAAAAAAGAGTGGAACTGTCTACTGTTGCGTGTACGGATGCAACAGAAGCTACAGAAACATCATCGGTAAGCTCCAAAGATAAAAGTTTATGGATTTCCTGGGAAGTTTTACGAGAAAGCGCAACGGGAGCGCATGGATCCGGGCCGTGCGAGGGGCGAGGTAAACAAGACGCTGTCAATTTTTTAACGTTTTTGTTGGCTTTCTTTCTTTTTTTCTGTCATTGGAAATTTGCTCATCGCGGTCATGAACTTTGTCTTTTTTAGCCCCGAACCGGGCCTTTGGCAGCCTGTGAAGAACCAAACCAACACAGCCAGGGCCGCGGCGTGTTAAACCACCCCTCGGCATCCAGCTTACATGATGTGCAGCTCGCTCCCACAATGTGCCTTGGGCGTGAAGACCAACTGAGTAATAAAAACAAAAAAATGAGAGAGGGTGAATGGAATAATGATAGTTTTGTTTACCTGAAGCCACATATCGTAGTCGACGCTTTCCATTTACACGACCATCTACACACAATGTCGGAGGGGTCCGCTGCACTCATAATTTCTTCTCTAATGCTGTAAACATGATTGTGGCATTAAAGATCATTGCCACGGAGCAAAATGCTTCGTTTGAATAGGGTTGCATGCTTTCAATTCTGCGAAATCCTCAAAATAAACGCGCTGTAGTTTTGCACAGCGATTGCTTCTGTAGGCCGGCGTTGCGCGCGGCAGAGCGGGGAGAGTGACTCTAACAAGCCGCGACGTGTTTACGCACACGGCCGCTACTCGCGGCGCTGGTTGTTCTAGCACCGCAGTGCCACCATACAGCTCTCAAGCCCCATATCACGCAAGACACTATAATATGGCCGTACGTCGTCCTGAAGGTATCATCGCATTAGATGACTCTTGCCAGGAGAGTGCTTAGTGCATTGAGAGTACTACTGCGGCGTCGTCTGATTATTGCCGCTTAAAGGCGCTAAAATGACGCGTGATGGACGCTCTAGCGATATAGCTAAAAATGCGGGAGGCTGTATCTGTCTTGCCAGTAATACTTGAGGGAAGAATTATGTGCAAAGGGTATCTAGTGAGTAATGGCTCCCTGCAGGTATCTACATGAACACTGAAGTGGAATTAAAGATTAACAGTAGTAGTGCAGCCACTGTGTGGAACAGCATGTACATTTGTCTTGCCAGTATTATGCACACTTAATTTCTCTGGCACTGCCACGGCATAGTGCTTTTGCCTGACTGGGGGCTAAATTTTCTATTCATAGTGTTTGAGCACTTTACATGCATTAAATGTTTTTAGAGAATCTTTTTGCTTACAAAGTAATTTTGTAGCAATTTTTGGAGCTGGTAAAACTTCATTCTGGAGCAGTCTGCAGCACATATATCCTAATATGGGCAGTCTGGAGCATGCAAATTTTAATTGAGAGCATTATTATGATTAAGTGGGGTTAACAGTCACAAACCTTGCATTCTGCAGCATTAAAGAAGTGTTTCTAAGCAGCCTAAAAGCATTTTTCATATTTTGTACACGCTGCAGCTGAACTGACTGTTTTTCCAACAGAAGATGTGAAGAAGCTAGGGTTAATCAACACCAAAGTAGTTTATTCAAGAACATTTCTAGGTAATGTAACAGCATGGCTAGCTCCAACCAAGATTTTGCACGTGACTGGCTTCGCTCTGCCACTACTAGACTCACTAGAAGCACCACAACATCTGGAGTTCACATTGAGTTATTGGGTGTATGCCCCCTGAATAAGGTAAAAAAGTAGCAACATTCCTCTTCTCCCGATTTCTCCTCAGAGTCCCCTCACCACACGCGCCTTCCATCGCCACTCGCACACTCAGTTTGCTTTTTGATCACGGCGATAGCTGCAATATTAGATTCCGATTGCCGTGATTGTGCGGCTGAGCATTGCGAACAACAGCAACTGTCCTGTTGCCGGCGTGAGCAAATAGGGGGGGGAAGCCGTGGTCAGAAGCACGCGGAGCTTGCCGCTTAACACAACCACATGACTTAGTTCTACCACAGAAAAGCAGGGTAAGCACCAGACCTCCTTGCCTGCTTCATTCGCCAGCTTGGGCAGCAAGATAAAAAAAGTGGTGTTCCCTTTACTTTATTCAAGGAGCCTGTTGCTGCCCACTGGCGACGAATATAAAGGCTCTTTTACAAGGCCTGAGACGAACCACACAACACCGTGCACTGCGCTGGCAATTTCGCCTACGCCTGCCAGAGCCAAAGCTGTTTTTGCGGGCATGGCACAATTTCCGTCATTTTTTCACTTTCGGCGCAATTTGGCACAGGATTCCCACCCCTGCTACATGTAATAATGTAGTGGGCCAAACATCCGAAGCTTTTCGGATCCCACTAGTGCTTTTGCACTTGAGTGCAACGTTTACATAGGCACAGAATTAAATGCTTCAGTTGCATCAACACTTTGTATTGCGCAATTTCATCAGTTGTACAATTTAGCAGCCACTCATACTGGCCTGAAATTACCTTGCTATGTATTTCGGTTGTTCAGGGGACAATTTTTTGTCAGTTGTAACCAACTCACTTCAGCTGTGGAAGTGAGAAATGCATGTACAGTTGATATGAATCTCGTTGATATGATTCTGGATAATATGTTTTTCGGGATTTCATCATGCAGTGGAGTTACATATTAGCAGCCATTCAATACTGGCCTGCAATTACCTACGCTTTGTATATTGGTTTGTTCATCGGTGACAATTTTTTGTCAGTTGTTTCTTTTTTTTTTCCCGATAATACGTTAGATGATATGATATTTCAGATGATACGCTTAATTTTCCGGTTCCCGTGAAGATCGTATCAACGAGATTCCACCGTATAATATAATGTGCACCGAAATGAATCATGGTTCCAATATTAAAGTGCACTATTGCTTGATCTCGCAGAATTCAAAGGGTGTGTTCTGTATATGCATGTGCATATCAGTTCTGTACTTGTTTCTAAGCATATTATGCCTTTAGCAGTGATGAAGCAACATTTCACTTTTTGGAGCAGATTTCGGAGCTGAAAAAATGCCACTTTGGAGCAGCTATTGGTGTTTACGAAGCAGATAACAAAATATGCCAAACGGCTCCTGGAGTTAAAAGCATCACAAAGCGACTCATAAATATTAACATACAATAATCAACGCAAATTACAATAAACAAACAATTAAGAAGATGGATGGTTACTGAGCGAGCAGTAAAATGAGCTATATTTTTAAAATACCAGCACTTGTGGCAGAAATGAGATCAAACCGGTAAAGCTGATCACCACATTATAGAAGTAACCACAGCCACATATAACCGTTGCCAAAGCAGCAGTTGATAATCGGTATGAGATTGAAGTAACCTCAGTCACTTTCACATTTCACCAAAATAGTCTGCATGTCAAGTTCAAAAATACAGCTAAATGAGCTATATATTTAAAATGCCAGTTCTTGTGGCATATATGAGATCAAAGCCAATAAAGCTGAGCATCACAATATAAATCAGTCGCATATTGCAGTTGCCACAGCGGCAGTTGGTAATCAGTATGAGATCGAATTGCCCAGCACCGTTTCGGAGCAGGGTCGGAGCAGTTACTAACAAAAAGCATGTAGCAGCATTTCTCTTTTGGAGCAGTTTGAAGCAATTGGAGCAGCATTTCCATCACTGCTTTAGAAATATTCCCACACCTGTCAACCACATACTTTAAAATTTGTACAACATCCCACGGACACAACACCAAAAGGAGTGAGGGTGAATAGCACAATATTCTATAAGTTTGCTCTGAGCACACACATATTGTAAAATACATATACACAATATTGTTACGGGGATGTTGGGAGTATAGACAAAATGTATTTACAATATACAGGGTGTTTCATTTTAGCTGCACCAAATTTAAAAAATAGCCTGTGGCAGATAGCACAATTATAATCCTTGATCTAAACTACTCGATGAGGCGGCCATTACTTCCACGAGGAATCAAAACGCCTAATTGAGTAATTAGCATAATTACGCTAGTTAACATTTTAATTAATGATTTTACGGCACATCTTTCAATCTACGGATTATAGCCGCTGAGTTCGCAAGGTGTATCCACTTGGAACGAATTCTCAGGGCTGAACCAGTTTCGAGATATTAATTTTTAACGTGTCCGACGAAATGTATGGGCGTTCCAGTTAACGTTTTGAGGAAAACGCTGTTTTATGCATTGAAGCACAAAGTTAACTGGAATGCCCATGCATTTCGTCAGACACTTTGAAAATTATTATCTCGAAACTGGTTCAGTCCTGACAATTCGTCCCAAGTGGATACGCCTTGCGAATTCAGCGGCTATAATTCGTAGATTGAAAGATGTGCCGTAAAATCATTAATTAAAAAGTTAACTAGCGTAATTATGCTAATTACTCAATTAGGCGTTTTGATTTCTCGTGGAAGTAATGGCCGCCTCATCGAGTAGTTTAGATCAAAGATTATAATTGTGCTATCTGCCACAGGCAATTTTTAAAAGTTGGTGCAGCTAAAATGAAACACCCTGTATATCAAGCAAGTGAATGTGGTCGAGATAGCTGACCAGCAACAACGTGCAGCAGCGAGCGTCTCTCGATCTCTCTCTTATCCTTCCGTAACAGGACCCCCGGTGCTGAAGCACCGTCCGGCGCATGTCAGGCAAAGAACTGCGAGCGAAGTATGACTTCAGCCGCAAAATGTGCACAATGTCAACTAGCGTCGGACTTGAGGACGGATCAAACTGTAACGGCGAGATCTCGTAATTGACATCGTTAACTTGACGTAGGACTTCATAAGGCCCTGTCTAGCAAGAGAGAAGCTTCTGGGGGAGACTGACATGAACATGGTGACCGGAGGAGCACCAAAGCACCTGGGGCGACCTTAACACGATGGCGCCGATCGTACCGCTCTTTTTGTATATCCTGCGATGCCAATAGATGAGATCGGGTGACTTGACGCGCCATGTGAGTGCGATCGCTGACTTCATAAGCGTATTCAGTTGTAACATGTGGCACAGAAGGTAGGATGGTGTCAAATGGCAATGTGGGGTCGCGACCATACAAAAGATAAAAAGGTGAATATCCTGCGGTGTCATGTTGGGACGAGTTATACCGAATGTCACGTAGGCCAGCGTGGCGTCCCAGTCGCGTGGTCATTGGAGACGTACATCGACATCATCTCTGTGAGTGTTCGGTTGAGACGTTCCGTAAGACCGTTCGTTTGTGGGTGGTAGGCGTGGACAGCTTATGCTCTGTGGCACAAGAGCGGAGGAGGTCGTCAACAACTCGAGACAAGAACGAGCGGCCGCGGTCGGTAAGTAACTGTCGAGGTGCACCGTGGTGGAGGATCACATCATGGAGGAGAAAATCTGCAACGTCAGTTGCGCAACTTGTCGGCAATGTGTTGGTTATCGCGTAGCGTGTCGCGTAATCGGTAGCGACGGCGATCCACTTATTCCCTCTAGTCGTTGGAAAAGGGCCAAGCAGGTCAAGGCCTACGCGATAGAAAGGTTCAGAGGGAACTTCAATTGGATGGAGTCATCCGACAGGAGGCAGGGGAGCGTTTTCCAGTGCTGACACAATTCGCAAGTTGTGACATAACGATGCACAGAGCGGTAGAGTCCCGGCCAGAAGAACCGGCGTCGTACACGGTCGTATGTGCGCAAAATTCCAAGGTGTCCCGCCGTCGGTGCATCGTGAAGTTGTTCAAGAACGACGGATCGCAGATGACGAAGAAGACAAGGAGAAACTCAGGGCCCCAGGGTTGATATTGCGGCGGTAGAGGATGCCGTCGTGCAGCATGAACATACGGCACGTGCTGTCGGTGCTGCCGGATTGCACTCCGGCGATGAGGGCTGCAAGGACTCGTCGTGATGTTGTTCAGCGCGCATGTCGCTCATGTCAGTGAAAGCCAACACGCAGGTCTCCGGATCATGTGCAACAGGATCAGGAGGATCCACGGGGTGACGAGAAAGGCAGTCGGCGTCCTTGTGCAGACGTCCAGAATTGCAGATGACAAAAAAAGAAAATTCCTAGAGCTGCAAAGCCCAGCGATCAAGCCGTCCTGTTGGGTCACGGAGGGAAGACAGCCAGCAGAGGGCATGGTGGTCTGTAATGAACGAAAACGTGCGGCCGTACAAATATGGCTGGAACTTGGTGACAGCCCAAAGTAAAGCCAAGCACTCACGCTCGGTGATGGAGTAATTCCTCTCGGAAGGTGACAGCAGGCAGCTGGCGTAAGCTATCACGCACTCTGGCACTGTATCACACTGTGGCCGCTGGCGTCAGTGTGGACTTCGATTGGTGCAGATGGATCAACGTGGGCAAGTATGGGAGGGTGGTCAAAAGCCGATGAAAGCGGCGAATGCGTGAGCCTGCTCCAGGCCCCATGAATGTGTGTTCTTCTTCAGAAGATCTGTCAAAGGGCGAGCAACGTCGGCGAAGTTTTTGACGAAACAGCGAAAGTAAGACACAGGCTGACGACAGCGCACGTCAGAAGCAGAACGAGGCCCAGGGAAACTGAACGGCGCGAAGTTTATCCGGATCTGGTTTACACCGGTTGCGTCAATGAGATGTCCCAACACGGTAATCTGAAGGCGCCCGAATTGACATTTCGTGGAGTTCAGCTGAAGGCCAGCTTTTCGGAGACTGCAAGAATTGCAGCAAGTCAGGTAAGGTGGCTGCTGAACGTGGGAGAAAAAATAATGTCATCAAGATAAAGACAGGTGGTGCATTTGTAGCCTCGTAGAAGAGAGTCCATCATTCGTTCAAATGTCGCAGGAGCATTGCATAGACCAAAGGGTATTACTTTGAACTGATATAACCATCAGGTGTTATGAAGGCAGTCTTCTCGCAGTCCATTTCATCAACAGAAATCTGCCAGTAGCCGATCGAAGATCAATGGACGAGAAGTACATACAGTATAGACCACTTATAACGTAACCACTTTAGTGCGGTCTTTTCAGACTCCCGTTAATTTTCTCATAGCACTCCATGTATACCCGTATCGCTTATAGTGCAGTTGCGGGAAACGAAATACTGGTTACAGTGCGGCTGCCTGGGAGTACGTAAGTCAGCAGAGACGGCGAATGCTCCCCTCAAACGGGCGGCCTAAGGCATGCGTGCCCGCCGCGGTGCAGGCGCCGCCGCTCCAGCCGGCCTGGCGCCAGCTCCCCAAAGTTTCGTTTTCTGCCGTTATCAGGAAGCAGACATTTGCCGGTGTGGGCAGTTTCGTTACCCGCCTGGGACAGCGCCGCTGCTTCCCTCTGCGCCGTAGCAGCAGCGTGCAAGGTCAACACGTGACTAGAAAGTAGAGGAAGCATAAAAGAGAAAGAAGGGTTCACTGCCTTTTTCTACGCGTGGCTGAGACGTCGGCACGTACACGCATGTTCCAGCGCAATGCAGAATCGGCGACCTTGCCATTTGAGAGGGTGAAATTTCCGCCGCATTTTCTTTTTCTATATATATATTATTTTTTTTGTTCGCCGCAACATTGAGAGGTCTCTCCAAGCTTTTACTCTATGGCGGTGCCGGAGCAATGCCGGTCGGACGCCGCCGCGTGATTTTGTTCGAATTAATGAGATTCGACTGTAAATTGAATGCAACCATTCTAGCCGCATTCCTCGACTGTCGCATACGCGTGGCGGCTCGGTGCACATGTTTTGCATATGTGCGGGCCTTCAAAATTGTTGCTTTGGTTTAGTGCGGATATTCGCGACTCCGGCGACTTACGTTATAATCGGTGTACACTGTATTTAGCTCCGTGCAAGCAGTCCAAGATGACTCGATGCGTGGTAATGGGTAGACATCTTTTCGCGTGATCTTGTTTAAATGACGAGTCGACGCAAAAATGCCAGGTACCATCTTTTTTTCTTCACAAGGACGACTGGCGAAGCCCAAGGACTGGCTGATGGTTCGATGACCCCTTTGCGGAGCATTTTGTCCACTTCTAATTGGATGACTCTACGTTCAGCATGCGATACACGATAGGGACGCCGACGAATAGGACTCGTGTTTCCAGTGTTTTATACCATGGAGGAAGGAAACATAACAGGAGAGGCCCTGACGTCACTTTTTTTAAGCCGGAAGTGCAGCCATGTTGGTGTGCCACGTCTCTTTGCGCCTCCAATCAGGGGTTCTGCAGCTCGCCAAAGCAGATGGGTGCGAACTTTGAACTTGCATTGTTACGAGCCGCCGGAAGTGTGTGCTCCTGACCGCGTCAAAACAAAGCCTACAAAACTTCTGTAGCAGTTTTAGTGAAGCAGACGCGATCCTGTGTTTTTCCATGGCACGTTGAAGAAGACAACGAAGACCCGCGCCATGATTGCTTGAGTATCTGTTGCTGGCCGACACTCACACTCACAGATCCAAAACACAACTTTCTAGCTTACACGCCACACTCCAAAGTCAGCTTTTCTCGAGAACAAAAGGTGCTGCGAGAAAGACACCAGCGGAAAAATCTTATCTCACTTTTCAGAGACCGAGAGCAGCAGCAAAAGCTTCAGGAGTGCGGTTGCCATGGCAACGTTGACATTTGGGGTACCCGTCCCAGTGCTCCTTTGCGAAAAACAGCATGTGACTTCCGCCACACCTTCTCCAATACGTTCGTGCTGGCCAGGGCCTCTCCTGGGGTTTCCTTCCTCCATGGTTTATACGGTGGCGAACAACAGATGTTGAGACTGGTCCTCCATGATAGGTGGAACACCATGGAACGCTTGGCGCGTGCAGACGCGTCCGTGCCGGCTCCCGCTTCTCACCAATTTAAATATCTTTTGCCCAGTTTGGTGCCTTTTCTACGCAGAATCGGATTCTTGAAGTTCTTTGCCACCTGGGAAGACAACATTTCGGCAAGTGCGACCTCTGGACTTTTTACGAGTGATTTTCATCTCTCGCCGCTATGCCACAGTCACTAAGCCTAACGATGAGTATGGTCACCGCCAGTGCCCGTCTCGACTCTGACCAAGCCCCCTGCCGACTTCAGGCCTCCCCGTGCCCACCCCGGCTGCGGGGCCCTCCAGCGATCACAACAAACAGCAACCCTACAGCGATGGCATACGAAGTTAAAGGCCAAGACTATCGGCTGGACTATCGTGGCCCCACGCCCGTCAGTAATCAAGACTGCGTTGAGCCAGCCCGACCTCGCTAACCTACAGCGAAAGGGAGGAAATACGAACGCAACCATCTCAACAGCGAGAAACTCCGTGATCAAAGCAAGCAGGATGCCCCGCTGCCCCAAGACGACATCAAGATCGTGATTCGCATTCGTGGCGGAATCAACATAGCCAAGGTAGGCCAACTTACGGTCACCAAAGCAATTGCATGGCTGCTTGCATCGAACCTAACGAGCGAAGCGAGGACACGATATGCCCCCAATTTGAAGCAAAACATCATGGTGGTCAGCACACCGTCCGAAGCGAATGCAGCGAAATACCTCAGGATTCGCAACATTTCCATAGAACCAAACGTTTGAGACCACTGCATAGAGGACGGTGCCGCACGAAACGTGCAAAGGCGTTATAAGAGGAGTCCCGCTCTATGAGACGCAGGAATCCATAAATCGCAAGATCGTCAACCCACGCAACCCTCGCGCACTGGCGGCAAAGAGAATCAAGGAAACTGGCACGGTCATCATCGCCTTCGACGGCTTTCGAGTCCCGAACTATGTCAGATACGACAACGCCCTGATCAAGTGTTCCCTTTACCGCAAGCAGATCGCCATGTGCCACGTGTGCGGCAGACTCGGCCATCGTGCCGACATATGCCCCTCGCCCGACGACGCCATTTGCAAAGGCTGTGGACTCGCAAACCCTACGCAGACCATGTGTGCACCTCGATCAAGTGGTGCTTTGCGCGGGAAATCACGTCACGGCCAGCAAGGAATGCACGAACCGCTTCCAACTCCCCTACGTCCGAAGGAGATGAGTTGAAAGAAGAATCGCAGCGAACGCAAGCAAAAGCACCATGGGGTCAGGACCAATCGCCCTGAGTCAGCAAAACTTCTCGCCGCTCAAGAACCGTGAGAGTAGCGCCATAAACGACAATGTGGCCGCCAACGCAGATGCTCGCTTGACCAGCGAGTGGGGCGCTCGAGATCGAGGAACCGCGGTCACCCGTCTCACGGTCCGGAGAGCGCTCGAGGAACCCGTGCCAGATATCCACATCAAGGATACGATTCGACCCCAGCCCACGAGTTGGCGGTGATGACCGGCTGACCTGGGCCCAACAGCAGGCTGCCAGCCAGGTGAGTCCGACGGCATGGCCAGAGCAGGTAGAAATAGCAAAACAATTAAAAAACTAGAACACGAAAACAAAGAGTTAAGGCAAACAATCACAAAACTTGTCGAGGAAATCAGACAACTCAAATGCCGCCAATGCCACCACCCTCCGACTCTAATCAACCGAAATCACATCTGAACCCATGGTAGTGGAGGTGCCGGTTGCGGAATCCACGCGCAATCCATATAAGAGAAAAGCCGCGACAAATACACATCCGTCGAGCACGGACAGCGACATTAGGAAATCAAAGAACTGCTCGGCGGGCTTGCAACTACGGTCTCGTCTCTGAAGGAAGGCAAGACAAACTTGGACGACAGTAGGTACCCTCAAAGAAGGTTACGACAGGATAACGCTACAAATCACCACACGATGGAGACGATCAACAGCCACGGGGCAAGGCTCAACGCGCTAGAAAATGGCAGACCACCCATCTGTGATGTCACAATCCACTATCGCCGAGCTACCTCGGCGTTGTCGCTCGACAGACACAGCAACAACATGGCCTCACAAAGGCCACCCAACGCCAACAACAAAGATGGCAGCGCCAACTGAACCGTTTCGCGTTTGGCATGGAATTGTAGGGGCTATGTCCGCAAAAGGCTCCCCTGCAACAATACATTCGAGCCAAAAAGACAAACCCCAAGTCATTCTCCTACAGAGACAATACCGCTACACCCTCGCTATCCGCTATGACGTGACTGCACGACCCGCACACAAATGCAGAGGATCGCCACATTGGTCAGCAACAAGCTAGCCTACACGAGCCACAATTTTAATCACGACCGCAGCAACTGCGAATTCTCTCACAGAGTCTTCCCTAGAGCAAAGAACGCCAAGAGCTATTCATCCTAAACGTTTACAGCCCCCAAGCACAGAGACACAAAAATTTAGGCAAATTTCAAGCTTGCCTGCAACCGTGCCGGCAATAACCCATCGTGGCCGGGGACTTCAACGCCCTAACACGGCTGGGCATACGTCGCCAGCAGGGCCAAGGGAAGGACTTACTAAATGACGCCGATGAACTTGACCTAATGCTCATTACGAACGCCGCATACTCCACAAGAACGGGTAACTCGGTCAACCGGGACACAACGCCGGATCTCACTTTCGTCTGCAACGTTCCAAACTATCAGTGAAACAACCTCTTCGAGGATTTGGGCAGTGATCATCACATTGTTGAGACAACGATCGACACCCCATCCAGAGAACCCAGCAAAATGACGTACGTCGACTGGGACAAGTTCCGCGAGTTCAGACACGAACACCGAACAGGCAAAAAATTGATCGAACAATGGACATCGTAACTAAAGGCCGACGTTAAGGCGGCCACAAAGGAAATAGAGACAGATCTCCCCGTTCAAAGCATGGACAGCCGACTGGCTCACATGCTCGAAGCCAAACAATCGCTCACCAGAAGATGGAAAGAACAAAGACACAATCGAAGGCTGAGGAAAAGAATTTCTTCCCTCAACCGCCTGATTGAAAATATTGCACGCAACTATCTAACCAGCAATGGAACGAAGTGTGCGACACCGCGGACGGCCGCATCAACAGCAGGATGACATGGCACCTGCTTAAACACCTTTTAGACAGAACCAGAACTAAAGTGGACCAAGGTCGCACGCTGAACAGGATCATGCACAAAGAACTCAAGAATACCACGGAAAATGACCTCATGATCTCTCGCCGACAAGTACCTCCCGCTGGCCAAAAATGCTAGAGGCACGACCGCCGAAGCATATCGCGGCAAGGCCAACCCAGAGCTAGATCGGGAGTTCTCAACCGAAGAGGTACGCATGGCGCTTCAGAACCTAAACAGCAAGTCAACGCCAGGGCCGGACGGCGTAACTAACAAGGCACTTAGAAACCTAGACAACACTTCCATCGAAACCCTCACTGAGGAAATCAACAAATCTGGAGGAATGGAGCACTACCCGAAGACTGAAAAACGGCCCTCATCGTGCTCATCCTAAAGCCTGGCAAGGCGCCCAACATCAATAACCTCAGACAGATCTCGCTGACGTCTTGCGTCGGCAAGGTAGCCGAGCACGCGGTCCTAAACAGGCTCTCGACATCTAGAAGAAAGAGATATCTACCCCGCAATAATGATCGGCTTTAGACCCGGGCTGTCCACCCAAGACGCCATGTAACTCCTCAAACATGAGATCATTGACGCAGCCACGAGAGACGCGAGAGTAATCCTAGGGCTAGATCTCGAAAAGGCCTTCGATAATTTATCATGACTACATACTCGATACAATCTCTAACCTCGACCTAGGCACTAGACTCTACGCTTATACAAAATCGTTCTTGAGCGACAGAACGGCTACCCTCCGTCTAGGAGAAATCAAGTTCCATAAATACAAACTAGGCAGCAAGGGCACCCCGCAAGGCTCTGTCATCTCTCCGACGCTTTTTAACCTTGCGCTAGCCGGCCTAGGCAAGAGACTGGATCAAATCAGAACATCAAATACACCATATATGCAGATGACGTAACGCTGTGGATCCCCGGAGGTAGCCTGGGATCAATTGAGAACGCTCTACAGCAAGCGATCGACACCATCGAGGAATACCTCGCTCCCACGGGTCTGCGATGTTCGCCCGTTAAGTCGGAGCTCCTCATCTATAAACCATCGAGAAGCGTTCCCAAGCCAAAGAGCGAAATCAGAGACACACACGTCATTACTCTCAGAACAAAAGGCAGAGGAACCATTCCGCACGTCAGCAAAATCAGAGTTCTCGGCATGCTCATTGAGAGCAACGGCTCTAACGCCGCGACAGTGGCGAACATCGCCACAAAGTCGGATAACGCCATGAATCTGATACGACGCGTAGCAAACAGACAACACGGCCTTAAGGAAGAAAATCTCCTCAAGCTCACAAACGCCTTCGCGCTATGCCACTTCACCTACGAGGCAGCCATGCACAGATGGAAGGTAGCGGAGAAGGACAAACTCAATGCACAACTGAGGAAGCTAGTCAAACTAGCACTGGGAATCCCAAGAGCACCGGGACAGAGCTCCTGCTGCAACTGGGGGTACACAATACACTTGAAGAAATTGCCGAAGCTCAAGAACGGGCTCATTGAAAAGACTCTCTGGAACCAAACCGGGTAGAGAAATCCTAGCCAAACTAGGTCATGACACAACAGCAATCGAGAATTTATATGAAAGTGTTCGCCCACTCCCGCGCAACATGAACCCTGCGCACCATCAACCCAGGAAGGCTGGCACGTGAGATTGTTCATCCTGCGCGAAATACGTGACAAGAAGATCCAAGCCTGTTTCGTAGACGCGGCAACAGTACCTGTCCAGGCAGGCCTTTGTTGCCCACCACGGTCAATAAGCAAGGTCAAGTCACAAACGCTCTCACAGTCAAGACCCACAAGTCCGAAATAGCCCGAACAGGTCGCCATCACACTCGCACTCACAGACCCGACCACGTCTACAGCGATTCACGCTCGGCTGTCAAAGCCTTTCAGAAAGGCGAGCAAGGACAAGCACTACATATAATCAATACATCCGCACGCTGCTGCAGCATCACACCATCTGCTGGTTCCCGGCACACCTCGGAGAGATCGAGGACGCCCCTCCCAATCTCAACGAGATGGCTCACAGGAGCGCGCCAGACCTAACCCTCCGCGACGCCACCCATTCTGGTCGTGACCATCCCCGCGAGAATCGGGACCCTCCCTCCACATACAAGGAGGTCACAAAGCACTTTTATCTAGATCGCAGAATATACAGCACACCTCACAATAAGCTCACCAGGCCTCAAGCCATAACCTTCAGAATGCTTCAAACCAACACGTACCCCACGCAGAACAGACATCACTACATGCCTGAGCTATACACAACATCATATTGCGAAAATTGCCTTAGAACACTAGACGTACATCACTTGCTCTGGCCGTGTGGTCGGACCCACGCAAACAAGAATCAAGACTCCGCCAGGCTACAAGAAGCACTACACAGCACGGACTTGGCGGAACAGCTCTGGCCTTCTAGCGAGCCCACGATGCGGCCAGGGAGCTAAAACTCCCGGTCCCAACGTGGGAGTAGGCCCGCTCTATGGGCCTGCGCCCCGTAGCCCGCAGGACCTTACAATAAAGTTATGCCACCATCCCACCACCACAACAGATGTTTGGCCGAAAGGGCGGTCACCGAAATTAAAGATGTCACTGTACGATTCGAGCAGGAGACGTATGTCCTTGGCCCGAGCAGAGGTGAGGTCAGGTGCAATCATTTTGGCAAAGTCATCCGTGAATGAACCAGAGCTGTGAGCAGTAATTGGGGCTAATAATCCACTCACTCTATGCATCCAGACTCTCAATGTCAAATTCGGAAGTACTAGAAACGCTGGCCAAGAACATGCCGGCCGGAAGCACTGAAGGCACAGGCTGAAATTGAGAAACAGGAGAACGACGTCGTTATTCATAACCGTGATCAGCGTATTGCGGAACAGCAACGTTTCGGTTTAAAAGCACGTCGACGATGGGGCAAAGCACATATTTACCGTCAGGAACCTGTGGCTGTGCGGTCAAAGCGACTTAAGTGACTGCCTCGGATGACAGACGCACATCTTGAAGTAAGCACAGGTGCGGTGGAGCGGTGCTCGGATCATCGGTGAGTTGAGGCAGTTCCAACTGAAGGACGCCGGTTGCGCAGTCGATGAGAGCATTACGATTGGATAAAAAGTCCAACCCAAGGATAAAGTCGTGCGGGCAGTTGTCGATCACAGCAAAGAGAACAGAAGTAGGGCGGCTGGCTATACTTAAACGCGCAGTACACATTCCAAGAACCAGCACATCACCGTCGGCCACACGAAGCACTTGTGCGGATGCTAGGGTGAGGACCTACTTTAAACGTCTACATAAGCTAGCACTCATCACAGGTACGTGGACTCCAGTGTCGACGAGTGCTTGGACAGGTACACCGTCTACTTTAACGTCAATTACACATCTCTTTGTGGGCACAGACAGAGGATTTGCTGCAGTAGTAGTCAATGCAGCACCACCTCCGGGGCTGCAGTTCTTAGTTTTCCAAAAGAACACGGCCGAAAGCCACAGGGGACGAAAGGCGACGTGGCAGCGTGTTTGTGGTGAACAAGACTGGTGTCCGCGCGGCGATGGTGAGCGACTGTACCACGTGTTCCTGGCAGAGTTGTCGGCACTGTTAGACTCGGCGGAGGGCGAAACATGGCGGGCATTTCAATCAAAACGGTTCAGGTTGGTCGGCGTGCGAAGTGTTGAGGGCCACGAGTTGCGACAGTATCGGGCGACATGACCAATGCAGCGACAGGTGAAACATATCGGCTGGTCGTCCGCAGTTCTCCACTCCGTTGGGTTGCGATAACGCGGAGAGAAGCATCGCGGTGGAGCAAACATAGTAGAAGGGCATTCGTTGACTCTGGGGTTGGCGACAGCACAGACAGAATGTAAACCAATGTTTTCAAGTTCCTGGCGAACGATAGCTTGTACGAGGGGAACTGAAAGAGGGGTAGAATCAGGGCTACGCGAACACAAAGCTGCAGGCGCCATCACTTCCAGTTTACGTTGAACGATTTGCACCACATCCTCTGATGGCGACGCACGCTGCTGTGTGGGCTGATCTTCACACGTCGATGTTGCGGCAGTATTGGGAAGTCTGGCGAATGGTTGCAGGACGCGTCGGCTTTTGGCCTGCTTGAATTGTCGGCACTCTTTGATGATAGCATCAACTGTAGAACAGCTTTTGCACATGAGCAGATTAAAGGCGTCATCAGCAATTCCCTTCAGCATGTGTCCGACCTTCTCAGCTTCTGTCATGTCATGATCGGCTTTACGACAAAGTGCCAGCTCGTCCTGGATATATACGAGACATAGGACTCCGTGGGGGATTGGGCACGGGAGGCCACTTCCCGCTTTGCGACAATTTTACAGCCGGCTGGTTGGCCAAACAACTCTTTGCATTGGTGCCAGCTGGTTATCTCCTCTTCGTGGTTTTCTTAACACACCTTTGCCGTGCCTCTTAGGTACAACAACACGTTAGCTAGCATAAGCGTAGGGTCCCATCTGTTGACTCCACTCACGCGTTTGTACATTGCCAGCCACTCTTCAACGTCGGCGCCATCGATCCCACAGAAAGTTCCGGGATCCTTGGATTGCACAACCACAACCGATGGGGACAGCGACGTAGCTGGCGACGGTGACGTTGACATTAGAGACGGCAACGACGTTGATCCCGCGTGCTTACCGTCAGTCATGGTGGGGACGGTGATGCGACGTCCACTGCGGAGCTCCGTTTCCAGCCGTGGTACCCAGCACCTCCCACCAATATGTTACGGGGATGTTGGGAGTATAGACAGAATGTATTTACAATATATATACAAGCAGAGTGAATGTGGTCAAGATAGCTGACCAGCAACAACACACAGCAGCCGAGCGCCTCTCGATCTTCTTCTTTTCTCTTAGCTTATCCTTCCCTAACAATATTAATGATAATTTTTCTTAGGTGCAGCACACAAGCAGCAGCAAACATGGAACAGCACAAACGGAAAAGCAACACACTTTTTAGATCACAGTGACCTTATTTTGGCCAGTTTCACCTGTTTCAAGAACTTGTTTGAATAAACTTGCTCAAAGAAACTACCCATTTGATGTAATTTCATAATCAGCAAATTTCCAAAGGCATGGTCAGAGAACAACAAGCAAACATTTTTAGCAAACAGAATTTATTTTTCGTAAAATTTCATGAAACATTCGTAAATTTTATTAGAAAATTGGGATATGAATTCCCCTATGTTGTGTACCAGGTCACTTAGTTGGTGCATTAGTAAGTGCTGCAAAAGCACTGCACAGCTGTGACAATCTACATTTAACAGAAAGCACAAGCCATCCATGGAAGGCCAAATCCACTGATAGAAGGACTGGCAGAAAATGTGTGGTGGTTGAGGTGGGACATGTTTCCTGTACCCAGCACACCTGCTTCCAATATATTGTCAAATCAAAATTAAACTTTTGCCATTACTAAAACAAGTTTCCATTTATATGCACTAAGATTTCACTATTGGTTTGGTTAACACACTAGTATGACTATGTGTGAGTTGAGAGCAGCCTGTCAGAATTTGTAACCAATTAATAAGACAAAGGAAAGACAAACCGACGAGTTACAATCCTTATGACACACTAACAAACAAAAGCTTACTAAACTGTCAATGTCAATGCACTAATTTATTTAAACTTTCGTACACAGCTCAATTCACAGAAGTCATTGTACTAAATTTTAAAGCACACAAAAAAATTTGAGTTATCAAATTCATATTAGCTGACAGGACAAACATACACAGCTCCTGCACAATGAAAGTGAATGCTATCACACGCATATAAGTATATATTTATACATATTTATATATCTGAGCATGGTATGCGTAACTGCTACTAGCTGCAGCAATATGTTCTACCGAAGACTGACAAGCATAACAGAATCCTTACTGTAGGAAATAAACTACCATATATTTAAAACATTTTTAAATAGCACAAAACAATCTCACTTTGAACATTAGTTCACAGTCCTGTCAGACAACACCTGCTGGCAACAACATTTAAGTGCAAATAAATGTCATAAAAACTCCGTCCTTGACGAATCCAAATGTCATACAGCATAACTTCCTGAATGCCAACCACAATTAGTAAGCATGAGGTTATCACCTGCCAGTTAAAATGTCGGCATTTACTGCCTTCATTTTGCAAACAATGATTCACTTATGAACAATGAGTTTCAATGGATGGAAGTGTGCAGCTGTTCAGCAAAGAGGTGGTCTGACAACTGTTGTGAAGGTGATCATTATTGAATTTCTTATATTGCTTAATAATAAAAGAGCAGCTCACATTGTTCAGTCCACTCCTGGTGGGCATTATAGTCATAAACACAAATGCAACAACAGTCCTCAGGAGTTAGATGACTGCATAAGGCCTAGTCAACTCTAGCGGGACACTGTGTCGCTGGTGGGCAAGCACTTTTGAGTTCTTCATTTTGGCCAGAGCATTGGTGAAGTCCTCCATGCAGATAGGCCGCAATGCATCATGAAATGTTTCATCATCGTCTGAACCTTCTTTTGCACCAGACTGACGTGCATCATGGAATGTTTCTTCATCATCAGACACTTCTTTGTGTACCCTGAGTTGGAGATAACAAAAATATTGTAAGGATTAGAAAAAAGCAAGCCTTAAGCCTGTCTTAAGGATCACTGCACAAGTAACACAACAATTTCAGAGGCCTGGTAGCATGGCACTTTTAGTTCAAAGGTAATAAGGCACAGTACTGGCACAAAAAATATGTTGCAAGACTACCTGGTATTGTGTAGGTAGTTCAGTAAGTGCAAATTATGAAACGGTACCTGGTATCTTCAAACAAGAAATGGCAACAGCTAGTTAAGTGATTGGCCATTAGTGCGCTGCAATCATAGTAAACAAGAATTTGGCGCCTCATCTGTTAGATGGCTTCACTTCTGCTAGACATACAAAGGAAATTAATAATCATGTACAGTTGAAAGTTGACATGACAAACTTTACATAATTTGCTGATTTTAGTTTAACTGAAAGTAATATATTTCCTTCCACAATTTAGCAAAGCAGTGTTGTACCGCAGTTCTGATTTAACAAAATTTATGTGCATTGCATGCAAGTACCTGAAGCTTTTGTGACAAGCAAAAGAAAAAAAAGACATCACCTGACACAAAATTCATAATATGCACACGTCCTTTTATGATGTCAAGTGGAGGACATTTGTACTGCTGCATCATCTGTCATGTCAGTACAGTAACTACACTGGGCACGTTTCATTTGTGCTAGTGTGCTTTCAAATGCATCAGCAGCCAGTCCAAACAAGAAACACCAACCAAAAGTGACTATGAGTGATTGGCGTCATTGTCTACATTGTAACGCTAACAAAGTTAAGACAATCTCAGTCTCATGGAATAAATATGCTGTTGTAAACAAAAAATTGTAGCTTGGCGTTGGAGGCTGTAAAGATGATGATACAAGTGTTCCCACGACGCTATTTTACAGCAGCTACCAGTAGTAGGCGCAGTCCAAAGCTTTGCTCGACACAATCTTGTTGGGAGCACATGCCAAGCTTTTGATCCCGTAATTATTACTCAAGTTCTCACAGGGTTGTACTCATAAACGACTCCTAAGAAGATACTACCCAACAAGACTGTTCTTGAAAACTGTTTTTCTATTAAAGGAACTTCTATTGCTAAACATATAAAAACCTCGACTGAACGAAATTTGCAAATTAAACTGAGACATTTTTGACCTGTCATTTTGTTACTTTAAATTAAGGCATAAGCACTCTATACCTTAGAAAAAATACAGGCAAGCATCATAGCATGCTAAATAATTTAATGTATTAATCATTTCCAAAACCAATTTCAGTTCAGTACCAAGGAGGTGAACGCATCAAGATGTCATGATACACTAGTTAACGCTCCTGTGGCTGCCACATGCGAGCGCAGCCTCTTACATTTAAAGCATTTATTTAGCTTTCTTTAGTAACTAACCACGATTCTTTGTGGCTAACCGTTATCGTGGGCCGATCCCGAAGACAATGCAGTCAAAACCACACTGCATGGTACCGTACCACCATGTGGTGGTACTGGTGGCCACCAGTTCGCTACCGTGTACAGGTAAGGCATGATGGTAAGGGGAGTGCCACCCATAACACACAGTGCAAAAAAAAATTTAATTCTGGGGTTTTACGTGCCAAAATCATGATCTGATTACGAGGCACGCTGTGGTGGGGGGCTCCGTATTAATTTTAACCACCTAGGGTTCTTTAACGTCCACCCAATGCATGGCACACGGGCGTTTTTGCATTTCTCCCAACATACAGTACAACATACTGCCACAAATAAACACCTCTGAAAGCATGCTAAACGCATTCTTGCACAGCGACCAGGATTCATTCTTCATATATATATTGAGCATGTCAACATACCCAGCTTTACTGCAACATGCAGGGATGTTTCCAGGGGGAAAGGGGGGAGGTGCTTACAGTCCCCCGCCCTCCCCTGCAATTTTGTCACCCTGTCATGCACGGTGACCAAGAGAACCATTTGTGCTGGAAACTATCCTAGGATTTTGTCCGAATGCCTTTTTCATGAGGCCAGAAACAGTTCACCACCTCTATCCACAGCATGGCGGCAACATCAAGTTACTGACCCTATCCCACCGCACAAACTATTCAGAAACGTGTTGCCGCTCCCCAGCCAGAGTCCTCCTCGTGCCTGGCCCACATGCTGCACCCGCCGTGTGCTGACCTGGACACAAGCGTGGTCCTGCAGCCCTCTCTAACTCTCTACCCTCTCCATCCTCGCTTGCCTCTTCACTCTCTCAAGGCACTGTTGAGGTCACCAACTCTAGCAAGACATACACAGCGCCTCTTTTTCATCTCGCTGGTGTACAATGACGATGGTGTACAATGACGATGGTGTACAATGACGATAGTGCAGCCTCGGTGAACTCCCCATAGAGACAATGCATCAAAAAAACTGTCAGCCCTTCCACTGGGATGGAGATGGAAGACCAGCGAAGCTGTACTATGGTGGGAATTATGTATTTCCAATTATGACCATGTGTGATGGTGTAATTGGTTATTTGAGCTATTAAAGAATGATTAAAGAATGAGAATGCTATTAAAGAATGAGAAATATATATATATGATCCGGTGGTTTTCATTTATTTAGTGACCACAGGGACCATGGCCTTATGGTCGCTACGGTACACCGCCATAGGATGTACGGCAAAGGTTGGCACGTTCTTCATAAACACGTCACCAACGCCGCGTGCGTTCGATGCGAACGTGCACAAAACGCTGGCGTGAGCAAGCGCACCAGCAGCAGCGAACGAAGGTTCATACGGTCTATCGCTTTAACGGAAACCGAGTGTCGAAAGCACAGCGCATACAAAGGTAGGAGCAGTGTTGCAGATCGCTTTCGAGATACGGTGCACGCGACCACAAGTTGCTCGCAGAGCAGAAGCTGCAACCCCTCCCTCCCGCGCTGCCTTCCCACTGTCCTCCTTTCGCGTGGGAGATTGAGTCGCCAGTTCCCCTTGCGCCCAGTCGCAAGATACGCATTTGGTGCCACAGCTAAACATTGCCTCCCCTCCCTCCTGCCCCGCAACGACCTTTTGCGCGACGGAAAAAGTGGCGTTTGCTCTTCGCTGTGCGTTCGCTCCCCGTGAAAGCGTGCGTCCCTAGCGCGTATTCATTCGCGCATACAACATACGGCTAATGAGAGTTTTTTTCCACATTCGGACGCGACCATCGAAGACTGCGCCCTTAACAGCTGCGCTGTAAAACCTAGATTATATGACGAGAGATTAGGCACGTCCTGTCTCATACGACGACCCGCACGAAACTACAAACCCAATGGCGGATGCACGGAAACCCCCCCCCCCCTGGACGATGCCTGGATTATATGTTTCCACAGGGACCTTGCAAGACGGTGTATAATCAGGGTTTCACTGTACAAGGTCAGTTTGAAAAGTATGAGACCTTTTCCCCAGCCAAAGTCACGCTGGAAAAGAAGACGCACGCCAACCTGCCCCCCACTCCCCCCCCCCCCCCCTTCCCTCTTGCATGTGCCACTTAAAGGGACACTAAAGAGAAACTGGAAGTTGAGCTTTAATAGTAGATTACCCTATCACAATCACAGTCATACCATTCTTACGGCGAACAGACGTTTAATAAGCGAGAAAATAGCGAAAAACTGAAGGATAGGTGCTGACGCCCCTTTGAATTTTCCGCACTACACATTCGTGACGTCGGAGATTACAAACGCAGGCCGGTCGCGATTGGTCGAGAGCGATTTATCCCTGTTAATAAACGCATAATGAAATACACCTTAAACGTACATAAACAGCATTTGCCGACTTTTTAAACCGTTTCAAGCGAGGAAGTACAAGTCTAATGCAAAATTAAACAAGAAAAAATGGCATGGCGATACATCCGGTCGTAATAGTTGCGTAGTTTCGTTTTTGGTCCATGCATCATCGCACGCGCCTGTTCCGCTCTACAGTGTTTGGTTGGATGTTGCGTGGCTCGAAATACGCTGACTTCGCGGGAAACAGCCAGAAAATACCTGGTGTGTGTAGTGTTGAAGGCTGTATAAATGGTCCAAGGCGCTTGCTCAGGGGCAGTGGCAGTGTTGACTCGATTGTGTCCTTTCATGTGGTGCCGCGCGGTGAGCCCCGGCATTCGCAATGGCTCAGTGCTCTGCCGATGATAAAACGGCAAAAGAGCCAGAGAAACCGATGGTGTGCTCTCTGCATTTCTCGCCCTCGGATTATGTGTATAATCCTGCCCTCGGAAAGTATCTTGGCGTGCCCTAGAGGCCAGTTCTTTCTCGAGCAGCTGTTCCCTCAATGCGGCCTTCATTAAACCCCCTACCGGTTCCCCTGCAGCAGCAAACTGGTGGCTCGGTGAGCGCTGCATGTCATTAAATAAAGCCATGAAATAACCATACCGAGTACGTGCGCAACTTTCTACGCTTGTTCTGTCGGAAACGTCGTCGCCTGGCGGACCGGATACACGCCTTCCGTCGACGAAAGCGAAGCTCTGCTTTCAGCCTGTGCGGCCGGCGGCTCACCACCATCGCAAGCGGAAACACCTACCGCTCGAGCACGGAGGATCATTTCGCGCTCTGTTTCACTGAATATCACTGAAATGCAGTCCTGCTTCCTTGACGAGCTCTTCGTTGCAAGGTGCAGCGGCAGCAACGGTATCCATCGCGGCGAACGCAAATGCAGTGGCCATGCAGCCATGATGCAGCCAGCGCCTCGGCCGTTTACGCAAGCGGTGACGTATCATGGCGCATTCTGATTTGCCGAGAGCAATGAAATCTGTGACGATACTGTTTCAGCGCCAAATCTGGGGTGAGAGAAATTGAGGAAGAGATATTTGGTCTGTTTACGAATTTCTCCGCTAATAACTCATATTTTTGCACCCAACAAAAACTGCATGCATTGCTGAAGGTCCCTGTTTTATTCCAGATGAACTTCCTGTTTCTCTTTAGTGTCCCTTTAACGCAAGCTCGCTCCCCTAGCTCCCTCCACCTCTTTACCCTTGCTCGTGCGGAAGACACAAGACGGCGCTCATCAAGCCCCCATTCCTCTCAGCTCACCCTAGCACGCTTTCACTCGCATCTAAAGCATCAAGCGTGAAGGGCACGATAGGATCTTCTAGTACTTGGACATTATACGGAACATGACATGGCTCCGTTTCAGTGATCGCTCTAGGTCGCAGGGTAGCATGCGATTTCAGAGGTGCATTCCCAAGCAGCCGCTTGTAATTCAACCATTTGACCATCTGTGTCTGCAGAAGTTTCCATTTAATAGACAGCTTTAGGTAGGCGTCCGCAACCACCCACGTACGCAGTGCGCGAGGTCATGCGTGCATAGGGAATTGCGCGCGCACGAAACTGCAATAGTTGGACGGACGCAAAAGTTGAGAAGGTATTGCTGACTTGCACCCGCAGGAGCCGGTATTGTGCTACTCAGCGCCGCCATATGCCAGCTTCTGAAACTGTGTAGCCAATATCAGCCGCCACCATGGAGGAAGGAAAAAAGATAAGAGGGAGCATACCGCAACGCGACTGAAGCCAAGTGTGGTGGCCAAACACGTGGTGAAAACGTCAGAGCGAGTGGTAGGTTTTAGTATACTCCCATTTTATTTTTATTTTTTTCGTTCGAAACCATTTGAAACTCTACAAAGAAACAAAAACAAAACCAAGGAAAAAAATCGATGCTATGCGAAGAAGATTGCAGAGGAGCCGACCAAGTTAACGGAACAACCATGAGAGCACCAAGATGTAGGGGGCTGTTTCATGAGCTACATAACACAGAAGTCATGACCTATTATTTATGTCCGAACCCATTTCAGTGGTTTTTGAGTCCTAATCTTTTTTCGCTGAGTCATTGTCATTTTTGCTGTCATGCTCATGACTATGACTTTTACCACCATCCTTTTGTGTTTCCTTCACTTATTACCCACGTCCGAACCCATTCCAGTTACATACCAAGTGAACAAAACGACCATGAGAGCACCAAGACAAAGGCGGCAGTTTCATGACCTACATGACGCACACGTCATGATATTCATGGCATGACCTATCATTTATGTTCGTCATACACTTTTGTCATACTATGCCAATTTTAGTACCTACCAAGTTAACGAAACGATCATGAGAGCACCAAGATGTAGGCGGCTGTTTCATAACCTACATGACGCACGTCACGATATTCATGTCATGCCCTATCATTTATGTTCGTCATACACTCTTGTCATACTATGCCAATTTTGGTACACACCAAGTTAACAAAACGACCATGAGAGCACCAAGATGTAGGCGGCTGTTTCATGACCTACATGACACACGTCATAATTATGTCATGACCTATCATTTATGTTCGTCATAGACTCTTGTCATACTATGCCAATTTCGGCACCTACCAGGTTAACGAAACGACCATGAGAGCACCAAGACGGAGGCAGCTAGATAGATATAGATAGATAGATGCTGTCAAAGTGGCAAATGTCATATATCGTTATATCGAGGTTTAACCATAGTGACATTTCACTTTGCGATTACAATGCGCAGCTATTTGATCAAAGGTAATGGAGGCAGTTGATGCAGTAACAAAAAGAGAAGCAATTCAGGTAACTTACCCTCCCTGATTCTTTTCAATTCGCAGGAGATCTCGAACCCGGTAAAGAGCAGCATTGCGACACAACTCCCTCAAGTCGCTACCCGAGAAGCCCTCAGTGAGGCGTGCAATCTTCGTAATGTTCACATCCTTGCTCACCTGGAAAGGCAAAGCAACAATTTGAAATTGTTCTTGCTGAGGAGACCATCAATCTGGGAAACGGTTACAGGAGTATGAGAAAATTTTCTGCCTGTGTGACAAGACATTTACAGTTCACACAGAGAGAGTGTAACTTCGTAAACCTAGTTAAAAAAAATACAGGAACTAATATCTGCAACAGCTGACCACTATCTTCAGCACATTTATGCATGAAATTTTAACTACAACAGACTTCCGCTATTTCAACTCCGGTTAATTTGATCTCAACCAAAGGCCCCAGCCGGCGCCCATGCATTTTTACTAGCCCAATCGTTCATTATTTAAATCCTGAAATTGGCCTTAGTCGGATGATTCTAACTAATCACATGTTCTTCGCTGGTCAGCACGCATGTGCCTGACCGCAACGGTGACCCCAGTGGTTACTCCAATAGTGGCATCATCTGTCTTTTTGGCATTTAGGGTACAGTGAATGCGTCGAGCACATCATCTCCCATTGAAAATGTCCATTTTCGGTGTGCCCCAGCAAGGTTCTGAAGCAAAAAGGGTAGCTCACAATGAACTATTACAGTATTTGCCTGACAAGTCTTTTTTTTTTCCCCCAACAAAATTCGTCGAAACGTTGCTCATGGAGTGCAATCTGATAGAAAACCAAAGCTGCGTTCACGCCATTTGCAACAGCATACTGTCAGAGCCAACCTTGCCACTGTCATCGCCATCACAAGCAGGCAACCATGGATGGCGCCAGAACTCGCATAGCATGACGACGACGATATGCCACTTTCAGTCTGTGGGGATTGAGGGTTGCGCCGGCATGATCGCGCGCGCTTTGCCTGCTCTGCCATCCCTCGCCATCGTTCCCTGCTGGCCTCCTCCTCTCTTCCTCTCGTCCGCCGACACCTTTGTGACTAGGACTGGAGCTCGCGCACGGTGCCTTTGCCCGTGCGGGGAGCGCGTACTTTGTGCTGATCCTTTCCCGACGCTAAGCCGACGAGCGGTGCCATTAGTGCTCGCGCGAGGTCGTACCCCGCCGAGCCGCACTTGCCGAAAGCCTAAGCCGAAGGATATTGCCCGTGCTCTCGCGAGTTGACCCATTGGTTATCGCAAGAGCAAGTAGCATAGCCGCCGGGACTTTTCCTAGCGGCGTGTCCCAGCTTGAGCCTGTGCTCTCGCCGCGACGTGCTATAGGCGCCTGTTATTGTATTTTCGCCCTGGTGCGGGACCCCTTTGGCTCCCCTCCGTGCGGGCGTTTGTGCAGTGCTGGTGCCGACGGTTTCAGTAAACGGTTTCCGTCAACTCAGGGCTTTACTGTGTTTTTGCGTGCGTCGCTCGGTAGCCCCTTGCGGCCTCTGAGCTCGCGCGCGAGCGGTGCTGGAGGCGACGGCTGACGCGGCCCTGTGGCTCGCTAAGCTCGAACCCGCGGTGGTTGGTCTCCTGTGAGACACCAAGAACCCACAAGTCTGATTGTGAAAGCACATTCGAATGGTAAGTTTACATGTCAAGCTAGTGGCAACAAGTCGCATCACATGTTCTTGGTGTTTTAAGAACTGCATGTGTTACAGGACTACCTAGCGAAGTGGTTATTCTAGGCATAGGCCACCATCCCATTTGAGATTGTTGCGGAGTTGCTTGATAAATGCAGAATACCAAACGTGCCATGGACTTTACGAAGGATGACATGTGGTTCTTCACAGAGAATAATAAAGTGCTGCACTGAGATAGATGACAACGGACATTAAGTAAATAAATTACCACTCTGTAAAGACGAAATTCGCTGGTTTCGTTGTGTTCTTATTGCGAGAAACGGAGGCATGGTACATTTTTCTTCAATCTTGCTAATAAATCGGATGTGTGTTCAATTTTTACTTTGTTGAGGAGCTCTAATGTCATTTGTTTATTAGTTTTCTACTTTGAACCCATAAAAAGTGGGTGCACATTCGATTTGGGGCAAATACTGCCAAATGAATCAGTGGTGTGTGTGTGCATTTTTTTCACCTCTTGTTTATTTCAACCCGCTGGATGATTCGACTAATTTCGTCAGTCCTGTCAGGGTCGAACGAATGAAAGTCGACTGTATAAGCAAATTACCGTATCTACTTAATTGTAATGCACACTTTCTATGCAAAAATTTTTATAAAATGTTACATGTGGATTAGAATGAAGTACAAAACCAAAATTGCAATATTGACTACCTATCGTCATTTGCATGAGAAATTGCTGTAATCCAATCCAAAAGATATATCACTGCAGCTGTAGGAGCTGCGGAATGAATGGTACCAAAGACTAGATGCTTTAGGCTGTTCATAGTGATAAGGAGGCCTCAAAGTTGCCCGCGGTCCACTGTGGCTCGTATGCAATAAATTTCCTTTTCCAAGTAAGAACAAATCGCGATTACTTTCTCTCACCATGAAAATCAAGTGTGCATTACAATCAAAGTAGACAAAGAATCAAGTAAATACAATGTTAAACAATTAGTGTCCTATTCTGAAATTACACTGCTCTTGAAACTTTTCTCCTAAAACTATAAATGGGCGATTCCATGAGAGATCGAAAATGCATGTCCGCTTGATATTTTTATTTTGCCTGTATTTTTTAATACGAAGGGATATTCAAAATGCACGGAAATGAAAATTTTATTCCTAAGAAGCATTCCCAGCATGGCAAAAAAAATATATATTTGAAGGTAGCAAGCGCGGGCGCCTATTTTCCGACTTCACGGTCGAATTCAATGCAAAGTAAAAAAAGTTGTTGAAAACCTTTACTGCTCATTTTAGGATGCTTAAATTTAAATAATTTCCATGCGTTGTTATGCTGTTCACAAAAGAAAAAAATATATATACATTAAATAATTCCAAACACGGCCCAAATGAGAAGTTTTGCAACTTTGATGCGTGCATTTGCACGTTTTCTATTTCACACAGAAACTTGAAAAGAGTGCCAAACAAAGAATATTGCCTTTGCAACATTCTTGTATAAGGTTGGGTTCCTACAAAAAATATATAAGAAAAAAAAAAGTTAAATAAGCAAGTTTTCTCAAAAAAGCTCATTTTTAAAAATAAAATAAAAAAAAACGCTTTGAATGAGTCAAGCCGCACCTGTACTTGTTTGAAAAGCTGAAAGCCAGCACGCTCAACATCAGCCACTTTCGGCCTGTTATATTTTACGAATAAAGCAAATGAGGAAACAATATCGCACCCATGTTTTGCAAACTCCCATTCAAATTTTTTTTCTTTCTTTATAACTGGGACCAGAGTTTTATTTTGTTTTGAAAATGAGGTTTCTTAAAAAAACTTGTTTATTTAACTATTTCCTTCCATGTTGTATTTTTTTAGGAACCCAATCTTTTGCAGGAATTCTGCAAAGGTAACATCCTATATTAGACACTCTTTTCAGTTTGTGCGAAAAATAAAATACACAAACGCGCATAAAACTTGCAAAACTTTTCTGATGTGGGCCCGGAATTTGTTTGTTTTTTTTCAGTGCTGGGAATGCTTTTTGAGAATAAAATTTTCAGTTCCGTGCAGTTTGAATATCCCACAGAACATATAAAAAAGAAAACAGACAAAATAAGAATATCAAGCGGACATGCAAGTAAGTATAGGCTCACTGGTTTGCTATTTCATCATGCCATTTTGATACTGAAAAAAAAAAAAAAAAAAGCCGCGGACATGACTCGCAGTGCATTTTTTTATGCGCCTCGATTTTTCATAAACCAAGAAAAGTGAAATACAGAATCGTTTAACAGCAGTCTGGTGTTACTTTTTAATTGAAACAAATATCTATAACATAAGCAGGCTGCTGGAAAGTACACCTTCAACTTTGACAGTCTTAAAACCATACGAATGAAAGCATGTAATGTTATCTATCATATTCCACACAAATACAGTACAACCTCAACAAGTCTAATGAAAGAGGACTCCGAAAGAGGATTCGAATAGTAATAGTTAGGCTAAGGAACATGCAGTGAGACTACGAGGAGCTAAAACTACCCAACTTACCAGGAAATTAACCTTAACTTCATAGGTGTTTCGGACGACCTGGTTAATTTTGCTTCGGACCGAGCTGAACGGCAATAATCCCATATTCAAGGTGATTTGGACGAACTCAGCACGTCTACTTAGTTTTTCTTCTTCTATATAGACAACTGCAGTGCCAGCATTTGAAATACAGTCTATGCTCGTTACAACAGACCCGCATACAACAGACTTTCGGATATAATAGACCATATTACAACCTTAGTTTGCTCTACCTGTTTTATTAATGCAACGAAGTTCACTTTTAACGAACCGCGCTACAACAGACTATTGGCTACAATGGACGAAATTAAATGAGCGGCAATTCTTTTCAAAATTCGACGTATAAAGCGTACTTTTGTCATGTTGACACGGGCTGACACCAGACTGGCGTGGGTCATCCAACAATCGCAGCCTAAATCTTGTGTGCGTGTGAGAGAGGGAGGAAGGAAGGCGGGGTGAAAGCATGCTGTCTCTTTCGCACGCGAGGCATGAGGGGGGGGGGGGGTTCTACTCCAGCGGCTGCTGCTTACACGGCGCGCGGGCACCGTATCTTGAAAGGACAAAGAGCACTCAGTGCTGGTAGCTTCGTATGTGCTGTTCTTTTGACATTTAGTTCGCGTTGAAGCGAGAGACAGCATGAAGGTCAATTTACTTGCTGCTGCTGCCACGCTTCCCGACTGAAGCGTTTTGACAGCGAGTTTCCGTGGTCATCAAGCAAGATGTATTTATGTTTACCTGTGTGCACGTGACACTGTGCTTGCTAATTTAGTTAGTAAGCGAATGTTTACAACTTTATACGGCTGATAAAACTACTATCCATACATCATATAGCTGTCTACTAATTTGCTATCACTATCGATGCGTCGCCTTTCAGGCGAAACTGCGATTTTTTTTTTTGTTTCACTTTGGACGTTCATCAGTCACGCTTTGCAGTAACATTAGACATCGTGACCAAAGTTTCACAAGTGAGGTTTTTTGGATATCACGGACTCGGATAAAACGGACCCTTTTTGTCAGATTATGAGGGTCCATTGTAATGAAAGTCGACTGTATACGGTTATTTCGCTCTTTGTTGTTCATAGATGTCAGCACATTTTTTCAGCACCTCGAAAGACAGATTTATTTAGTCCGTCTTCTACAACATAGATCGCAGCCATTTTGTGAGCTCCTGGAGGGGTGCATTTACTGCGTCTTTCTGTGATAGATGGCAGCACTTTGTCAGTGCTCAAAGACCGCATGTTTGGAATCGTGCGCTTTTTGTGCCTTTTAGCAGATTTAGAATGATGGTGTCTGCCACTGACAGCTCACTTTCGAGTCGCGTAGGAGAAATACGAGCCACTGCTTGACTATAAAGGTGAAAGTGAGAGTGAAAGCAATGCACTAGTTTCGTTCTTCGAGTGATGAGGATGATGATAGTCTTTTCATCGCTTCTAGGGCCTGATGCAAGCCCCTTCCATGCTTTATGAAGTTCCACACAATACATGGCCTGCCTTATAAGTGCAAGAATGCACGAAAAACTTTCTTCGGTGAAGAACCTTACTTCTGAGGATAGTTCATTTTGAAACAGGGTAAAATAAAGCATTTTTCTTTGTTTCCAACTGTACCGTTTGTGGCAATGACAAATGCATATGTATTGCACGGTGAAGAAGTAAAATGAGGTTTTCACACTTAAAACATTAAGCAAATTGGTTGAAAAAGCTTTAGAAGGGTTTTTGATGAAGTGAAGTTTGAAATTAATCTATAAAAAAACAAAAACAAAATAAGGTCACTCTGGTCAAAATAAAATAAAACACTTAAGGGGTTACAGGGCTCATCGTGAAGGAAATCAGTTCATGTTACATCACTTTCACACCAACCAAGTTAAGTTAAAATTTAATTAAATATTGGTGTTTAACGTGCAAAACCCCAATCTGGCCATAAGGCAACCAAGTTATTAGTGAGAGCTGCCACCTACTGAGTCTCATCACTGTTACAACACTAGACGTAAAGAGTAGGACTTGATCATAACGAAACACGTAAGTACCAACAGCCAGTTTTCAAACTCCGCCTAGGGATGAAAACATGACTCTTTTGCGTTGCCTGCCACACACCTGCCAGGTACCATCGCATGTTGCCACGTGGCAAACAACAAAATCATAATTTGCACAGCCTCCAATCCCAGCATCCGCCATACTTTGGCATGCTTGCCAGCGTGTAGCAAAAACTGAAGAGTTGTTATCTGTAGCTTTGTGTCCAATATATTGGGACCATGCACACCACTTTGGATGCCATGTTCTGCGTGACCATTGTCCAGTTTCTGCTGCTTGGCAGCATGCTATGGAGTTCATCTAGTTGGTGTGTGAGGCAACAGAACGACAATGCACTTGGCATGAAAGTTTTGACAAATTGCATAGTCATACCTGCCAACCTCAAGACTTTCAAATTCGTAAACTCGCGACCGGGGGGGGGGGGGGGGGGGGGGGGGGGGGCGTGCACGGGAATTCTGCCGACGAGTACGACTTCAAACACACTTGGAAGTACTGATAGTATCTAGTACTGACGAGGCTTCGAGCACGCCATCACACTTCGCAGCCTCTACGGCTACAAAACACCGGAGTGCCGGAGTCGCACTGCGCCCGATGCAGTAGCACGTCGCACAAAAAAAAAGCGAGGCCCACAAAACAGGTAATACAGTAAAAGTTCGTTAATTCGGATTTCACGGGACCGAAACAAATGTCCGAATTAACCGAATGTCAAATTATCGAGGGTATCAAGAAAACAATAAACAAATGCTTACCACGTCAACACGCTCTTATTTGCAGTATGAATCAGCAAATTCTGTTCCTATTTTGCATAAACGCAATGCGGAAGCTGCAATTCTCGTCATCTCGCGACTGATTAGAGCTCGCAGCGGCGAAGGTTTCGCGACTTCCTTCACATTGCGGCCGCGGCGCGCGTCTTCATCTGAGACGGGCTTTTCACTAGCGCGCGCACATCCCGTTTATTTTTTCGCCAATGTCGCCGGGTCTCCGCCCATCGCGATGTAGACGGTGCGCCTCTTCCTCTTCACAACCGCAATCTCTCTCTCTTCATCCTCGACAGCTTTACACTGAGTAAAAACGAAACTATTGCTTACCGCAACCGCTGTCAACGTGATCATGCACGGCGACCTTGCGGTTCTGAAGGCGCGCGGCCGACGCACGCATAGTCAAACCGAAACTACCGTTTGCTGCAACTGCGGACGAAACCGCTGTCGATATCGACGCGATCATGCATGGCGACTACCGAGTTATGAAGGCACGCGGCCGACGTGCGTACCGAGTCAAAACGAAACTACTGTTTGCCACACCAGCAGCGGACGGAATCGCGGCAGCTATCAAGACGATCATGGTTGGTAACTACGCAGTCATGAAGGCACGCGGCCAACGCGGTGCTATGTGCGGCGGTAAACGCATGCTAGGCACGAATAGGAACAAATAGGCACGAAGCCTTCCGGCGTTGTTGTCATTCCAGTACTCCATCGCTTCGTTTCGGTGGACGCTAACGTTGTTTTGGCGCGGTCCATTCATGTTTCGGAGGGTGGCGTGGCTTAGAGCTATGGGCGCGGACCATTCGTGTTCGGAGGGGCGGAAGGGCAACGGGACAGAGGCGCGCGAGGCTGGCGATGCGGAGAAGGATGGAAAACAACGCGCGGCGGCGTGGAATGGCTCAAATTTCTTTTCTTTTTTTTTTTTTTGTCTTTTCAAGGAGTTCGTATTCCATTCCCTGACGGCACGGACACTGAGTGAAAACTAGAGTGTACTAGTGAAAACGAAACTACTTTTTACCGCAACCGCTGCGGATGAAACCGCGGCCGCTATCAACGCGATCACGGGTGGCGACTACGCAGTTTTGAAGGCACGCGGCCAATGCAGTGCTATGCGCGCCGGCAAACGCAAGAATGAAAGCTTTAAAGGCTCAAATAGGCACGAAGCGTCCTGGCGTTGCTGTCATTCCCGTACGATTTGAACTCCGTCGCTTCGTTTCGGTGGACGCTAATGCCGTTATGGTAGAGTACACTCTAGTTATAGCTCGTTTGCGTCGCACATTTGCGGCGCTCCGCGCTCGCCGAGCACCAAGAATTGTCCGAATTAACCGATGTGCGGCCAAATACGTCCGAATTAACGAGAGTTTCATTGCATTAAATAATGCAAACGCCTGCCGGGACCAAAGGACGTGTCCGAATTAACGAGCTTTTACTGTACTCGCGAAAAAAGCCTAGCGTCGCGAAAAAAGCCTAGCGAAGGTGACAGGCAAGACGACTAGCCACAGCCTCCCATACCGAAACTGTGCCTGCCGCATCGACCCGAAATCGCCGTCGTCTCTGGGGGCGCCACTTACGTAGGGGTGGACCTCTATGTTGAGAGTAACGACAACCAGTGACCTCCAGCCGTCGTCAGGTACTCCAACAATCCGATGACGAAGGCAACGTCACAGATTGAAAAATCTCCTTACTCTGCAGACAATAAAGATTACAGCGCATACCTCCATCTCTGCGCCCCTACGTAAGTGGCGCCCCTACCCACCAGCAACGGTGTGAATTTATTAAAAATTTTAAAAACTATTTCGCGAATATAACCACTTTTCCGTAAAAATTGAGCCGACATTCGTAAAATCGTAAGACGTGTCCAAATTCGTACATTTTACGGAAAATTCGGAAGAGTTGGCAGGTATGCATAGTAATCTAGAAGCATTAGTGTTACAAAACATTTTCGAGAAGAAAAAAAGGACATTTGTTTCCCCTTAATTACCACAATTATGAATATAGAATATGCACAGCTTACCGACCTTGTTAATAGGCAACGACACAGGAACTAGACCACTACTCGCAAGACTTCACACTATCTAATCGGTAACATGACAGTCCACTACTCGCAATACTTCACACTATCTAATCGGTAACATGACTGTCAATCTTAAGCATCAAATGTGCTTTAAAAGTAAGCTTTAACACCTCACCATTGGTGAGCTAGCCCTGTCTAGAACTTTCTGATAACACATGTCAAAGAAAAGCAGCACTAATCACAGATGTGGTAAACAATGCCACGGACGAGCCCAACCTAATCCAGACTGATTTGAAGACATGCAATATAATAAATAAATAAAGTTTGTTCTGGACCCTTTATTTTCAACCAGAAATGTGGACGAGTTGAGCTGACCCACAGTAGGGATTAAAATAACTTACCCCTTCTGTCTCTAACACTAGCTTGATAATTCCAGCCCTCTGCTGCTGGTTCTGGAAAAAAACACAAAAAATGCTCAACGTTAACACTTTGCTATACGACTATACATATGTCCCCTTAAAAACAAACATGCAATTAATCTTTGACGGAATCCTACAGCCTTACGAGCATTTACACAGAACCCATGTCGAATGTTACTAGATTCCCAGACCGTAACAACACGGTATCCTGCAGGGAAACAAAACTGAAACTGGCTGTAGAAAAGCCATTATATTCAATTATTTACGCCGCTCTGAGGCTTCTCACTACTTTCTCCAGGATTTAGTGGTCTAGGACATGCATTTATCTAACAAAAGGAAAAAGTTAATACAGTCGACTCTCATTACAACGAACGTAATAATCCGACAAAAAATGTCCATTTTATCCGAAGTCCGTAATATCCGAAATGACTCACTTCCGAAACTTTGGTCGCGATGTATAACGACAGCCCCCATCAAAATGTGGCTGCCATGGCTGGGATTCTATCCCGCGACCTCGTACTTAGCATCCCAACACCATAGCCACTAAGCAACCACGGCGGGTGATGCAAACAGCTAGAAAACGTCGCAGTTTCACCCGAAAGGCAAAGCATCGATTGCTATACCAAATTAGTAGACAGCTATAGGAAGTAAGGATAGTAGTTTTATCGGCCATATAAAGTTGTAAACATTCGCTTAGTAACCAAATTAACAAGCACGGTGTCATGCCCGCGCAAGTAAATATGAACACATTTCACTCGATGACAGCAGAAAGTCGCTGTCAAAACGCTGGAGTGAGGCAGCATGGCAGCAGCATCGAGCGAATTGACCTTCGTGCTGTCTCTCACTTCAACGCGAACTAAATGTCAAAAGCACAGCACATACAAAACTACCGGCACTGGGCGCACTTTGTCCACATGGCAGATCGCTTTCAAGATATGGCGCCCGTGCCGTAAGCAGGAGCCGCCGGAGTAGCAACCCCCCTCTCCCTCGCCTCCTCCTCCTCATGCCTTGCGTGCGAAAGAAGACGGCACGCTTCCGCCCCGCCTTCCTCCCTCGTACGCACGAGATCTAGCCACGATGCGATCATAAGTCTGCTGTCAACGCGTCGACACGGCGAAAGTATGTTTCATATGCCCGATCTTGAAAAAAATTCCTGCTAATTTCGTCCGTTGTAGCGTGGTCTGTTAAAATTGAACTTCGTTGCATTAAGAAAACTAGTAAAGCAAACTAAGGTTCAAATATGGTCCGTTATATCTGAAAGTCTGCTGTATGCGGGTCCGTTGCAAAGAGCGTAGACTGTAGTAGGAAACATGTCAGTACAAGGGGTTAAACGGCCAAAAAACACAGAATTTCATTGCGTTGAAAAGAGAAAACACGATAAACCACAACCTAAAAAAAAATAATAATAACAAAAAACGAAAGATTTTGCCTCAAAATATGCTCCGAAGACAAAGAACCCTACTTATAAATTTTCAACAGACAGAACGAATGGGCACCTGAAGAGAACATTTTTTGCTATAACTATAGTACTCAAATGTGCCAGAAAGAGAATGTATCGACATGTCCTAAGTGCCAAAATTGGCAATATGTATAGTAGACAAAGCAACAAAGTTTGTAGAATGTGTTATTGCCCAAGATAACAAGGCAACCTGTTAACAAATTCGCCTGTTGCAATATATCAATTTCACATTGGGTTTCAGTACACTGCCGCTGCTGCCAAGGACGCAGGTAGAGGTAGTCCTTAGTAGGGTGATGGTAACTGTTGTTGAAAGTGCATAGTTCAAGGGAGATTAAGATGAGAAGACTAAACAGATAGTAGTAGGGTTGAGGAGACACTCCTGTATGAATGCTTCTCCTCCCATAATAATTAATTCTCTAAATTCATAATGCAGCGAGCCACCGGCCTTCCGATCAAGGTCGTTTTCAGCGCAAGTGCAGTGGAATGTCACCAAGAACTATAGCTATCATGGCGCCCGCAGGCCAGATGCACATGTGCTCCGAGCATGGCAAGATTGGTTTACTGATAAAATTAATCTAAAGAAACCCAAGGGTGGGATGGTGTCCCGAGCCAAACTGCTCACTTTATGTATTCGATCAATGTCAAGTAAAGCTCTGTTTTCTTTGCAACTCACAGGCAAACCAACATGAAACATAGCTGGCATGCGACGTAGGATCGCCTTGTCAACATCATGAGGACGGTTAGTGGCACCCATTACCACCACCTGGCAGTCAGGGTCCGTGATGAGGCCGTCCCAGAGACACATGAACTGTGCCTTCATCATAGCTGTTGCCTCATGGTCTTGACTATCACGGGACCGCAGGAACGAGTCAATCTCATCAATAAATACGATGCAAGGTTGGATCTTCACTGCCTGCACGGAAAAAGCATCTTTGTTATTGTGGTGCCACTCTCTGTCACTTGTAAATATTGTATATAAACCATTTTTGACATCTCCCCCATAACAATATATATATTTAAATATTGCTATGTAGCACTAGGTGATGAAATTATTGGCCACCAGACTGAAAACGACGAGGAGCCTTTGTTCCCTGTGTGCTGGCCTCCACCTCGTGCAAAAGCTTCCTGTCTACTGGACTTCCGTGTAATATCTATGGTGGAGATATAACATGGTACAGCAGACTTCCATTAATTCGACACCAGTTAATTTGATCCTAAGCGAAGGTCCCAGCCGGCCACCCATGCATTTCTATAGGCCCAAATTTTCATTATTTTGATCCTAAAATTAGCCTTCGCCAGATAATTAGAACTTGGCCAGTAAGCATGCACACACCTGACCCCTATGGTGACCCCAATAGTGACCCCTTTAGTGGCAGTGTCCCTCTTGGCGGAGCTTAGGGGATAGTGAATGCGTTTAACACCATGTCATCACCCGTCAAAAACACCTATTTTCGACCAGCCCTAGGAAGATTTACAAGCAATAACCATAGCTCACAATGTCCGATTACGGTGTTTATCTGATTCTAACGGTGCACCTTACTTGTTTCTAGAAAATTGGCATATTTGCTCAACAAAAAGCAGTCTTGCTAATTGGAACACAGCTGCCTCTCTCTTGGTACAGGACATCTGGTGAATGGAGGCCTAAACTATCACCAACATTATGAGTAAAGATTGCAACCACCACCCCCTCCCGCCATTTTTTGCCTTTGTTCTTGCTGTGCATTCAAAGGTAAACATTCAGCAGATATTTCATTTAATTATGAGCATGAGACAGAAGTTCTACAATACTACTGTTGCTGCAAAGGATACCAATTATGACAGTGATAGTCCTTAGCACACTGTATGGAATGAACAATGAGTATGTAAAGGAGGTCACAAACACAACCTGAGTTTGTGTCCTTCATGTGTGTAATTTCAGTGTTTGAACTGCAGAATGTCAGACCAACTAGCCCAAAAATGATGTTTTCAGTAGCCAAGCTGTGCCCTAGCAATGACCGATATGCAATATGCCAATGCTCGTGATTTCATATACAAATAGAAACTCACCAATGTAAAGACAGCGCTGGCAAGCTTTTGAGATTCTCCGTACCATTTGTCGGTAAGCGCTGCAACCTCCAAATTGATGAAGCGGGCTCCTGTCAAACATAAAAGCAACATTTCATGGCAATGAATGATTCCAAAATGACATATACAATATCCACAACAAAGTGCCATTACTTGGTGAACCTTCATGATGCATAGAAAGTGTGATGCTAACTCTGCTAGCCAATGGGAAGACCAACTGCAGTTCAGTAAAATGCCAATGGCTTCAATGAGCAATCTTGCATTTTATTACAATAGTACCAGCCACTACATCGGACCCAGCATGGAGAAAAATTTGGCGCAAATTCACATGGAAGGATACGCGAATTCTATCAACATAGCAAGAAAAGGAAAATCAGAACACGTTAAATTCCACCGAGGCTGTCGGACCATCCTGCCCTCAACATAGTGGTTTTTCCTGCTTATACCTGACAATGTGTTGCCTTTATAAGGTTGTTTGAGCCATGCCCATGCTGCACAATTTTTTGTATGTCAATCATGATTCACGGCACAATCACAAACCCCCACCTTCAACAGTTCAACAGTAGACTGCTTCAACAGTTCTTCACATGCCACTGTGACACTGTGTGAAATTACTTCTGTAATCATAAACTTAAACAAACTGACAAACCCAAAACATTATTGATGGTCAAAATGCCTAGTTTTCTCACGGGCCCTGGCACAGCACAGCAGGCTGTGCAGCACTTTGACTATGTGAGAACAGGTCACATTTAAATCACAAACAGGCTACTACATGAAACTCCGTAATATTTGACGAGTACGAAAGTTCAGCATTGTAGGCAAGATATAGCCTTTATGTGTGCCCACATTTTTCTATTGCACTTGAAGAAAGTTCTCCTTCTCACTGCTTTTTGTATGCACGTGTAGGCATACAAGTGAACATACTTGCATGTTTGTCATATTAAGATTTATATCTGTAGCGTGAATGACTGCCTACTTGTGTACCCCAACATATCAAGTCTGTGAACACTACCATCATTACCAAAAACCTGTTGCCAGTCGATACCAGATTAAGCCTATGAGAGCTAAAAGTGTGATGTGGAGTTTAAAAGAGACCAAATATGCCACACAAGCAAATGCAAAGCCTGATTACTTCTGATGTTCTGAAATACATGCTGTTCTTTATTACCTCAAAAGCTCCATGACAGGACCTAACATGAGGAGGCGTGGGCGTGCACTTGTGATATTTTGACGACTTGCTTGATAATGACCTTGAATCAATCAGCATAATTAAATTAAATTATGGGGTTTTTACGTGCCAAAACCAGTTCTGATTATGAGGCACGCTGTAGTGGGGGACTCCGGAAATTTGGACCACCTGGGGTTCTTTAACGTGCGAATCAATCAGCATAGCTTCGGAAGGAAATTTATTTAGTGGTGTAACAAAAAAACGATAAAAGGTGCACCGAACCTTATACACAAGTTGGATGAACTGCTTTCAGATCACTTATGTGCAGCAAGAGTTGATAGACAATGACTCCGCCTTCCATTTCTTCTTTTTTTCTCTCTTTAAGCCCGTTGCAAATAGTATATATTTGTGCAGGCATCAATAAAAATGTTATTGGCAGTCAGCGCTCGTCCCGTGTTCTCCCTTGTGTGTTTTTTTGGCACTGTTTTAAAATGAATGATCCATACCAACTAGCTCACATCCAAACCCTCCTGAGTCACATCTACGAGAACATTTTGGGTGAAAGCAAATTCAGTGAATCGAAGGCATGCGACGATTTCTGTCACATGCAACAGAAATTGCAGTTGTAGGTGCTCTACTCGCGATATATGAAAACGCCACAGTTGTAGCAGGGCATGCTTTTACGAACGGAGCAATTAAAAGATATGCAACTACGGTTAAATGCCGTGCCGACGGAATATGACATGACAGAAAAAATAGCGTAGCTTGCACTGGAGGCACAATGCTAAAGAGACAGCGGAGTTGATGGGCACGTAGCTAGTCCTGGCTTTTGAGCTAGGCTAAGCACTACCAAGTCATCCCCAGCATTTTCCAGAATTTATGGCAAAGCGCGGCCTCGTTTTCGGGAGTACGAACTATCTTTGGGCGTCCCATGGGTTCTACTGATTGAGCGCCGCCGCGCACACGCTTACGTAGCTGTTGCCTCAAGGTCAGCGCATGCGCAGATCCAATAGTTAACACGGCGCAGGCGCAGATCTCGGCGTGGCAGCAGAAATTGGTTACGTGCAGTGTCTCCGAGCTGCTGCCGACAACGCCCGCATTTCCCTGGCGCGTTCGCTGTCTGGGCATGCGCAGCACACAGGCGGTAGGTTGCGCCAGGTGCTCTAGCAGCTGCGGCGTCGCTGGTTGCCATGGCTACGGTGCGGCTGGCTTTCTGTGAAACACCATACTATTTACGGCTAGCTTAAACAGCTTCGCTGTTAATAGTATACGACGTTTCAACGCTGCACTATATACGCCACAATTTAGTTGCAGTCTCTTCGTGTCGGCTTTCATGCATATTTTTCCCGGTGATTTAAAGGGGCCCTGAACCACTTTTTATCTAAGTCGAGAAATGTATTTGAAGTCAAATATATGTATTTGAAGAATACAAAATGTATTTGAAGTCAAATACTTTGCCGCAAAAAGTTCTTCAATACGTTAAGCAGAAGCGGAGTTATTCACAATCAAACATACCGTTTCGCGGTGCTTCCGCTCCTTCAATAATTTGCACTGAGAAGGCTACGGTGGAGTGGGGTGTGCCCATAATGCTCTGCCTACTAAACGTCACCGTGGCGTGCAGTTCAAGTTTGATTTTGGATGTTCATGTAGACACCACTATTTCCGATCTAGGCACCTCCGAGGTGCCAACGTGGTTGTCCTCAGCGAGCTGCAGTGCGTGCAGCCAATGGACTCGCCGCAACGTCATGAAAGGGATAAAAGACAATGCGTTCAACATACTACTTGTCAAAAATCCTAAGTCCATGACAGACACTGTCACGCTATGCCAAAGCTACGAGGAGCTACGCAGGCAGCGCTTGTTGACACATCTCCCTCCATCGCGCAATGAACACATTGCTAGTTTGGCCACCATCTCTGGCCTGTCAGCACTGCTTACAGAAATGAAAGCGTTCATTCGGGAGGAAGTTGCACGCCAGCTCTCCTTGATAACCTTCGCTCAGCCGCCGCATGTGTAACAGCCTCCAACGAATGTTATGTCCATGCTCCATCGCGTGATCAAGCAGGAAATCGCCGTGGTCTTGCCAGACCAGCATCAACATCTTCCTGAAGCCGCATCACTAAACTACGCCGATGTCACTGCGACACCCCCAACGGGTCTTGATGGCTGCACCACTCAGCTACGGTGAAGTCGTCACGAGAACTCACTCTCTCCAATCAGCCGGCTGAAGTGAATGGACGTAAGCAACAACATATTCTTGGTAGCCGGGCTTTCGCTGGGCGAGCCCAGCGCCAAGACCAACGCCGCTAGCATCCGTATGGATTTCTGTGGGAGCAGTGGGATTGAAATGGCGCAGTATCGGTGGTGTTGTAAGCAGGTGACGTAGCGTCACGAAGGCCTCGTCGCAAGCCAAGGACCACGCAGAAAGCTTGGGGTCTCCCCGAAGAAGCTCTGTCAGCGGTGCCATAATCGAAGCGAAACTTCGAATGAAGCGGCGGAAGTACGAGCAGAGGGCAATGAAACTACGCAAGTCTTTTAGAGACGTTAGCCTTAGGAATTCTTTAACAGCACGGAGCTTTGCGGCATCATGGAGAAAGCCATCCTTCGACACGACATGACCAAGAATTGTCAGCTTGCGTGCCCCAAAGTGACATTTTTTCAGGTTGAGTTGGAGGCCGGCCTTACTGAGACAGCGTAAAACCTGCTCCAAGCGATGAAGGTGAGTAGGGAAATCTGGTGCAAACACTACTACATCATCCAAATAACACAAGCACGTGTTCCATTTGAGGCCTCGCAGAATAGTATCCATCATCTGCTCAAAAGTCGCGGGTGCATTGCAAAGGCCGAATGGCATCACATGAAATTTGTATAAGCCATCTGGTGTGATGAAAGCAGTTTTAGGCTTATCGTCTGCAGCCATAGGCACTTGCCAATAACCAGAGCGTAGATCGAGGGAGGAAAAGAACTCTCTCCCGTCACCAAAGTGTCATTGATTGCTCCCGTGCAGAAGTCGCCTTCTCTTCGCTTAGCAATGCCATATCTGACGACGTTTCGCTTTCTTGCACCAAGTTGTTCCTGCCATCATGACCTGCGCAAGCGCCACGAGCTTACCACCACCTGCTCCCCAGTCCTCCGCATGCCCCGGCACACTCCGTCAGTGGGACCCTCCCATCTTTAGCAGCTCTGACGACCACGACGTTGATGACTGGCTATCATCATACGAATGCGTCAGTCTTAACAACAAATGGGATGACATCACGAAATTGACCACCATCTCTTTTTACCTCACCGGAATTGCCCACTTGTGGTTTCGGAACCACGAAAGCGAAGTCCCAAGCTGGACTGTGTTCAAGACAAAGTTCAGTGAGGTCTTCGGCCGCCCTCCTGTTCAAAAGCTTCGTGCCGAACAGCGTCTGCGTTTGCACTCTCAGCAGCCTGGTGAGACCTTTACCAGCTACATCGAAGATGTCATCGATCTCTGCAAACGCGTCGATGCATCCATGACTGAGGGCAATAAAATCAAACATATACTGAAGGGCATCAACGAGGACCATTTCAGATGCTGATTTCAAAGAGCCCCTCTACTGTTGCCCAAGTTATTGAACTATGACGAGCTCCGCCGTCAATGCCTCTTCACCCGCCGTCCTGTTCCCCATCAGGAATCGTTGTCTGGCTTGACCTCTCCTTTTCAAGATTCCACCCTACTCTCACAGATCAAGGCTTTCGTCCGGGAAGAAGTTGCTTGCCAGCTCTTCCTTATCTCCAACCCGCCGGAGTCAAGTTCGTCCCTTAGTCCGACCCTACGACACATTATAGAAGAACAAGTGTCCGAGGTCCTTCCTCTGGAGCGGGCGCCTCAACTCACCACCCCATTGACTTACGCCGACAGGAAGACACAACTGCCTAGGCTTAGCCAGGCACACCAGGAACAGCGTCGAATCCGAGCCCCACTTAGTAGCGCTGGCGATCCGGCTGCGGAGCTCTGCACGGCGCACTTCTTCTTCCTTACACTACAAGCAACTAGAAATTTCATGAGCACCGGGATGCTAGACCGGCAAGCATCAAACGACAAAGACGGAATGGACCTCAGCGGGCCCGGCACGATGACGGGCTACCCAACTAACCATACAGAGGTGAGTACCTTCCACCAACTCCCCCGATGACAATGCAGACTGGCAAACGGTGCTAACGCTACGCCAACAGAAGAAACAAGCGTTGCAACGAAAGTGCATCAAATACCAGCCAAAGACAAGCTCGAAGTGAACATGGACACCAAGAGACCGCCCACTCCGCAAGGAAGGAAACTACACAAACTCCCACCTCTACCAAAGGGCGATTTCAAGGTCGTCATACGACCGCATCAGGGCTTACCCCTACGCAACATCATCACACCAGCAATGGCGACAGCAATCATTGAAGCCTGCAACCATGAATTTTCTGAGGAACAATTTCTCCTGCAAATCAAGCTGGGCTCTAACATAGCCCTCCTCTCTACTCCGCACCAATAGGTGGCCATGAAAGCACGGGGACTTTGCCTCCTGATCATCAGCGGCACAGCCCATGCCGTCAAAGCATACGCGGCCACCGGGGAAGACGCACTGAGAGGGGTGGTGCACGGTATACCGCGACACACTCTGTCAGAGACCCTGCTTGCCAACATGCGGATTTGCACGCAAGGAGTTGAGCTGATCCAGGCCTGCATGATCGGCGATACCCAAAGTGCCACCCTGACGTTCAGCGGGCCCCTACTATCGAGAACCATATACTATTACAGAGGAGAACTCTTGTGGCACCCCTTTCGTGCTACCAGTGAAGTCTGCAAGATCTGTCACGGCAAAGAAGACCACACGGACATTTGCCCAAATCCTACGCGACGAATCTGCAAAATGTGTGGGCTTGAGAACCCAAGTGAAGGACACTCCTGTGAACCAAACTGTGCCTCATGTGAGGGGGGCCGATCTTACCCGGGACAAGAGCTGCACCAAGCGCTTAAAGCAACAAAACAGCCACGAGCATTGCGGACCACACGTCCGCAGAACACCAGACCCCTAAGATGGTTCTTTTCAGAGTAAGGGGAAGAGAAGAGCCACAGAAGCAGAAGCGCCAGCACGGAGAGATCCTGCTCCAGATCCGAGCAGTGCACTGCCGCCATCATCCAGTCAACAAGTACGCAGAAACAAAGATCCAATCCCGGACCTCGACGAGGAACAGGCCACCAACAGGGATCAAATACTAATTCAAAGAATACAGCTGCACAGGTAAGCTGGTAGGTGTCGCGTCTTCCACGACCAAACTCATCGCGCAAAGTGAGGAATACAAGCGAGCCATCTCAGAGGGCAGACAACTAAGGCAACGTTACACGGTTAAAACGCAAGAGGTAGAAACACTCAAGCGACAGATATCTATGCTCACGGCCACAAATGGATACACTTAAATCCAAATCACCCACTCCGCCGCAGCAACAGCCAACACAACAACCACTGTCACAGCGGCCACCAGCACAACACAACCCTCGCCACAAGAAAGTGACAACACAAGTGACACTACAGCAAGTCTAAACACATGTTTGCGTTACAGCAGCAACAAATCCAACAATTTCAGCAAATGCAAGAGCACTACAAGTGCAAATGCAGCAGATGCTTACAGAATACAAAACTAAAACGTTTCCGTTATGTAGACGATTCCGTTCAGAAGTTCCAACGACCTGCGCAAACGACGACACAGCCTTGCCTCGGACAAGCTGAGTGCAAGATCATGGTCACCACGGACACTGAGGATACCATAACCTCCGAATTCCTCATCATGGCTAACAACACAACCAGGCAGCAAGAGAATCTCACAATATGGCAGTGTAATGCCGTATCACTACACGACAAACACACAACACTAACACAATACATCAAGACGGCATAGTTCCACCGACCACATCTGCTTGCACAGAGGTGGGGAAGCGACCGCGACCCATAGAGGGTTACTGCTTATACACGGACCCGGATCACCAAATGGTGGCAATGCTGGCTTGAAAAGACCTTGCGATCATCAGCGCCGCGGCACCAGGAGTACAAATTCAGCACCAAATTTGAACAATCTGGCCAGTGAAGAAGGGACGACCAAAGTGCCTCTTGGCTAACATCTACAGTTCACCCAGAGACCAAGAAGCCGACTTAACACCATTACCTAACCACGTACCCCCCAACTCGTGCGACGTGGTAGGCTAATTATCCTCGGAGACTTCAACGCCTGGCATTCAGGGTGGGGTTACAAGAGAGACACGGCGAAAGGCTCCAACATTCACAGAAGGACACAGACACACAAACTTGTAGCAGTAGCAGCATCGGCGTCACATGAGAATTACGTAGATGCTCCCGTCTGCACTGACACGAGCGGCTGGCACGCACAGCACAGGCTAGCATTCCGAGACAGATTAAAGATGCTACGCTATGTGATCAGTTGTCGGTTTTTCCTCTCCCGCGAGAGCACTGAGACTTTACCGTCTACGTGGCTGCTCGTCGCCACAGTTTGGTGACCTCGTATGCAATACTGCCATATGCTCCTGTGGTAGAGACGACCAAGGACCAGACCAACGCTATGAGAGCTCAAGGCCAGAACCCTTCGAGGAACGCGGTGAGCCCTCCAGTTCGGTCATCGCCATCCGCCTCCCACAGTACTGAGACCAGCATCTTTCGGCGTGGTTTCTTCAGGCCAAATCACAATTTCAAGTCGCTGGTATCCGCTCTCAAGCCTCAAAGTTTCATTACGCCGTTGCAGCGCTCTCGCCCCCGCCATTGACGAAGTGGCAGATTTGTTGAACGCCCCATTGTCTATTGCCGCCTATGACGATCTCAAGGCAGCCCTGCTACAGCGCACAGCATCTTCACAGCGTTCTCGCATCCAGAAGCTTCTGTCCGCTGAAGAACTCAGCGACCGACGCTCAAGTCAACTTCTTCGCCGAATGAGGCAGCTGCTCGGAGAAAACGCGAGATCGATCGACGACACGCTGTTGCACGTATTGTTTTTGCAACGACTCCCGGCTAAATGCAGATCGTCCTGGCGGGCAGCCTCTACCATGGATCTACGGACTTGCTGCTTGGCCAACAAAGTCATGGAAGTAGCCTACCCAACCATCGCAGCCACGAATCGTCTCCGGGGTGACATACAAAATGCCGTTGCGAACTCTTCCTGCTCTTTCGGCAGTGCAAGCTGTGCTCGACTCCTTGTGTGAGCGCCTGGAACGCACCAGCTGTGGAGCGGCACATCGCTGCACGTCATCTCAATGCCCACCGCAGCCGTAGTTCCAGCAAATCAAGACGCCGGGCAGCACGATGAAACATCAACTACAACACCTGGCGTTTGCTACTACCACCACCGTTTTGGAAACGACGCTCGTCACTGTCGGCGTCCCTGCGCTTGGCAGGGAAACAGGCGGCTGGCCTCTAACGGCGACGAAGTGGTTCCGGCCCAACACACAGTCGCCTTTCTACGTGACGGACAGAGTTACGGGACAACGGTTCCTTAGTCGACACAGGAGCTGACATCAGCATTCTCCCGTCCACCACTCCGACCGAAAAGCGACACCTGTGTCGTTTTTGCAAGCCGTCAACGGCACCAGGATTCCAGTTTTTCTCGTCACGCTCCGTCATGCTAAACCTAGGCCTTCGACGAGCGGTTCTGCGGATTTTCCTGGTTGCAGATGTCCGTCGTGCAGTCATTGGAGCCGACTTCTGCACAACTACGGGACTCCTTGTCGACGGCATCAACGACGCCGTCTCATCGACTCCGTGACCCAGCTATCCGTTCCGGTGTCCCATCATCAGGCACATCGCCGATCGCGCCTATTTCTGCCATGCGAACGAACCTTTCGCCGCGCTCCTACGCGAGTTTCCCACCCTTGACGCGCCTGCCGCACTGGATGCAACCGGGGCAACATGGCGTGTGACATCACATCGCACCTCCGCGAAACCAGTCTATTTCCGACCCCGGCATTTGTCCCCGGAGAAATCAAGATCCCTTTGCCGGAGTTTGAAACACATGCTGCAACTTGGCCTCATTCGCCCTTCCTCCAGTAATTGGGCATCACCCCTTCACATGGTGCCTAAGAAGACGGGAGACTGGTGCCCATGCGGTGATTACCGGGCACTAACCAACGTTAAAGTTCCTGATCGCTACCCTCTACCGAACATTCAGGATTTCACGGTAGATTGCACGGTGTGACGATCTTTTCTAAGATCGATCTCGTCCATGCCTATCATCAACTGCCGGTCGCTGAAGAAGACATTCCCAAGACCGCCATCACCACACCCTTCAGTCTTTTTGAATTTCTCCACACTTTCGGCTTACAGAACGCGGGCCAGTCCATTCAGCATTTCATCGATTCCGTCACCAAAGGCCTGCCTTTCGTTTTGAATACATTGACGACCTTCTCGTCGCAAGCTCGTTCCGCAGAAGAAAATCTTACCACTTGCGGTTGTTGTTTTCACGCCTTGCCAGTAAAGGAATTGTCATCAACGCCGCCAAGAGCGAATTCGGTCAACCCAAACTCGAATTCCTCGGTCATATCTTCGATGCTAACGGCATTCGACCACTGCCGTCCAAGATTCGCGTCATCGAAAACTTTCCCCGACCGCACACATCACCAAGCTTTGCCAATTTCTCGTATTTTGTCAATTTCTACCACCGATTCATCCCGATTGCGCACGACTTATGGCACTCGCTAGATGCTTTGCTGCGTAAACAACCGAAACAAGTGCTTCCAGTGAAATGAAGAGTGGCCACCGACGCTTTCACAAGAGTCAAGTCATGCCCTCGGCGACCGCATTGCTGCTTAGAAAACCCAAAGCCAGACGAGCCCACTGCAATCATGGCCGACTGCTTCAAACACGCCGTTGGTGCCGTTCTGCAACAATCATTGACAATGCGTGGCATCCACTCGCGTTTTTCTCCAAGAAACTGAAGCCTACGCAGTCCCCACTACAGAATTTTCTGCCGGGAATTACTCGCGTTACCTGGCTATCAGACATTTTTGCCCATTTCCTCGAAGGTCGTGCTTTTACTGTCTTGACAGACCATCAAGCCCCTTGTGCACGCAATGAATCGTTCGGCCGTTCCTGTACTGCCCAGCGAGAGTCGAGACCTTCATACATCCCCGAGTTTACGACAACGTTCCGACACCTCAAGGGCACCGACAACATTCCAGCCGACGTTCTGAGTCGTGTCAATGCCGTTTCCACGTTGACGCCGGAGCCTTTCATCATGTCGACTTACTTGCCAGTCCACAGCGTGACTACACCTAACTTCGTACACTCCGGAATTCGTCAACGTCCCTGAAATTGGAGGACGTCGTGACTCCAGATATCGTCTGAGACACTTCTACCGACACGCCTGGACCATACATTCCGGCATCCCTTCGCAGACGTCTATTAGAAACCGTGCACAACCTGTCGCATCTTGACATACGCGCAACACAGAAGCTCCTTTCCAGTCGTTTCGTTTGGCCTCAGCTAAACGCGCAAGTTTGTGATTGGGTTCGCTGCTGTTTGCCGTGTCAACGCTCTAAGATCCAGCGTCATCCCATTCCACCTGCCAAGTCTTTCTTCCACCGGATGCTCGTTTTGACACTGTACACCTGGACCTCGTCAGCCTCTCGCACCTTCGAAAGGTTACTGCTACATACTGACATGCATCAACCGCTGTACACGGTGGCCAGAAGCTACACCTATATCTGACATCTCAGCACCCACTGTTGCCACAGCTTTCGTGTCTACATGGATTGCAAGGTTCGGCTGCCCATGCCCAATAGTTACCGATCTCGGTCGGCAGTTTGACTCGCACTCTTCAACGAGCTACTCAAACACTCGGAACGACATGTTTTCGCACGACTGCTTACAGCCCACAATCCAATGGACTTGTGAACGTTTTCACCGGAATCTCAAGGCCTCCCTTATGGCGCATGAATCGCCGGAGAAGTGGGTTCTGCATTTGCCGCTCGTCTTACTTGGCATCAGAGCCACACTCAAGAGCGACCTAGGTTGCTCCTGTGCTGAGCTAGTCTACGGCACTCACCTATGCCTTCCATGCGATTTCTTTGTTGCCACCACCACAGCACAACACTGCCATCACCTGCCGACTACGTTGCCGAACTGCAAGCCTTCTTCAGCCAGATGCGCCCCGTGCCTACACGTTCGCAAGAAGCAAGGTCTCCACACGTTTCTCCTGCACTCACCTCTGCTACCCACATTTTCGTGCGTAACTGTGCCGTGTGGAAGCCTTTGCAGCTGCACTACTCCAGGCCATATTGTGTTCTCGACGTCGTCCGACAACTTTTGCCGTAAACGTCAACGGCCGATCGGACACAATTTCCCTGGAATGTCTCAAACCCACCTACATTAAAGCACCCGCGCCATCGGCCCCACCAATATGCGATGCAACCCTGCTGCATCTATCGACGCCGCCTCCATCAGTGACACCCAAGACCAACGCCAAGACACGCCGCGTCACGTGGACTTTTCATCGTTCGTCGAACTTTCCTCCTCTCTAGGAGGGGGGGGAGCCGTCTGTAGCGGCAGCAGCATCGGCGTCCCATGAGAATTATTTAGACGTTTGCGTCTGCACGAGGCACGAGTGGCTAGCGTTGGGAGACAGATTAAAAATGCTACGCTAAGTGATCGGTTGTCGGTTTTTCATCTCCCGCGAGAGCCCCGAGACTTTACCAGTCTACGTGGTCGCTCGTCACCACAAACTCTTGCTGATCACGCTGCCAGGCGTCCCTACGAGAGTTGGCAACAGCGTGGCTCGCAATACCACGCCTGACCTAACTTTTGTCAATGACGAAAGAGAGTTACCTGGAGCAACCTGGATGAGAGGCTAGGCAGTGACCATTATATTATAAATGTAACCTGTAACACGGCAAAAGTATGCCAATCCCTGGGGACGGCCAAACTCACTGACTGGAATAAAGTACAGAGTGAAACAGCATCATCAACTTCAACAACCTCTGCAGGAGAATAGAGTGCTTTCTTAAAAAAATCTACAATGCCATCACCAAAGAGTATCAGACCACACCGGAAATGCCGGCGATGGACAACCACCCCACACCTCTGTGAGGCCTGCAGAAGTCTATCAAAGCGTTGGAAGTGACAAACACAACCTGTGGGGATGCGCGACTCTCGCGCGTCTCCTGTGGTCCGGCTTCACCGCGCGACTGAGTGCCGGAGGCGGTCGTAGTGGTTGCAGCGCGTTGCGAGAGATGGCGCGAGTGTCGCGATGCTAACGCCACCGAACGGCGGGGTGACTTGGGAGAGAAAGGTCGAGGGCGCTGCCTCCTTTGGGTTGGAATCGGTAAGCGACGCGGACGTCCCGCGCATGCGCCGATCCACGCGAGACGTCTCGTGTGGCTCGGAGCGGGGCACCGTATGGACGAACACGGATCGTTCGAACGCGCTACCGTTCGCATGACCGTACACGTGAACGACTAGGCGATGGTGTCGCAGCATGGCGAACATATTCGCTCGCTATCGGGTCGCGGTGAGTCGGACTTCCTTGATTTGTCGCGCGCCCGTGTGAATGTTCAATTGGTTGTAATTCGGCTAGTGTGCATTAGTGTATGAAAGGTGCAATAAATGCCCTTTTGATTGTTTGCACTACTGTGTTGTCATTCCTTTGTCCCAAGAGCATGTGTCAGTCCCCACATCTGGCTGCCCAACGTGGGGCTCTTGGGGCATCGGACGATAATTTTAGTTTTCTGCTCGGTTCGAGATGTTTCAATCGAAGCGTAGTCCTAGCGTGGATTTTGATCGCTAGTGTCGGCGGCGTGCTTTCTTGAGCGAGGCGACGGTTGCTGTAGCGTGTTTGAACTTTTCAACATGCTAAGCCCTTTTGCGAGTGTTTTGTTGAAGTACTGTACACTTGTCAGTATGAGAGCCAGTGGTCTGCATCCTGGGAGCAAGGCCTAGCGCCCGCGGAGCATTGGCAAGCCTGAAGCGAGTGAGTACGGAAGCCTCGTGGGTGGTCCGAATTTCTTATGTAAATAGCTTCTTCTATCTCTTTGACTTCGGAAGTCGCGGCTCAGAGAGCCGGGTGGCGCGGGCCACGGGTGCCGCTACGGGCTGACTGGTATTGCGGCCTGGCACCGGGCGCTCCGACACCGTCTGGGACGGTGGGCGCCGTCAACTCGATGCTGTGTGCACCGAGCGGGGTAGGACCACCTCACAGAGCTAACGTCTCCTCGCGGCTGCCAGTTGTGCCCATTTTGGGTGATGTTTTTTTTTTTTGGATGCCGGTTGTCAGGGTAGCGACGCATTAGGCCTAAAGGCCCAACGCATGCACGCGATATTCAAGCGACAGCGACACGACGCGACAGCACACCCTGTCGCGCTGTCGTGTCGCGGCGTGGCAACCACATGAACGCGACATCGCGAAAAAGAGTAGCGCGGATTTACATTGTTGTGCGCAATAAATGTTATCTTGCGCGCGTAAAGAATCTCATTTTTATCAATGTTTTATCTAGACCTAGCTAAAATATGCTATCATCCCCAGTGAAAATCCGTCCCATGCATCCCCAGTGGAACTCCGTCCAATGCCGCCAGCGTAAGGGCCGTGGCGCCATCTGTTGAGTAAAACTTAAAACTTTCTCGCTCTCGGTGGCGTCTCAGGCCTAACAGCGTCAAACAAAACAACCGATCTCAATAATAACGACAAGAGAGCGCGATACTTAGTCTTCAGCTAGCGATGAGGTGAAGCGATGACTGATTGTACTATTTATTTTTGCTGTCACAGCAGAGCAAGTTGCAAGAGCGAATTCAGATCGAAGCGGGCAGACTGATTGCTGCCATGTTGTTGTGCAATCGCTGTCCCCAGCGGATGTCGTCGCGCTGACTTCCGGGCGACAAGCCATATTTCTGGCTGGCCAGAAACCGCGACACGACCAGCGACAGCGACGGATAGCCCTCCGCGACGGCAAAACCTGTCGCTCGTCGCCTCGCTTGTCGCTGTCGCTCGAAATCGCGTGCATGCGGTTGGGCCTTAAGGCTTTACAAAGCCGCCTGCCGCACGCTGAGGGACACAACCTGGTGGACCGTGGTTTTGAGGTGTCGCACTTTGCTTCCCTCATTCTAGTTAGCTCGCACGAATTGAATTACTCGTTCGACTCAAGAAAGCAAGCTTTGTTCACGGGAACTTAGCATCTGAAATGCCACCCGAAATTTTGCTAGCCGAATTGAACATCGTACCACGTGGGCTGCGTTGCCGAATCCTCTCCCTTGCACTACTTTAGTGTTTGTCGAGTGCGTGAGTGTACGCAGCTGGCGGGTCACCCCTGGTTTGCTCTCACCTGCACATCGTCTGGCTGCTGCCCCGGCCTACGAACAGCTACCCAGGCGATGCAGATGCCTGTGGCCAGTTCGGCGCAGCGATTTCGACGGCCGCCTGTGTCCGGCTCGTTACCCTCGGCGGCTGGGAAAAGAGCTGGCAGTCACCACCGGCTACAGCAGCTCTCGCCGGCAGGGCGCGTCGGCGCGAGCGACGCTTGCTCGTGCCGACTTCTGCGTCGCCGTTTCCGGAGTCCTGTGCTGGAGTCGTGCCATCGAATCTGCAGAGCTGATGCTGTGACCAACGGACGCCAGCGGTGAACCCCAGAGACAATGTCGGCTCACATGTTGTGGATAACGTGTGGACATTTCCTCGGCGGCGCCACTGTCGCATGTACTAACTTTTGTTCGCGACGCGCGCGTTGATAGACCTTGTGACATGTTTCGCCGGAGTTTGTGTAGTGATTTAAGGTTGGGGGGATGTGGGGATGCGCGACTCTCACGCATCTCCTGTGGTCCGGCTTCACCGCGCGGCTGGGTGCCGGAGGCGGTCGTAGTGGTTGCGGCGCATTGCGAAAGATGGCGCAAGTGTCGCGATGATAACGCCACCGACCGGCGGGGTGACTTGGGAGAGAAAGGTCGAGGGCGCTGCCTCTTTGGGTTGGGATCGGTAAGCGACGCGGACGTCCCGCGCATGCGCCGATCCACGCGAGACGTGTCGCGTGGCTCGGAGCGGGGCACCGGTATGGACGAACACGGATCGTTCGAACGCTACCGTTCGCGTGACCGTACACGTGAACGACTAGGCGATGGTGTCACAGCATGGGGCGAACATATTCGCTCGCTATCGGGTCGCGGTGAGTCGGACTTCCTTGATTTGTCGCGCGCCCGTGTGAATGTTCAATTGGTTGTAATTCGGCTAGTGTGCATTAGTGTATGAAGGTGCAAAAAGTCCTTTTGATTATTTGCACTACTGTGTTGTTGTTCCTTTGTCCCAAGAGCATGTGTCAGTCCCCACAAACCTCAAACTCCAACGCCGGATAGACCAACTGGCAGAAGAAGCCAAGGCCTACGCCATAGAGCTCATAACAACAACTGGCGAAGTTCTTGCGACTCCCTACGAGGCACCCTGCGCAGCAAGAAAACTTGGGCTATCCTCCGTTGCATGCTGGACCCATCCGGCACAGGTACGCAAGCGAATGTCATGAGGAAAGTCATCAGAGATACCTAGGCACAGAAGACGAGGTCATCCAACTACTAAAGAACACTTACACCGGAGAAGCACAGATGCCTTCATCTAGCACCAGAAACTATCACGGCCAATAAAATGGAGGTCTGGATGCCCCCATCACCTTTGCAGAACTCTACGCTGCTGCTCAGGCATTCAAGAAGAACACGACACCAGGCCCTGATCAAATTACTAATGTGATGCTGAGAAACCTGAGTGACTTGGCCATCCAACAGCTAACCGCTTTCTTTAACGACACGGTATGGAAACCCCACGGCCGACTACCCTTGAAATGGAAAATGGCAAATGTTATTCTAATACCAAAGCCAGGAAAACCGTGTGAACTAGGCCAACTACGACCCATTTCGCTATCCTCCTGTCTGGGCAAGCTTTTTGAGCGAGTCTTCCTCACCAGACTCAAGAGACACATAGAGCAAAACGATCTGGTTCCAGCCACAATGCTTGGCTTCAGGAGAGGGTATCGGCCCAAGACGTCTTCCTACTGCTGAAAGACAAAGTCCTGAACCCCCCATTGGGAAGTCCAGACAGGATCTTGCTCGCAAAGACTTTTGAGCAACTGCACCACCCATATTGGGATAGGTACAACATGCTCACTCCCATATGACCTACGGGATGGGGCACACCTCAAGGCTCTATACTATCACCACTCCTATTCAACATCGGCCTACATAAACCGGCACTACAACTGGAGGAGCACAGAGATCTCAGGTGCGCCATATACGCAGATGACATCACGCTATGGGCCATTCGAGGTTCGTACGGCAACTGGCAAGACATCCTCCAAAGAGCCATTAATTGTCCAGACCTTCACGAAACAAACGGGCATGAAATGCACCCTGGTCAAGTCGGCATACCTACACATTAGACCCAAGCATACACAAGCGAACAGAGCACCAACCCTACAACTCTTTCTTGATGGGGAACCCATCCAGAGGACAGCAAACATGCGGGTTCTCGGATGCACCTACAAGAAACAGGCAGCGTTTCCATCGCGCTCTCCAAACTCAAACGCACGGTAAGCAGCATCACTGAGAGGGAATGACGGAGGCAGACACCTTGCGATTGGAGCAAGCCTTCGTCATTAGTCGTATAACTCATGCACTGCCCTTTCAAGCCACGCGCTGCACCGAGACCGACAGGTGGACAAATTGATTCGAATCGCCTGTAAGGCGGCGCTCGGTCTTCCGGCGAGCACAAGCACAGAGCACCTCCGGGAGCTAGGGCTGACCAATACATATGAAGAGCTCGCAGCAGCCACGATCATCGCCTAGCGAGAGCGCCTTAACGTGACGCCCCAGGGACGTTGTCTATTATGACGCCTGCACTACCCCCTGGTGTCGCAATTCTTTCGGGGACGAGACTCAACTGATACCACTCGCTCTGCGAAGATACTGTGTATACATGTATATATGTGGATACATGTGTATCCCATCCCACACAACTGCACCCGACATACTCCACGCACGACGAAGACAAGCCAGGGCGACAGCCCTGCTACAGAGGCAGGACCATCCGGACATGTATTTCGCAGATGCAAGTCTCTACCTCGCACAACAACACAAACCCCCGCTTTCATGGCAGTCGCGCAAATAGGCACGTATGGTCGCGGCTGCGTCCTTGTGCACCTCGTCCAGCACAACGGCAGACGCCGCGGCCAATCGGCACACGTACTAACCGACTCTTAGGATGCATGCCGACTATACATGCGAGGAGTTCTGCGGGCCAGCGTTGTGCATATCCTGGGGCCAAGACTCGCACAAGACCATAGGATCACATGGTGCCCGGCACACGCTGGAGTGGACAGCGATGAATGGGTGGACAGCCTGGGTCGAGATACGACACGCCGAGCAGCGGATCACTCCGCCCTAACGGAGCCCCCCACATCCGGCACGCCATGAGAAATACTGGAGATGCAAAGACTCGGCTGACAAACAAAGGCTCCTCCCCATCCCAAGCTCAACAGGGGGCAGACAAGGGACTGGCGCCAACTACAGACAAACACCTTTCCTCACTTGTACAGGCTATACAAGTTGTACCCCGACAGACACAAAGACAAATGTCCAGGCCTGGTGTAAAGGCACCCCGACACTCCAGCACATCACATACGAATGCCCGAGGCACCCGACACACGCCGTCTCGCTGCTAATCACGAACACACTCGTTACCTGGTTGTGGGAGGCGACTCACCGAACTGGACTTGGGAAGCAGCAGGCGACCCTCGATCAGGCCCGGCGAGCCGCAGAAGCCAGTGAGGCCCTCGAATAGGAGCTCCACCCATAGACATCAATCAGATGTTTGATTCAGTTGTTCTCTCCGAGTGTGCCTCTCCGTTATGCAGATGTCGCGGCTAGGCCGGACCGCAGCCCGCCATGCAGTCATACCAGCAGCCACCTCATACAACGCGACTTATTACATGGATGGGACAACCCCCAGCAAACCGTTGGCGTACTTCTGACACCGGCCCATATGCTTTGCGTGCAGCTATGCCGCTCACGTCGCTCGTTATTGTAATCGCGTTCAGCGCCTAGCGCCACATAAGCCAGGACAAACCAGTTCAACCGTCCATATTACGACCCCCCTTTGCAACTGTTCGCCGTTCACCGTCTCCACGCCATCGCTCAGTGTTGCCGATACGACCCCGTCCCTAATTCAGGACGAGGAAAACTAATTGGTGTAGTCTAAGAGGCAAGGGCTGTAGTGCCGTCGAAACATGGAAGTCCTCAACGTAGTCCTTCAAACGTGATCGAAGTGTTTGTAGATGGTGATCGCGCATCTGCATCATGGACACAGGAGCCACTGTACTGTTATAGACGCTATGCTTTGCTGCCTACTTCGGGATGTCACGACACCCCTTCTGGACTGTCCCTCCGCACAGCCAGTGCTCAGCATTTACCCCTTAGCGCCTTGCACTGCTCATGTTGTTATGGACGACATTCTATACGTTTTGACTAGAATTAAACAGCATCGTCAATTTGTTCTTGAAGCGTTAATGCACGAATATCCTTGCCTTTCCTTGCTTCTCTCTCTCTCTCTACTCCTGTAAACACATGCAACTATGTGGAAAGCCAGCACACATTGTATTTATAAATTGTATAGATAAACATTAACAAAAGCAAATCAAATTATGTCGTGAAGTGAGCCAGTTGCATCCATTCCTGCGAATGACAGCATTCTTTTTAATGTGGACCGTTCTTGCACTTTCACAGCTAATCAAGTGTTCGGATGTATCACGAGGCATAAGCCATGCCCAACAAGAGAGAAGCAAGGTTGCTTATAAGTTTGCAATTACATGTACTATTACTGCATGAACTTTTATAATCATATTCTATCATTACTGCCTCTATAATTATCACATGTCATTACTGCCTTTATAATTAAGTATCATGCAGCTTGCAAGATACCAAAGACAGCGTAACACTTGTGTACTTAATTTTCTTTTTGCTGCAGATGCAGCTTTCAGATGCAGCTGCTTACTGATTTATTCCATGGTGTGATTTAATGCTATGTGTGTGCATACTCCCCAAAATCCTACTTAGCCAGGCTCACACGAACTCAGCCTCGCGGTTCGGTCCAAATTTTAGTGGGCTGACTCAAGTTCACTGACCCACGGTTCGGTCCAAATTTTAGTGGGCTGACTCAAGTTCACTGACCTATGAGATTCATCATCATCATCAGAGAGCTAACAGGGATAGCCGATATTCTAGTGGACTTGAGAGAAAAAAATGGAGCTGGGCAGGCCATGTAATGCGTAGGATGGATAACCGGTGGTCCATTAGAGTTACAAAATGGATACCAGAGAAGGGAAGTGCAGTCGAGGACAACAGAAAACTAGGTGGGGTGATGAAGTTAGAAATTTGCAGGCACAAGTTGGAATCAGCTAGCGCAAGACAGGGGTAATAGGAGATCTCGGGGAGAGGCCTTGGTCCTGCAGTGGACATAAATATAGGCTGATGATGATGTAACATTACATGACATTAATGTTGCAACCTATGCAGTGCATAGCAAACATTGCATAGGAGTTCATGTTGCATCACATAAAAATAAGGAGAACTGTACACATTGCAGTTAGCTTTTTAGAACTGACTGTTACATGAAGCTTTTCCAATACTGTTGGCTATCTAACCATTGCTGGGTGACCATGTTTAGTACATTTCAATGCAAAGTTGGATATACGGCTGTGTGCAATATATCAAAACAATATTCAGTACAGGAGACCCACCATAGTCACAGGTTTCGCTGATTTCCATCTTCACAGTAGTGGAAGGGCTCTGAACTTTTCATTCGTAAATATTTGGAAAGTTAATTAACAAGATTTGGTGATTGGCCGATTCTACATTTCGATGTATCGTGCAAATAATGTCCGCCTTTAGAGCAGCCCAACTCAAAGAGTAATATCTTTCTTCATGCCAATGTGATTTTATTGTTCGTGTGAAGCTTAAAGAAAAAACACCGCCCAAGCACTCCGACAGATGGTTAACCAGCGAAGCTTAAACGTGCGTCCCCGGTGTTTAGCAGTGGTATAATCCCCGACGCTGTATTGAAGCGTTTCTCAATTATTGGTTACATCTTGCGTTTCTAGTGGAACGCAAGCGCCAATGACGGGCGGATGCTGCTAACCACGACGCCGAGCTAACTCGAGATATTGAACGCATGCGACAACGGCGAGCCGAGAGACAGCGCTGCAGCAGAGCAGCGTCAACGTGACAATGGCGGGAACGCGTTCGCCGAGCCAACGCCCGCTTTCAGCAGGAGTTTCTTGATGGCACTTTGGCTTCGGCTACAACGAAACGTCCAGTTGAAATCGCGAAGTGAATGCAAGCGCCAATGTGGGCGGATGCTGCTAACCACGATGCCGAGCTAACTCGAGATATCAACGCATGCGTACAACGGCGAGCCGAGGAGCCGGCGTTGCGGGCAGAGCAGGTACGACGCAGAGACATCACTAACGGCGCTGCCAAGGCGCGCGCGCTTGGGTGCGACGTAGAGAATGACGTAACTGACGGTGTAGCCAATGGAGACTTTAGCGAAATATGGACGAACGTTTTTCGTTTCGCCTAGCCATATACAGCTTTCACTGTAAAATGCTTACATCACTGCAAGTACAACAATCAAACATAATACAAACAGATGCGCATAATAAGATGCCACGAACGCTAAATACATGTAAAGAGAATCGCACTTTGGCCAAGTTGGCTGCCTCTATGAAAAAAAGCACAGGCCACATGCAATGAGGAGTGCAATGAGGCCGCACATGGTCATGCTGCTCGCCAAGTCCATGGGCTATAGGCGAAACATACGTGGAACCTAGCAGTTACCGCGAGGTAGCAGCTACGGATGCTGGCGCAATCCGAGCCGGCCACTTAACCACTCTAGACAAGTGTGTTCAGTGTGTACTTGTACTTAGACACTTTTATTGTCTATATGTTGAAGCTTTAATGTGGTCTTCTAAAAAATTTTGGCTTCTGAAGCTTGCTAAGCTAAACAGTTTCATTCCATTGTTGTTCATGAAGAAAGCTCATATAAAAGCTTTAGAGAAATTTTCAATGCTTAACGCTTTTGCCTCAGAAGAATACGCAGTATACAAATGACATTCAAGCAGCTTTTGAACAGCAAGAAAAGGAATCATGTCCCTTGCTTTGAGCATTGTGTTAACGCAGGCAATTCAAGCAGGCATACGATTTTGCTAATACAATCCGTTCGGGAATACCAGTGTACCTTGAGGCTTTCCTTGCACTTTCTTATTTGGTTGATTACACATTCTAATTTGGTTGATTAATCTAGTTTGAAATGGGTCCTATTAGCACGCTCTAACATTGGTCTAATACAGGTTAAGTACACGACTAGCTTAACAGATTGAGATGCTTGCTTATATTTCCAGTGAAGGAACCATAACAACTGCTCCAGTTTGCATAGCTTTCTGTTATACTGGGGTTTTCAGCCCCACTTTAAGATAATGTGCTGAAGCAGGTAGAAACAGACGCATGTCAACGAGATTGGCCGATAGTTCCGATAGCTTTGTACTTAATGCTTGCCCCTACTAATGCAAAATTCTAACGCTCTATTTTGTTATTAAACAAACAAATGTGCTCCTAACAACGTATTTAATGTTTGCTGTGGGGCTACACTGCTGCACTACGTGCTACAGCATATTGATTTAAGCTTCTTGATTCAGATTCACAGTATATACTAACAGCACGAGACACGGAGAAAATAGATAATGCCCACGTCTGTTAGAATAGTATGATGCTATGTACACAAGTGACTGAGTGACTGCAGCTCCTAAAACATTTTAGTGTCAGCTTTTACGCCTTCCGAAATATTCAGCGAGGACGTCTATACATAATTACAGTACAAGCTCTGCAACAGACGAAGCAGGCTAGCGCGAAGATTGAAGTTCTCAACAAATTTGATTCCACGTTCAGTAATCCCACACAGATCATTTGCGGCTTCCTTGAGGAGCAGAGGTGAGCTTTTGGGTTGGTGCTTGCCGCTACGTTTGGTGCAAGTATATGGCTAGGAGCAGGCACCGCTAATGCACAATTACAGTCCATATACATGCATCATTTCTTCAGAAGCCAACGCTAAGCAGGCATAGCACGAGGGTCTCTCGGTACTGACATGATGACTTCGATGCAGCCGAATTCTGAATACTGCATATGCACTGAGGAGAATATATGGGCTTGTTGATAGGTCCTCTTGTAAGCAAAGAATTCGGTCGCTGTACTATATCGACACTATATCCCTACATTTGAAATTACTAGCTGAGTGAGTTGGTAGCTGATCTGGGCCGATATTTTTGTAGCGATGCCTTTCCGGTGCTAATGCCTTTTCGCGGTTGGTAAGTGGTCAGAGCGATGGTCTGCTCACGTTATCAACGGGATCAGCCGGTCGTGAGCAGTGGATGATAAGACTAATATAGAATAAAGCATAACGCATCGCTACAAAATACCGGCCCAGAAGCACAACTAAGAAGCCCAAATCAGGACAGAACAGAAATAAGGAAGCTATTTTTACTACTGCAATAACAATTATAAGGACACTCCAGGCAAATTTCCGCAGTCATCGTCGTTCCGAAGAAAGGCGACTCGATCTCGCGAGCGCACAGTCTTTTATTGCGGGCAAGGCACCAGGGGATGGGGGCTCTATTCCGGCGGCAGCTGCGTGTGGTGTGACTGAGCACAGCCGCACAAGTCTTACTTGAAAGCGATCTGCGATGAGTACAGAATCTAAATGTGCCGAGGGCTGATAGCTTCGTGTGCGCTGTGTTCTTGCTGCATAGTTTGCTTTGATGCGAGAGGCAGCACGAAAGTAAATTCGCTCACTGCTGTTGCCGCACTCTGTTGTCATCGAGTGAGATGGGTTCACGTTTGCCTGTGCATGCGTGACACCATGCTTGTTCATTTCGTTAGGAAGCAAATGTTTGTTTATAAGTTTATGTGGCCGATAAGACTACTATACTTACTTTGTATAGCTGTGTAATAATTTATTATCACAATCGAAACTGGAACTTTTGTGGCCTTCACAGTTAAAGATGGAATAGCATCTGTGTTGTGTGCCTTGTGCGGTCTGTGTCTACTTCCTTGTCCCATTTTGGCAATTTTTTTTACATGTCCAGGCTGCCGTAGTAATAACATGTGCCTTACACACTTGTCGATATACCGCTGAGCAACTGCGAAAAAAGCGCGTCAAGCAGATGTGCATCGTGTGTGAGCATAATTACATAAATAAAGATTATTCTGATAGCAATTATATTGACACTCGAGCCAAATTTCTGTCGTCATCACCGTGAGGTTCCGTATAAAGTCCAAGCGCAATAAAATCACAGCCATGGGGCGTATGCTCTAGTTTCGAGGGAGAGCATGCAAGCGCGAGTCAAGAAAGATGGTGGCTTGATGCACAGGGTCTCCTTGTGTTCGCAAGAAAGGGGGGGGGGGGGTGAGCTCGCGCGAGAGGCAAGGGGCAGGTTAGTGCACGTGTCCTGTTTTAGTCTGGCCGCAGGGGACGCATGGCGTGGCTGAGCGCAGCAGCCCCGCCATGCGTCCTATCTTGGAGATACCGTATAGACTTATGTAAAGCCCACACTTTTCTTTCACAATTGTTACGAAGTGTGGCCCTTATACCGGACCGACGGTTCGGTCCTGTGTAAAGGTTGCTACTAGGTGGTGAAAAGATGGCTCTCGCCATCTAGTAGCGGCACACAGAAGTGCACAGCGCACGAAAATTTGCTTACGCACGCACAGCATCGAGGCACTGAACGCGATTGCTTCTCCTTTTGAGAATGCTTTCTCCAAATTCTGGGCTGACAAGTTGTGGTGTGGCCCTTACACAAGTTTATATGGTACTGTGTGGTGAGCGCAAAGTGTAGGCAAGCAGATATGGCTGACAGCTTCATGTGTGGTGTTCTCGCGCACCTAGTTTCCGTTGAAGCGAGAGGCAGCATGAAGGGGAATTTGCTAGCAACTGCTGCTGCTCTTCATCCCACCAGCATTGAGACAGCGAGTGTTCGTGGTCATCAAGTGAGACCTGTTGATGTCTACCATGAGTGGGTGACACGCTTGTTAATTGAATTAGCAAGTGATTGTTTGCTGCAATTTACAAACTTTTTTGCGTGTAGTTGTCTAATACTTTCCTATTGCTGTCAATGCCTTGCTTTTTGGGCAAAACTGCATCGGCACCAGTAGGCCACCATGCTGGGCGGCAAGCTGTCGCAAAATGCTTGCAGTCTGTATGCTCGTACTAGACACCTCTTCGGCAAGTTTAGGCGAGATCGTGCACACGGACTAACTGCTGGCCGCAGTACAGGAGATCGAATTCATGGGCAATCCAATGGGAACTACAGCAAGCTTGCCCACTATATGCTTGCACTTACTGGACAGAATGGTGCAGAAAGAAAGCTCCAAACTAACAAAATCGTGCGCAATGCACATCAGGCTGCGTGACTGACTAGCAACAGGTGAACGCAAAAAGCCCCTGCGGCCACGACCATTGCATTATTTTAAGTAGAAACTATTTCAACGAAATGCAACACAAAACAAAATTAGGCGAATTCTTTGTACCGATGGCATTGTAAAAAGCAACGAAAATTATTTTTTACTGCAAAGGTTCTCTTTTTTTCTTTGTCTTCCCAATTATTCGTATAATCGGAGCAGATGTGTGTTGGCGCAGGTCTGGCGCAATACCTGCGATAAACAAAAATTTGGTGCAGCATTTCCTTCACGGAGCAGCACTTCCATTTTTGCCTCATGCAATCCCCCTTCGGGCACCCTCTCACTCCAGTCTTCCGAGCTGCTGAAGCTTCCTCGCGCGACATGGCAGATACTTCAAAGGCCCACAATGAGTTGGACATGGGAGCAGAGGGACCTCTGCTCCCACAACTTTTCGAGCTCAGTGAGCTCATCACAATGAGATGCAGGAACACACTCGGTGAAATCAACCAAATGTACTTGTAATACTTGTATCACCGCATGACATTGTGTCGAAGGAGGCGGAAAACGGAACAGAAGGGGAATGCCAGGGCTCAAGAGGAGGGTAATGTTTGATTACTTGTAGGTCTTTTAATACTGCATACTGACACGAATCCGTGAGAAAACATTCTAGGAGTGATACTCTGTATGTCTAGGCAGCAAAAATAGTTTCAGGGATGAAAAGCTCCAAAAGGAAGATAGACTCTGGATTCGAGGGCTCGAATCCGGCAACATTGATGCCTTCAGGTAGCATATGTGGGTTTATTGACCAGTTGCCAACACCCCAAAAAAGTTCACGTGCTCGTGACGCCTGCGGCAGAAAGGATGTTCCACATCCACCCCAAGGTTTGTGAGTGGTGGCACTGGCTAACACTCCCAGGGTTAGTTCTAGTTGTAAAACATAAATACCCCAGAAAGTGGATGGGATGACGGCTCCGCGGTTGCTCAACGGTGAGAGCATCGCACGCGTAATGCGAAGACGTGGGTTCGTTCCCCACCTGCGGACAGTTGTTTTTTTCATCCATTTTCATTTCCATTATTTTATCATTCCTTTAATTCAATTAGTAAGTACAAGTAATTTCCCCTATGTTGTCCTTGGTGTCATTGTTTGTTGGCTTCTTATGACAAGAGGAAGATGACACTTTTTAAATACCAAATAGGCTCCTTTTCCCAAAGGCAGATGATTTGCATGAAAAAAAAGTTTATACAAAAGCAAAAGATGGCGGGCGATGACACTGCCTCAAAACTCCTGCACTAGCTCCCAATCACTCATTGCAGCAATACCTAACTTAAAATACTTTACTTAATTACAAAACATTAATACATCCACTTTAAAAATACTCTTAACTCAACTAGGCTGCTTCCCAGCATTTTCCTACAAAAGAGTGACAAAATGCAAAAAGACAAAACAGAGCTATAGTTTCAAGAAAGCGATCTACCAGTGTTGTCCCATTTAGCGTGGATTTTACAAGGTTCTCCCGTGATGCCGTTTTATTCACTCTGATCACAACTGAAATTCATGCACCCACCAGCTTCCCGTGCTGTTGCTTTTGCAATCATGGTTTTGCCACAGCCAGGTGGGCCATGAAGAAGCACTCCTGTAAAAAAAAAAAAAAGTGCGAGACAAATCAAATTTTCTGACACACTCCTTTTTTTTTCCTGATAAACATGGTATCTACAAAATGTGAAGCGGCTACCAGTGACAGTTTCGAACTTCTTACTTTCCAACTTTCAGTTTGTATCAGACAAACAAATGCAGCTACCACTCGGCTACAAAACAGCCATTAAGAGATATATTTTTTATTTGGATACCCTAAAGGCCCAGAAGGGCATTACATAGGGGGGGGGGGGGGGTGTTGAAACGGGAATAACAAAGTAGGCGCACTGCAGGTGAAAATGGCAATTCAGTAGACACAAGAATGCAAGTCCAAATATAGCATGGTGAACAGAAACTAAAAGCAACAAGGTGTAATACTAACACAGACAAAGGACAAGTCCACATTGTATCCTAAAAAATACAATGTAAAATATAAAATATAAAAACAATGTATAATATACAGTCAGTTCAGTGTAAAAAGAAATGCTTTTCAGGTACGATCATGGCAGCACTTAAACAATGCGAGCATCACTTTATCACTTTAGCTGGGGGCCAACTTGAATTTCCCTATTCAAATACCGTGTAGACTCGTGTAAAGGCCGCACCCCAATTTGGCAGCCCAAAATTTGGAGGAAAAAAGTTCAGGAGGAGCAGCAACCGCACTCGGTGCCCCGATGCTGTGCGCGGGGCCACTAGCGAATTTTCGCACCCTGTGTACTTCTGCGTGCCACTACTAGAGGGCGGGAGTGATTTAAAAAATTAAATCATGGGGTTTTACGTGCCAAAACCACAATCTGATTATGAGGCATGCCATAGTGGGGAACTCCAGAATAATTTAGACCACCTGGGGTTCTTTAACACGCACGTAAACCTAAGTACACGGGTGTTTTCGCATTTCGCCCCATCGAAATGCGGCCGCAGTGGCCGGGACTGGAGCCCGCAACCTCGTGCTCAACAGCCCAACACCATAGCTACTGAGCAACCACAGCGGGTGGCGGAGTGATCTAGTAGCGGCTTTTAGGTAGGACCAAACTAAATGGTTCAGTCCTGTGTAAGGGCTGCACCTTGTCAAAATAGTGAGAAAAAAACAGAACTACAGTCCTTACACGAGTGTCTATATGTAAGACACAGAAATGCTTTTTTCAGACAACCACTAGACCAATTTGAATAAAATTTCTTGGATTTGAGAGATAAAGTTAAATTCTAATCTCTAGCAAGTAGAAATTTGATTTATGGCCTGGAATGTTTTACAAAAGTTCCCAGAAATTGTCAAGTTTCAAAAAATTGAAGCATGAAGTTTAGAAATCTATCATTACTCTAAAAATACATATTGCAGTTAAATAAACTGCATGCGTTAGAGCATCTAAAGTAGACGAAATTGATGCATGAATTTACAGCTTACATGAAATTGTTATGTTACGAAGGTTTTGCAGAAGTCTTACTCCCCCCCACAAACTAATATTTCCCAGCAATGTGTAATATGTCAATTTCATTCCCTTCAGATGTCTATTATGTGCTATTTATAGAATTGTGATATCGCATTTCATTGGTGAGATACAGAGTTGTACACCTGATACTGTAAGTTTTCTTCAAGGGGCACTGAAGCACTTTTTTCAACTAATCATAGAATGACATAATTATTCAATTACGTCGCCTCACAAATCTCCTGCTGCAAAAATTTTTCAAATCCTTCAAACACAAGTGAAGTTGGCCGTAGTTGCCAGAGAGGCGAACAACTTTCTCTCTCATTCCTACTAGACTAGTGTGCTGGTCTAGCAAGCACACGGGAGACGGCAAGGGGGCGCAAAGGAGCAATGCCCTGCTGGCCCCGCCCAAAGGTTGAACATCTCAAGCAGCACCCAGTGGCAGCTGCTATATCTACGCAGCATCACGCAACTGTCGTGTGTAGACCGGCAGCGCAATGATTAAATGGCTTTTGCATTTTTCAGATTGCAGACATATACAGTGTAGACCGCTTACCACGTAAGTCGCCGGAGTCTCAAATATCCGCACTATAGCCAAAACAACGATTTTCAAGGCCTGCACATATGCAAACACGTAGACCAAGCAGCCGCACATATCCGAGAATCAAAGCGTGCGACTGGGAGTTTTGCATCCGTTTAAGAACGTTGAAGATTAATGTCCAAGTACCCATGGTCATCGCATGACGCAGACAAATAATAATAAAAAAAAAAGAAACGGTAGGCGACCCTAATCTGACTCGCACCTCGACGTTGGTGTTCTGTGCATTGGTGTGCAGTGATCAGTGATTTTTCATGCATTCTAATTGTTACAGACACTTCACTAACTCAACTTGTAACTAATGTTATGCTCTGATATATCTATAATGAAACCCATGAATTTTGTACTGTACTATTTTTTATTTCTTTCTCATTTATTTTGAATTTCATTCCCGGTCATCTCAGCTAATTCTAATTATTCTGGACACTTCAGTAACTCAACTCGTAATTAAACTTATGCTCTGATATATCTATAATGAAGCCCATAATTTTTGTATTGCACTATTTTTAAAATTTTTTTGCTGAATTTCGTAACCGGTCATCTCAGGAGGTCAACCGGAAATGCTGCGCAAGAAACAAGAGTGTCACTCGATGCTCGTGCTACAGTGTACAAGAATACCTTGGGTAGTGGAAAGAGCGCACGGGGCAGCCTATGGGAGAGTTGTTGCCACTTCTGTTACCTGCGCGTGTGGCGCTGGCGTCAAAACTCGAGGAGATCACGGCTCTAGCATGTGTAGGCTGCTGTTAATGATGGCTGCTGACAAGGTATACGCAGTTTCTGCTTCTTTTACCGCGTTTCCAACACGTATATTTTCTTGCACTGCGTCGTACAGAGCGCTCCAGCAGTGGTTCTCAGTCTCAGTTCTCAGCTCTCCTCTCCCATCGGCAGGCGCACCTCGTTGAAAAGCATGCTTGCTACCACGCTTGTCAGCGGGACTTTCCCACGGTAGCCGCATTATAACCGGTACTTCAGTCTCGCGCGCACTGTAAGCGGTATGCGTATAGACTGAGTTCTATGGGAGGGTAAACGGGAGTCAGAAAGAGTGCGTTGTAGCCAGTTCTCAAATGAGCAATAATTGTATTACTGACGATGTTCTCGCGATCATGAAATCAGCCAATAGCTGTTGTTGGCTTGCTGCTTGCAATGACTCTGCATGATTATATTGCAAAGCAGAGAGCAAGCGATTTTTCACTGCTTTTGACACAAGATTGTAAATTCCCTGCTGCATGCAGTGCAATAACATTTGGTTAACATGTTCACAGGAGCCTCGTTAACAGATCGGCAATATTTTCTTATGTACAAAACGTGTTTCAGGGCCCCTTTAAATTTTGCAAGATGCAAGTTTTTTCTTAAGTTAGGGCCTATACAAAAATCTGCTTTCTACAGTCACTAGACTTTAACTTTGCCGTTTAAATGCAACAAACCTAATCGAAATCGGCACAGTGGTTGCTGAGAAAAAACAATTTCTTCATTCTGTGTATTTAGATAGGATCCCGGAGCTAAGCTTCCTCTTAACCCTTTCAGATGCCACTTTATCCTGTTGATTGAAAACTTACTTTCATCACATTTCTTGCATCTTCAGAATCATAGAAAGTGTACAGCTGCAGAAAAGATTACAATTTCAATTCTTTAGTGATTTTTGTCAAGAGTACAGAATGTGGAATCCACACGGAAACTCCCTACAGAAACATCAAATATGAGAACATCAACTATTTTGTGTATTGAAAAGATTGAAAAGCACTTATCCCGCCGCTTGAAAATTGTGCCTGGTGCATGACATTGTGAAAAAAAATGAGAGTGAACCTGCTAAAAAAAAAATTTCATTATGGGGCTCTACGTGGCAAAACCAAGAATCCGCTACTTACAACATATTGTCACCTAGCAAGAATACCCAACCGTCTACCTTGCCATTCATTTTACTAAACATTTTGCACATGTTATCCAAAATTGCAGCACAATTCCAATCATAAGTGCTTCAAGAAATATGCAACATTTTAAATATCATTACTTTCATCAGTGCTTTTGCTGTTGATGCACTATCTTGGTGTACACAAGTCTACATAGCGTTTGAAAGGGTTAAAGTCAATTTTGAATTGACAGAACTTGACTATAGCAAAGGTGAGCATACAGGTGAAATTGTACAATTCAATTTGAAGAGGATAAAAAAATGTGGATTTTTCAGTGGTGGGACAGGCAAAAGCCTTCTAGAAACTCTTATCACAGTAATAGTATTGACCATTTCGCGGCGTTGCCGTGGGCGCTGCCATGTTTGATCACATGGTCACACGTCCTTTGCTTGCCTCATTGCCTCTGTGTTTACAATGGATGTGTATGACGCCGTTGCGGCTTAGCAAACCTCTGTTTCAGGTGATGTCGTAGACGGTGACTGGGTGGACGACACGAAGCTTTGGCCACAGCTTCAGAGAATATGCAAAAGCGGAGCTGATTAAGCTATCTCCAAATGGCGCGAGCAGCGTATATGGTGCTTGTTCTAAAAGCGGGGCTAAATATGTATTCCAAGCTTTCCGCTCATGAAATGAATCAGGAGTAGTGTGTTCTACTCTTCGTTCTTTACTTGGCAAATATTTTGAAGCAGCGGTTTGTCATGTTTATGACTCAGTAAAGTTCCTCTGTGCTGTCACTATCTGATTATTTTCTGCCTAATAACTCGTGGGTGTGCTCAGTTCTGATAGATTTGTTCTTGCTGAGTACAAGGCTTGAAACATACTGTTCTGTACATTGCAATATACCTTGTAGCAAATATGCATTATCACTAGTAAATCGCTTATTCTTGTGGACCATCACGAAACATTCAGCTTCGATCATTCGTGCGCTATCAGTGGAGTCCTTCATTTATTGTCCGCGTATAGTGTGCATATATTCAAGTGTGTGCCCATTCATTATTCTTGACACGTTGGCGATAGAGTGGGCATAAGTTTCCATGCCAGTTGGAGTAGATGTGTGTAGATACTGTGCGTGAAACTTACTATGACAGCAAGCGGTGCTGCTCCCTTTGTCATTGTTTAATGATCGGTACTCACTCTTGTCGACGTTCTGGGACTGAAGCCCTTTCTTTGAAGGTTAACGATACAATGCTGGCAGATGAGCAAATTTCTGTATCCTCGAGAAAAAAAAAGCACATCTCGAAGTGCCTGCAACACGTACGCGAACTTGGCTACACAGATTCATTCCATACTTAACATGCTAGCCACTATTTCTGCAGCCAACTACTGCATGTCTTCAATCCACATGATCCAATCCAGCATGATTGGAGCACAGTGCGTTTGTGAAAACTCGGTCGCATTCTGACAGCTGAACGCACAGAAGCAAGGTAGAAGCGGTAATGGTTTCGCAATCGTGCGCTGTCGCTGAGGCCACATGCGGAACGCTGCCGAAAGCGCCATCTTGTTTCTCTACACCAAACTGCTCCGCGAAAAGGGTCAATAGGTATAGATTGATTAAAGATTTTGAAGAAAGAAAGCTATAGTATCATAACAGTTATATCGACTCTTTCAGCAGAGAATTTTCAAAGCAACGAGAACAGCTTAAATGCACCACTTTTCTTGCAGCAATAGTGCAATAGCATACCTACCAACTGTGAACTTTAAAATTTGTAAAAAACGAAGCGGACACCACACCAGAAGGGGGGAATAGCACACCTTTTGTGGGACCACATACACACTTTATTAACAATAATTATCTTTAGAAGCAGCACACAAGCAGTAGCAAACTTGGAACAGCATGAACTTGCAAGCAACACGCCGTTTTTATATCTCAGTGGCTTTTTAAGTGACTTAAGCTGTTGCTAATTTATGCCTGCTTCAGGAATTTGTCTGAACAAACTTGCTCCAACAAGGTACCCCTCTGAAGTCCTTTCACAATCAGAAGACTTACAAGGGCGCTGCCATGTTGGAGACAGACGAACAATTTTTTTTTTTTTTTTTTGCAGACATGATTTAGTTTTTGTAAAATGTGACAAGACATTTGTAAATTCTTAGAATGAGTGCAAATTCGTGTCTTTAAGCGAAATTGGAGCGTTGGCAGCTATTCAACAGGAAGAAATGACAGCAGGCACTGTAACTGTCTCGCGCTTGCACGGACATCTGTGCCAACACATCCATGGGTGAGGAAAGGGGAGGGGTGGGGGGTATGAGAGAGGCGGGGCTCAACACAGAGTTCGGGCATTGCAAAAAGACAAGTATAGTACTTAAATAATGCAGTGACAAACATGGCTGTAAAGTATTACACTATTGATGCCATGAAAACAGCTGGAAATTCATATGAAAGTGTATGTGCCCTTCTCCGTGGAGCCACTTCACCCATCAGTACATTGCAGACATCAGAGTCACTAACACAGCACCTGCAGCAGCCTAAACCACTCGGGGATCCCCGTGATATGCACAGCGTGCAAAACTGCCTCTGGAAATGTGTTGTGCAGCAAGTAAAAAAAAAAAATTAAGTAGGCTGGCATTTATCTGTAAATGTTATCTGGGCCCTCAGCCCCTGTATGGAAGAATGTCGCTTGTGGGCATTGGTTGAGGCAATGGGAAAGCCTCTACTGCAGAATGTATAGCTCACCTCCTCATAACATGGACTCCCAACATTTTATTTGCTTCTATCTGTGCTTTAGCAACCTCTTTAAATATTCTTGCAGTAGCGTGGTCCCTGGACAACACTTTACAACTTGTGTATAAAAAATTTCTACAAGGACTATTCTTTAAGGAGTGAATGATAAAAACAGAAGTACGCACCACACCCATGCTTTCTGGCAGGCTTGTGCCCTCAAGGAAGTTTATGGTGCTTAGAAGTGCCTTCTCATGAGTGTGCGCCATGCCGTGCCGATACTTCGCCCGAAGGCGAAGCATCGATTGTGATAGCAAAGTAGTGGACAGCTATACGAAGGATAGTAGTTTAATTGGCTGTATGAACTTGTAAATATGGGAATACTAACTAAATTAACAAGCATAGTGTCACTGTGCGCAAGCAAGCATGAACGCATCTCACTCGATGACCGCAGAAACTCGCTGTCCAAATGCTGTAGTGAGTAAACGCCGCAGCAGCAGCGAGCGAACTGACCTTCGTCCCGCCACTCACATTAATGAGAACTCAGCCGTGAGAAAGCACAGCGAAGGGAGGAAGGACTTTTCTGCGGTTTTACGTGCCAAAACCAGTTCTGATTATGAGGCACGCCGTAGTGGAGGGCTCCGGAATAATTTTGACCACCTGGGTTTCTTTAACGTGCACTACAACGCAAGCACACAGACATTTTTGCATTTCGCCTCCATCGAAATGTGGCCGCCGCGGCTGGGATTCGATTCTGCAATCCTGTGCTCAGCAGCGCAACGCCTTAGCTGACTGAGCCACCCCAACGAGTAAGGAAGGACTCTGCCCCCGCCGCAGATGGCTTTCAAGATACAGCCGCTCAGGTGGAAGCACGCAGAGTAGTATGCAGCCTCCCCCCCCAAGCCTTGCAGCCCGGCGGGCAAGCACGGTCGCTTGGCATAGTATGTGGCCCTCTCTCTCCCTTCAGAGCGTTACGCGCAAATGGAATACATCGCGCTGCCTTCCTGCTTCGCCTTCGTGCGTGTGCGAAATAGAGCCATGATCGCCGGCTCACCCTCGCATGCGTTCGTTCACACATACAGAATACGGCACATGGCGACGATTTTATAGCCTTTGGACTTTAAACGGAACCTCACGTGACAACGACAATGGCAGAGTGGAGTGCCCATATAATTGCTATCGCAATAAAAACACACAGGAGATGCCGGCATGTGCCCATGAGCTAAGGCACTATAGATATGCCACAAGAAGTACGTAAGCTGATAAGATTAAAATCTTACTTTTCAATAAAGTACTATTAATTAATTTACATACACCTGTCTCCCTAACAAGTTTTAAGCTATGCAAAAGGTTACCATAGAAACAAGGTAATCATAGGAACAAGCCATAGCAACGAGCCATAAGAAAACTAGTTGCAAAATCCATGTGGGGACTGCTGTTTAGCTCACCACATCCCTCCATTAAGGACAAACTACACGTATGTTTGCAGGCGCACACCAACACACTTACGCATGCGCAGATGGTGCGAGCGAGATAGCAAGCGTCCAAGCACAATGCGAGCACGGATATCTGTTCCAGACAGATATCAGCACTCTGGCTTCATCGCATTCCGATGCGCCTGGCTATGCAGCTACAGCGTGGTACAATAAGGGTTTGTACAGAACATTAGACTGAAAATTCAAGGATTTCAAGGATACCAAAGGTCAAAATTCCAAGAGGGTAAACAATCCTTATTCATACAAAACTGGAAAGTAGTCAAATCTCCTTAGCTACAATTTCTTGCAGCTAAGCAGCTGCTGAGCTGGACACGTGCTTCAAGTTCTTCAGATGACTCACTTTCTGCGACGCACTTCTACAGCCTAGTGCTCAAAAATGTATCCATGACGGCTGCAGTAGAAACCTACTAGCAAAACAACAAAACGGCGGCAGCGCTTGATCAGGCATCGTCTAGCTCCAGGATGGCAATGGTAATTTTAAAGTCTGTCGTCAGTGGCTGTGGATACACAATATTGCATCGCTTGGCAACACTCTGAAATAAATTATCTAGCATCGCTTCCTGATAGACAGTGTCAACGGCATAGCCCCGGTGTGGAGTTTCTTTGAATGTTCAAAATTCGCCCCCAGCCCCAGTTTTCAAGGAATTTAAGGACACTTGACTGTCTCCATATTCAACGGTTTTCAACGATTTCAAGAAGGTGTACGAACTCTGGGTACAGTCAACACTCCTGTGACGCAGATTATTTCATGTGACAACGTGCTTTTTCTTTACTTTTAGCGCTGATCTAACGACTCTAAAAGTACCGTAAAATTCCAAGAGATGCCCCATCCAATGAAAGATAACCAACCCCTGCACACCCAGACCTACACTGTGGCCCACACCTTTACTGCACACTGAAAGTTAGCCCACCTCATATTTTCACTCGATTTTAGGTGGGCTATCTCTCGAGATTTTACGGTAAAACATTATTATTTATTATAATATGGTTATTATTAAGATTGCAAAATTTAGTGATAAGTGTGTTAGTTCCCCTTCACTGGCTCTCTCAGAAAAAGAACTAAGTTTCTTGGAGGTGGCATCACTTGACTCATAACTATGTTACACAAATGCGCAATCCTATTTAGTTCATGTAAGCGCATGCGCAGTCTATACTGCTTCGCACCTATAAACCGATTCAGTGGCACAATAAATTTAGTTGAAAGTTTGCGCTTGGTGTGTGTTTCTTCTCTCCGTCCTTGTCTTTTTGTCGCGCAATAATACTTTAGTAACGGATTACCAACTTGCCCGGAATGAAATTGTCTAGACGGAAATCATTACGATACAGAAAGTAGCTGTATCGGCTTTTAGGATGTCTAGAGCTGGTTATGCTCGGATGAATGGCTTCAAATATTGCATTAGGATCAATAGTGCAGACTCTGTGCCAAGCATGCTGTCTTGGCACAGTGCCATTAACACTATTGCCCACAGACGCCGATCCATCTGGTGCCGATGCACACAAAAGTGACCGAGAATATTACTGGTGGCATTTTGGAAAGGCTCCATGTGGTCTATGCACGGCCAGCGAGCTTCTATTTTTGTGATTTTGCTTATCTCGGTACTCCACTTCACTGAAATTTTTTATGGTTGTTATAGCTTCAAGTTAACGGGGTTTTACTGTATGTAAGAAATGCTCAATATACGGGAACACTGCCACTTTCTTCGTGGCTGTTGGTGCTTGTACGTCATAAATACTGTAGAAAAGTGGTGTCTGTGATGACTCCAGTGTCAGTTCAAGGTACACGACCAAGCCAACTTGCTTACAAAATGAAGTTGATCGAGCACAATAAGTGTGTGTGAGGAGGTTAGTAGCTGTTCCCCAACCTGACAGCCATTGCTTCAAGATAATGCAGAAAGGAACCAGGCACTTACTGCAACAAGTCAAATTAAACGCTCTCTGCGCAACAGGCACATACCTGTTTTTCACATTTATAAAGCCACAGCTTTCACACAAAGTACTATAGGCATCACTATAGATAATATTCATGCCACAAAATCTGCATAAATTGTTTTTCCCAAGGTATAACTTAGGGAGGTTGAAATCGAGGAGCAAGGCACATTTAGTATATTTGATTTTTTTACTCTGAGTACTTTTATCAAACATTGTAAATTCTTCTTTTCATTCATGCCTCTTGAGGTGCTTTGAAATTTCACATGAATTTTCGAAAACTCTTCAAGCAATTACTCCTGCTTTACTTTCATTCAAAACAACAATTGGGCTACAATTTTATGCATTATGGTATACGTTACAAACAATACCTTTTTAAATATAAGGCAAAACATAAAAGCACTGAAAATGAGCACATTTATGGTAGTAAGGAAAGAGTTCAAGGGCCATGACACAAAACTTTGAAGCTTGAGTTATGTCTTAGATGTCAAGCCATACTCGCACCACAGCAAGCTGGTGAATTTTGAGCACATTCAGTGCATTAGAAAATTTGTAGTTGAATTTTTTTACATAGAAGCCAAACCATACAGCAGTCTGGTAACAATGAAAGGTGACGAAATGAAGTGCATTCCATGTGGCCAATGGGCATGGTATACGTGTGGTCTCATTTTCGCACGTGCAGTGGTGGTCCAGTCAGTTTAAGAATTGCAGCAATTTTTGGAGCAGGAAAAAAGCTATTTTGTAGCAATTTAGGAGCAGCCAACATTAGCATTTTGTAGCAGTCCTGTAGCACAAAATTTTGCGTTCTGCATCAATTGGAGCAGGAGAAAAGCAAGTGCATGGCATTTGGTGCAGCTTATTACTACTACACAATTGTTAGGTACTTCTTTAGAGCAAATGGACACAAGCAAGACAGACTGACCATTTAGTTCACGTGACCAGAGCAGAAAATGTTGCAAACAGACCTATTTGCTTATGTAAATAGCACTTGTAGACTACTGAGAATAGTTTTATGTAATCAGACATAATACAAAAGCGACTAGAAATGCAAAAACCCAATTTTATGCAACAATGCCTAGCCGCGGGACCGAGGAGTCGATGCTCGATGTGCTTAGTCGCACAGTCCCAAGTGCCGATGCGCGAAATGCCTAGCCGCGGGCCCGAGGAGTCGACGCTCGATGTGCTTAGTCGCGAATTCCGAAACATCGAGTGCTGAAAGGCTTAACTACGTGTCCGATCGAGGATTCTGTGCGCGAAGCTTGGTTGCGAAGTCCACGCCGATGGTCGAAATGCTTAGCCGCGGGTCTGTCCACAAACAGAGAGATCGGCCACGCTACTGCGATGTCTGCGTAGCGCCCAAGGCAAAGGTGGCATTTTGGCGCACTTTGCGCAAGTTGCACTTTGGTGGCGCAACAAGGCGCAGATAAGTAGAATTATAGCAAAATGGCGCAAATGGCACAGTTGGACCACCACTGCACGTGTGTCTTGGCAGTCAGTCAGAAACTATCTGCAGGTGTTCTCTCGTTTCTGGTGCTTTATCGTGCAAGTGAACCACTTGTGAGCACACTGAAACAGCGATGCCCTTGCTGCGTGTTGGGTGGCAGTGTGTTTGAAGCTAGTCCAGCATGGCGTACACATGATTTCGGAATGTTCAAAAGCAGACATGCAGCAGTGGCCTCATACTTCATGACATCACACAAGCCATGTCAAACGATGTACGATGCCTTAAAGGCAGCAATTTAAAATAGAAAGTTCGGGGTAAACTGTGTGATGAGAGACTATTTGTGTGTATAAGCATATTGGCTCTGATAAACTAAGAATAGTTGGATGACCATGTCACAGCCCCTTTAAGTATGAAAGAAGTCTCCGCTGACCAGCATTTTTTTTACTTGTTTTTTATTATTTTTTCAGTCAGAAATGCTCAAGAATTACATCATGCTTCAGGGCACTTTCAAATCTTGTCCTCCTACGTTACAAATTGTACATTTTTACTAGTACACACCAGTGTTTCACCCAATGGCATCATCATGCTGCACTTCTTGCTCTTTCCTGTGTCTAAGCTGGCTATGGCCAATTAAGGTATGTAATGTGTTTTTCTTAGTATTTTTCTCCATTACATTGTGAGCCATGACTATCGCTATTTGTAGTGTCAAAGTAAGCCCAATATCAGCACAATTCCCTGGGATGTCCCAAAGTAAGCAAATGATGGCAGATAATTAAACATATGCAGATAAAGACAAGCAAACCTTCGCATGAATTATGGGTTCTCTGTTGTGTTTACAGGAGGGAAATTTGGCTGGCATGTTGTGGGAATCCTCGGGTCCCATAACCGCTGCACGGGCAGCGAACGTCGCGTCAAGCGCAAGCTTGCCAGGAGAGGGGAAACTTTCCTTCCACGGGCGGCGCGCGGGAATACAAGCGCTATCAATGCAATGCAAGCGCTTTCAGCGCCACCTGGTGGGTCACTTGAGATCCCGCTGATATCGCCCGGGTCTCTTGGTCCCCAGCAAGCGGCGATGGCAGAAGTCGCCGCCGCCGCTCCCGTATTCCCGCACGTGGTTAGTCACCGCGTTCTTGCCGTGGCAAATGCCGCGGCCCCCCCCGTATTCCCCAGTTGGTAAGTCGGAAGCCCTTCTTTACCTAGTGTATTATTCTCTTCGAGGGAACCCTCAGCGATGTCAACTAATAGCTAGCTGGCCTGCTCGAAGTGTTAGTTGCAGTCGTAATAATGCGTTCCAAATGTACCCGGGGTTGTCTATTGTTTCCTCGAGCTTGTACCGACCGCGGTTGATGCGCATGCATGCGCCAACCGCGGGGCTCGGTGTGTCGAGGCAGAGGGCCGTTGGCATCCCTTCCTTATCCCGACATTTTGGCGTTCCCAACGTGGGGCAAGCTCTTGGAAAACAGGACGACGATCTGTCCGACCAGCGTTAGGCCTCAGCCGAAGGCGTGATTGCTAGCTAGATCTGTGTGTGCTTTCTTGAGGGCGAGTTAACGCTGCGCCAGTGTCGCCGAACTCGTGTAGACGCTGAGATTTGCAGCAAGTTTTCTTTTAAGAGTACGCCCGAAGCGAGTGAGTGCAGCAGCTGGCGCGGTGGTCGATTTTCCCCTGTACATGAAATAACCTCCTTTCTGTATCTTTGGCTCTGGGAGCCAGGCGCCGGAGACGCTGGCTAGGACGTCAGCGGGGCGCAGTCCCAGGAGTCTGCTCGGAAGCTGCGGGTTGAGCAGCGAGCGGGGACCACTTAGCTAGGCCTGCATCTCCTCGCGGCGGCCCATTGGAACCTTTTATGGGTCTTTTGTGGCACTGGTATCTGTCATGGACGCGATTAGGCCTAAGGCTTTGCGGAGCTGCCGGTCGCAAGTTCGAAGACGACCATGCCGTGACATTTAAAGGGCGCAAACGGATTCGCTAGTTTTACTATACTCGCCCGAGCGGAGAAACCTCGTTCGAAATAGAAAGCTTATTTTGTCCAGATGGACCCAATATTTTGCGGGCGGAATAACCAAAATCTCGGGGGACCAGAGAGCGCTTTGTTCATACGAGCATCACCCTTTTTCGCGGACCGGAAAAATTCGGTCGAAGCGAATAACTTCATTCAAACGAACTGGATTTTTTGTTTTTTTCTTCTCGTTACCACATAAAGCTATGCGGTAGACAGGTGGTTCAGCATCGTGTCAGACGGCCGACGCTGCGGCGGCCTCTACTGCCTTAATTCTAAGTGTTTGTGGAGTGCATTTGAGCGACTTTGCAGAACGGGTGAAGCCGTCATGACTTGCTATTGCTGCCATGGTCCACGTCCCTCCCTGCTGTCTCGGCCCCTCCCTGTTCGCGGCCCGATGCAGCAGCACATGGCAGCCACAATGAGGAAGGCCCATCATACACCCCCACGAGAAGGCGCCGGTGCGAGGTTCATCGTGCCGGCGCGCACGCCGCTTCGAGAAAGTCCTGACCCGCTGTTTCCGGGTGGACATTGCGGCGCGCATCTTGAGGGCAAGCCACCTTCACCCCGTCATCGTCAACCACTGTGACGGCTGCCACATGTGGGCGGCCGCCACACAGGACAGTGCTGCTTATCAACGTGGATTCGGACATTTCCTGCCGGAGTTTACCATCGCATCTGCCCGGATACTTTGTCAATGCCGTCGTTCAGCGATTTCTCCGCCGTAGGGCAATATTTAAGGGTGGAGGGATGTGGGAATTCTCGGGTCCCATAACCGCCGCACGGGCAGCGAACGTCGCGTCAAGCGCATGCTTGCCAGGGAGAGGGGAAACTTTCCTTCCGCGGGCAGCGCGCGGGAATACAAGCGCTATCAATGCAATGCAAGCGCTATCAGCGCCACCGGGTGGGTCACGTGAGATCCCGCTGATATCGCCCGGGTCTCTTTGGTCCCCAGCAAGCGGCGATGGCAGAAGTCTCCGCCGCCGCTCTCGTATTCCCGCACGTGGTTAGTCAACCGCGTTCTTGCCGTGGCAAATGCCGCGGCCCCCCCGTATTCCCCAGTTGGTAAGTCGGAAGCCCTTCTTTACCTAGTGTTTATTCTCTTCGAGGGAACCCTCAGCGATGTCAACTATATAGCTAGCTGGCCTGCTCGAGTGTTAGTTGCAGTCGTAATAAATGCTTTCCGAGTGTACCCGGGTTGTCGTCTATTGTTTCCTCGAGCTTGTACCGGACCGCGGTTGATGCGCAAGTATGCGCCAACTGCGGTGCTCGGTGTGTCGAGGCAGAGGGCCATTGGCATCCCTTCCTTATCCCGACATTTTGGCGTTCCCAACGTGGGCAAGCTTCCCCCATATCCCGACAATGTTAACCATGTGGTCTAATGACTCAGCAGGTACCATGTCAAAATATGACCTCATCTGCCAAGACTTAAAATTCTTTGGGCTGATCTTGCTGTCTTCTTTTGTTTGGAGTTACACTCTGCGAGGCAACATTCATAAGTACCAGCTCTTGAAAACAGTTACCCTTAATTTATATGCTAGATTTTTCAAATACATACACGCAGCTAAACACAAGCCGATATAGATAACCAACAAAAATGCGAAAAAAATGAGAAAGTCAATAAGCACCCTTTGGTGGCTGGATCAGTTGTGAGCCAGTGAAGAGGTGCCTCTTCTGAATGGGGAGGATGACTGTTTCTCTGAGCTCCTGTGTGATCTCCTCCAAGCCAGCAATGCTATCCCATGATATACTGATGTCTCGAGGGTCAATTAGCTGGGCTGCAATTGACAGCATATTCTGTCAACTGAAAATTCACACAGATGATACTTTAGAATTCAGGACATGCACCACCAAGAATTCATCACTATACCTGAGTAGTGTAAGGCACTTTTCTTTAAATACAAACTTTCTTTTTCACAAGTCACAACTATTGCTGATGTTAAGAACATCAGAAAATGTTGCATAGCCTTGCTCAACAGTCTAAAGATAATGTGCATAGTAAACTCAACATCCCACTGCACGAACTTATATGCACAATATAAAATCATGAGGGGGTGTTTAAAGAGACCCTCAACCACCCCTCTGGGTTGGTGAAGAAAAAAAAAAAAAAAGTCTGCAGATAGCATACACTGCTGTGAACATCTCAGCCAAATTTTGCAGTTGTGCGCCGTGCGTGGATCTCACAAGTGAAGGGAGAAGTCACCTTTCTCTCAAACGCTCTTTTTTCAACAGAAGCCCTGCTCCTCACTCTTTTCTGGATGCTTTATTTCATATTATAGCAGATTCCCATACCTGGCTCCTATTGGCCAATAGATGACATCAATCAAGAAGGGTGTTTGGATCAGTGCGCTTCTTCTACTGTTACTGGTTATGTGTAGTTATTGACGAAGTTTAATAAACTGGCTGAAGTAAGCAAAAATCTGCTTTTGAATTTCGATAATTACATACTTCCTAAAGAAGCCGACAATCATCTGCTCATGCTCGGCCACCCGCGTAGGAATTAAAACTTTGGCCACCCTGCGTATTGGTGTCGTAGCCATCAGGTCTCCCTAATTACGACTAGTTTTGAACACTCAACTAGCCTCCAATCATGCGAAACTTAAGGTCAGACCACATGCACGCTCACTCCTGGCCACTCGTGGTTAGACGCCTTGGCAGATTTCGCTGCTAAATGAGCTATTGATAGTGCTTCAAAATGCACAAGTTGGATCTAGCCACTATCCGTCGGTCACGGTGGTGTAGGACAAAGCCGGTCCGGTCCGTACCACGTAGCACCGCCAGACAGCAGCATATGAGCACAAGCTCACACTCTAGCCCTGTCGTGCACAAAGCAAACGCTGCAGTTGCATGTAGCTGAAGTCTGCTACATAGCGGGCAGGGTCGTCCACTCTTAGGGTGAACGCGGCTCAGCGTGGCCCGCTCTGCAGAGCGCCAGCCCGTCCGGCGCGGCCGCGGATCGAAGCAAAGCGGCGCAGGCGCACGTGCACCTAGAGGAGCGCTTCGCGTCAACTGCTACAGCGCTGAAGCGTGCCGTTCTTGGTTTGTTGTGAAGTACACCTCCCTAAATGCAGGTGACCGAGCGCCCTAGGCGGCGTCGTAGGAAAACGCGCTTCATAATTTGGAGCATTTTCTGGCGCATTTTGTCTACAGCTTGTGAACAGACTGCTTAGTCAATATGCATGAACAGAAACAAGCTTCTCAGCACAAAAACTACATAGCATTCGTTTCATGTGTGAAGGTGAAAGATGAAGGTTTTTTTCGCGAGCTCTTTATTAGGCTGGGGCCATATTATTCTACTGCCACAGCTGTTGGTGCAGTGCATCCGGAAAACCCATCAGAAGCGCTTTTCCCATGTGTCTTTCGCTTAAACAAACCATCCCAGAAGCTTTCACTTGTGAGCGACCAGCCACTTAGTTGAGCAGTCGTTGGCAGTAGTGTATCAGCATTGTATGCTGATAAGAGAGGTTAGCATAACCCAAGCAAACAAAAATTAGCTCAGCAGTAGATCGGGCCGACGCCCATCGTCAATTAAAAACTAAATGGCCCAATCTCAGCCATCTGGGTCGAGCCGGGCTTGGCTTTTGTAAATGGCCAGCCCGTTTGTCGACCACCGGTCGGTGATCTGCAAACGACACTGGGCCGGCAACTTCTCCACGGCAGCAACAGCATGGCTTGTCTGCGGCCAGCATTCCTTTGCCGGCGGTATTCATATTTCAGTTTTACCCACTCAGCCTAGCCCCCCCCCCCCCCCAAAAAAAAAGACAATCAATTGATTATACTCGCCAAATTTACCCGGCGCTCACCTCTATGGTGTAACGCAGAGGCCATGAGTCGATCCGGGACGTATACCCCACAAAATTATTAAATGTTAGTGAGGATATGCATATGACGTTTTCCGATGAAATGAAAGCTGGAAGCGAATAACGACTGAATTACCTGGGAAGACGTAATGTCAGCTACAAATCACACACGTCGATTATAGATTTTCAACTCCAACCACCTATTGAGAATGGACAGAAAAGCATTCGTGTGCTGCGCGCATTATCTCTAAGGGTATTAAGAAAAAAAAAAAAAAAAAAAACACGTCCGCGCCACCTAATTTGACTCAGCTTATCATTGATATCAAAGGATTGTTCGATGATTCCTCTAAATGAGAATGCGACTTCACACGTCAGGTATGCAACAATGGAGCGGCACTGATTCCGCAATTTTACATAAATTGTGACAAAAAAAGTGTTGTATATTTTATTGGATGCAAATGAAAGTGGGGCGTAATATTACACGAAATCAGTTACTATACCGAACAGAGCAGTTTCCTACATCACGTAAAGCGATCCACGCACACCTACGAACGAGGTTACACGGCAATAAGCAGCGATGTCACTCCTTAGTTACTGTCAAAGTACTGTTTTTTGCCCTCCTTAAAGGTAGAATCGATGACAAACATGATCAAATATACATGCATGATTGACCAATCGCTCTATAACTTTCTGTTAAATTTATGGCGGGTTTTGGTCATTTTCTTAAGTCAATTAACCAAATTCGATATAACATCAAGAGCACGAAACATCACACTAGGCTTATCACGTCGTGACCTTAATCTTTAAAAGCGCTCCTGATGGGTTTCCCCGGAGTACTGCACCAACAGCTGTGGCAGTAAAATAAAATGACCCCAGCTTAATAAAGAGTGCGCCAAAAATAACTTTCATCTTTCACCTTCACTTCATAGAAAAAAAAAAAAATGCTATGTCGTTTTTGTGCTGAGAAGCTTGTTTCTGTTCATGCATATTGACTAAGCAGCCTGTGTCACAAGCTGTAGACAAAACAAGCCGGAAAATGCTCCAAATAATGAAGCGCGCTTTCCCGCGTCGCCGCTAGGGCACTCGGTCACCTGCGTTCAGGGTGTACTTCACAAAAAAGCTAGAGCGACGCGCTTCGACGCTGTAGCAGATAACACCTCCCCTAGGTGCACGTGCGCCTGCGCCGCTTCGCTTTAATGCGCGCCACGCCGGAGAGACTGCCGCTCCGCAGAGCGCGGCCACGTTGAGATGTGTTCACCCTAAGAGTGGACGACGCTGTACATACCGCGCCGCTGCAGGCTGCAGTGACAAGTTCACTGGCTGAGCGCACTGTTGCTCGCTGCAGACAACCGCGTTTGACGTGTCGTAGGCTAAAATCGTAAATAGTGGTGTCTACATGAACATCCAAAATCAAATTTGAACCGCGCGCCATGGTGACATTCAGTGGACGGAATGTCGTGGGCACAACCTGCTCTGCCATAGCCTTTGCACTGCGAATCATTGAAGAAGGAACAGAAGCACCGCGAATGCTATGTTTGATTGCCAATAACTCCGCTTCAACTGAACGCACTGAAGTATTTTGTGGCGAAGTATTTCTGAAAAAGTCTAATTTAACTTCAATGCATTTCTCAACTGCCGATAAAAAGTGGTTCAGGGCCCCTTTAAAAACCAGTGACTAACTGAAAACCTGCTGTATTTAAAATAATATACATTGGAGACATGTAATGATTAAATCTGCAATAGAGCTAGTTTAGTTATTTTTTGCATCTCTCCAGTTTTAACAAAAAGCTTTTGGTAAGAAAAGTAGATAACTTGAAAAAGCAACACAAATGTGACATAGACCATTACTTTCTGAACCATGCCAGCACAAACACGCATTAACATGCACAAAGATAACTATGGTGACCTATGCAAGTTGGGTGAACTTCATTGTAAAAACACACAAGTCAAACACATGAGTCCTCTGGCTCTATGCTAGACATTTTGTTGTGTTTCCACAATTTGTTCCAAGTTCTAGTTCGTCAAAACAAACACTTCAGTTGCACAACATCCATTTGTTAAGAGCTGCAATGTGATTATTGGGATGTACACACTTGCACTTCGAAATGCATTAGTAATTCAAAACAATCAGCACCACATATAAAAACAACTAAGAGTTAAATAGAGGAATTGCCTTGTTATATAATTAGAAAAATACTTTTGCACCACAGTCTGGCATTCAACAAGATGAAGTCTTCAAGACTACTTCATTGTACAAACAGCCCTGCAAATGGTGCAGCCAGCATCATTCTGCACAATCAAGAAATAAACTTTGTTGTTAGTGCACCTTATAATTGGCTTAATGTTTTCTTATTTGTCCTTTTTGTTCTCTGGTGCCCATTTGCAAACCATGATAAACCAACCTGCCATGGTATGTATTGACAAATAGCCCATTTTTTCACCTTCTGGGATTTGCCCTTTGATTAAGTCATTGCACACAGACACCCACAAGCAAAAGGCCTTGAAATAGAAAAGTGTTGCCCGACTGTGGAGTGCACTTATTAGAAGGCCCTTCACCAGGTTTTGTATTTCAAAGAGACAACCGCAGCGCATAGATCACACGTTTACAATCGTGCCTGCAAAGTAACAAATGGCTGCACAGTGCAAAACAGCTGAAATTTCAAACAGAAGCCCGCCCTTCCTCTCGAGGGAGCTCCACTTCTAGCCAGGGTCAAGGTCATTTGCAAAAATGCCTCTACATAAAACGTACAGCCTGCAATGTCACTGATTACAGCAGGTGATCTCGGTAAATCATTCAATGCACAATATCGCCACTAGGAGTGTGCCGTGCAGCTAAATGAGGAAGAGAACAAGAAAAAAAAGGAGGCTGGGCTCGTGACTAAAAATTATGCGTTTCTCGGCTCTGCTACAGAAGAAGGCACGAAAAAGTTTTCAGACGCTAGTTCAGCCAATGTAACGTGTGCCTACATTAGCAGTGAACCACCCTCCTGGCAGCATAGCATCATGACATTTCAATTCTTCCTATCTCATCTAATAATGAACCTATCTGAAAATTATTGCAGTAAGATACTTCCTGGATGGCACCCTACAACTTCCAGTGTATGCCAAAATTCGCAATGGGGCTTGGTAAGGGGCCCATTGGACTGTGCTGCAGGACTGTGCTGCTCGGGTGCCGAGAATTTTTTTTTTTTTTCAGAACTCATGCTTATGTTTGTCTACAGCACTGCACGACTTAGAACTATGTGATATGAATCACAACACTAGCCAAAGGCAAAGTTCCTTTCTATGCTGATTCACTTTCAGAGACTGATGATGCTACATTCTGAATTTCAAGGAAACCAGGCACCACATAAAAAAAAAGGCAGGCGGGAGTTTTTCTTCTATTATATGGTGGCAGTAAGTGTTTGCATCCACCCAACGTTCAGATGATATAAGCAATAACTGTAATTTACAATGTTTATTACCTATATCAGAGTTCTTTATGCTGGACTTCACTTTGATTGAAAATGCTCAACAGAGACTTCAGGAATTTTTAGTGATTAAAAAATGTCAGCAAAGATGTAAGTTATTCAAATATATTAATTATTTACCCCCACTATGTTAGTCTGCACAGGTGCGACGTGGCTTTTAAACAGCAAACACAAAAAGGGGTCATGCACACACACACAACAACACTTTCTTGCACTTATTTTATTCTGAATAAGCAGAAGTCACTGATCGAGTTTAATGAGTGATATTAAATCCTTAATGCAATCTTCAAGGTAACACTTACGTTCACATTCTGTATGCCAATCTTTTTCAGTATCCTATCAGCCTAAAAAGCAAGGAAAAACAATTAGAGAAAAATGCATACCGGCCTAAGCTACAATGATCAAAGGCACGACTTGACACATTTGAAAGTTGACACATTTTAAACGAGAAAAACGTGTTATGAGCCAGAAACTCTTCGTAGCACGGCGCGTTGCTTCGTGGTAAGCAAGACGCTATTCGGACCAGATGGTTGACGCGGAATGACTCATCACAAGGTGCAATAAAAATAGCTGACACCACCTCCCCAACGAACACACACAAGTGGAAGCCACAAACAGTAGCGCACGATGCAGAGTAAAAACAGCTAAAATACATTAAACCACGAAATACGTATTCAGGAAGCTCTGAATGGTGTTAATTCACATCGCGAGCAAGATCGCAACGCTGTTTAGCAGCATAAGGCTATCTTCATAAGTTAACACGCCACAAATCTACAGCTATTTCGTTAACATGACGTTCCAACGGAGAGGACACAGCTGTTATAACACAGACAACCGTTTCGGGTCAGTTAAGGTAATTCTGAAAGCGCCCTTCCTTCTATAAGATTACACGATGTCACGCAAGGTTATGTTCTTACTCTTTTCTTGGATTCAATCTTCTGTTTACGCGTCGGGTCTATAGCGTTGACCATCCATTTTATACCAAAGTACGTTAATGCACCAAAACAGTCGAAATACTAGGCCATAAGTTCACCGCGTGTGAGGGCATCCGAACACTTTCGCTCGCCATCTTAAGCTGCAGGACCATAGCCAAGCCAATCCAACGCCTTAAGAGTCGCAAAGAGCCGACAAGAGGTTCAAGTTCAAGGTACAAAAACTCGCTCCTGCAGTCGCTTTAAAAAACATCACTTATATTCATTGTTTATTTATTTATACAATCAATTAAAATGGAGTGTGACGAAACATTGCCCTTCTCTATTTTGAACAAGCATACGGCTGTAAACGCTGTAGCGAAACAAGACCGCCATGGCTAGCCGTGGCCAGCCCATTGTTTTACGCGATTGGTTCGGTTCGCGCTTTGGCGGGTGAATTTGAGCTATATTTGTTTTTAATTTACTTGCTTCTAAACCGCGCAAAATGGTCCGTAGCCCTGCGAGGTTGAAACAGAGCAAATGGTCCTATTTAAGGTGAGCACCGTCGTTTGTTTACAACGATCTTGAAAATCTAGACGATGTCTTCCTGCCTTACAGACGCAAAGGTGCAAACAAGTTGTTTGCTTGTATAGCGAAGACAGCTTCGTTGCACTCCACAGTAATGTTGCTTAGAAAGGATAAAACAGGAATACCTGTCACACAAGTAGCGATAGATTGTCGCAAAATGTGGGAACTTGTCAGTGTGACGCTTCACTTGTTCATAGCGTGCTGTCTCTTGTTTTCTAGTGACCACAGATGTGTGGTGTGTGTTAGGTTGCATGATTGGTACATAATTGCGTGCACAAAGCTTGCATGTCCAACTTCCCGCGCCGCACTGTAGTTTCGGCCGCTTATTTCGGGCAGCTCCGCTTCCCATTGAGCGTGCCTGTAAGTGCCGCCTTTACGTGATCCTGCCTGCAGAAATCTTCTGCCGGTTGCCACCGTCACTTTGTCGGTCACATTGGTTCTCAGCACTTCACCAGTCAACGTTACCAGAGACGTTACTATCGGCTGAGAAGTAACGTTGGTACAGTGCAGTCCACTGCTGTTAAGAGCGCGCGAACGGCCGTGGATGGATGGATGAGGCTGAACCCTTTAAATCGGGCGGTGGCACCACCGCCTAGCCTTGACTATTAACATATTTTTTTACTTTGTGGAGGGTGAAATTTCACCTCTGCCTTGATTTTAGCCACCAATCAGATAACCTTCGTTTGGTTATTTCTATCCGCTTAATGTCTATTTTGCCTGCGCCTAAAACCTTTTGCCTGTGCCTAAAACCCAATGCTTTGAAAAAATCAGCCCCGTTGTTTTGCACTGCAGGGTTAAGCCCTTTACAGAAAAGTATGAGGTGTTCAGCCGTACGTTTCCTCTTCCTCTCCACACGCACCGCACAACGTGTCTATTCCTTGTCTATACCGTCTTTGCTCTGCGAGGCGGCACCTGGCGGCGGTAGCTGGGTCCGAGTTGCGTGTCCAGGAGCATGCGCGGCTTAATAAACGTGCAAACTTCCGCGTGTTGCATTTAACCAGAAGTGATGTTCGTAACCGTCTTTGTTATCTCGAACCGTCCGTGAGCGCGCGTCATTTGTTGCGAAAGGACCAGTGCGTGTTATCAGCCCATACGTTTCATTCTATGGCAATTGCGGTGCCGCAAGCGCCCTCGGGCCGAGTGCAGATTGGGTTAAAAAGGCGCTTTTCAATGTCGCCACTCGTCGAAAGCAGTTCCGCATCTCTATTAGGCCGCGCATGCTCTCGGGCACACTATCTCGGACACAGCAACTGCCGCCTAGTGTCGCACTGCAGAGCAAAGCCGGCCGCCCGCGCGCTCTACACAGCAGTGGACGGCACTGTACTCCAACCACTTACACAGTCGTCTGCAAGGGTATTCAGGGTGTGTGCTAAATGCATTGCGTAGCTATAGAGAAGCAGCTAGGGCAGTGTGCGCGTTCAGCCCTGGAGTAATCATTAGGTCTGTTCTGAATTTTGTTTTGCGCATTCAATGTGGCATTATGTCAGCTGCGTGTTGACAACGCCTTTCTCTTCTGAGGCTTACCCTCC